>NC_072482.1:95402574-95708824 GCF_027574615.1 Eptesicus fuscus
CGTTGGTCCCCAACACAAAAATAAAGGGTCTGGAATTGGGGGGATGATTATATTACAGATCTTCCGATCCCAAGGTATGATTATTAATTATTACTTTATGTTAATTAATAGACTTCACTCCAGATGCGATTTCAAAGAAGCCACACACATCAGATCATTCACTCACTGAAACGTGCATCAGCACTGAAACGGGTGTCAAGCTCTGTGGCAAATGTTAGCGGTCCAAGATGCAAGCGGCAGCGCCACACCCCAGTACTCCATCACTTAGTGGAGGACACAGAAGTACCACAGACGACAAAGGAATGTGTAATACACTGAGGGAATTCAAATAATGGAGGGACCCATCTAATTTTGTTTCCAACATGAATAACTGTTAGAAGGGACCAGATCCCCTTACCAATGGGGGGGGGGGGCGGGTGTTAAAATATTTTCCATTTATTCTCCTCTTGAACTAGTTGAATCCCAACAAAATAAGCATTGATGTGGGTTACTTTTTAAAAATCAATTGGAAGGTGGGAATCAACGGTTGACCAGTTGCAGCCAGGCGACGTCTTCATTTTACTGCTCTCACTCCTGTCCACCCCAGACTAAGGATATTTTTGTGACGAAGTTTTGCCTATGTTTTCAAAGAACTTTGGATCTCAGGACTGAGGGATTTTATTGTGAATAAAAGTGATTGAGGGGGGAAAAGAACATTACAAAGTAACAAAGATTTAAAAAAGAAGTTTACATGATATTACCTGCGAGAGAGCATCTCCCTCGTATTCTATCCAACTGGTTAGTTAGTACCGTTTTCTTTTAAAGACTTTAGAAATGTCTCCACTAAAGCCCTTCCGTTCGTTTGAGAATTTTCACAGTGAAACCACAAACAAGAAGAGAGAATGCACTCACAATGAATGTGTGCCCTTTTCCTTTAATAACAATTGCACTCTGTCATTATCCTCCTTCCCAGGGGCTCCGTGGGGAGTGCTTCTTCCTAGTTTACAATGGAGTCAGCCCAGCTGGCTCTCAACTCCGCTAAATTTTTAACGAGCTCATAACTAACGTGGCCCCCAGAACGCGGAGCTCGGGGTGCGTGCGCGGCCCCTCGTGTGCCCAGAGCTGGCTGTGCCGGACCCAGAGGCCCCTGGAGACACGTTTCTGAAAAAGCAAGAAAGCAGATCGTCTTCCTGCACCCAGACAGCGCCGGCGCACAGCCTTCCGAGGCGGCACGGTTCACGGATGGGGAGGGAGGAGGAGGAAGAGACAGATGAGCAAAACGATAAGCTGTTACCATGGCAGCAACGTGTGTGCTACAAAACGCCCTCTTTAAAAATAGGGTTTTATTTCCACTTGTTTATCATCAGATGAACCCAGGGCCAACCCAAACCGCCACGGAGGAAGCCGAGCGTCTCGGGGAGAAGCCGCCCGCGACGGAGGAGGGCGCTGAGCAGGTGGACAGGGACGCCTTTACGGACACCCCCCGGGGGACCTGGCAGCTTGTGACGGCTTTTAAACACTCAAGCCAGGTTAGCACCAACCACCAGACTAACCCAGAATGCCATCGAGCTAGAAGTAATTCCTAAAATGTGGAAAGTGCGACGAAGTCTAGGATCAGGGGTCCCTCCTCGAGACGGACCCGCTAGAGGCCCTTTGTGATGCTCATCCAGGGGCTCGCCAAAGGCCAGTTCCACCATCCCGCGCTCCGCTGGCCTCTCTGGTCAGGGACCCGCCTGCACTGACCCGAATGGTGGCACCGCAGCCCGCGAAGGCTAAAGAGCCCCGTGTGTGAAGGAGCCACATCTCCTTTATCCAGCCGTCGGCTGAGGGGCGCGGTGGCTGCGTCCATGGCTTGGCCACGGTGAATAATGTACAATGAACTTGCTGGGCTGGGGAGGGCATACATCTTTGCAAATAAATGTGTTCAGGTGTTTTGGGTTGATACCCAGAGGAGGGGTGGCTGGTCCTATGGTAACTCTCTACTTAATTTTGTTAGGAACCTCCATACTGTTTTTCATAGTGGCTGCCACAGTTCACATCTTGAGAATACAGTGCCAAGTCAGTCAGACAGAAAAAGTGAAGAGCCATATGATGTCACTCATATGTGGGATGTCAAACTAAAAGCAACACATGAACAGACAAGAAAAACAAATAAAAACTCAGAGACACACACACAGAATGGTGGCTAGCAGAGGGAAGAGGGGTGAGGGGGTTGGTCAAGGGTAAAGGGGTCACGTACACGGTGACAGAGGAGATGTGACACAGTGCAATGTACAGATGATGTCCCACAGAATCGTGCATTTGAAACCTATAGAATCTTACAAACCAATGCCACCCCAATGAATTTAATAAAAAACAAAATAAGAACCAGGTATGTTAGAATCTTCAACCTCCACCATACTGCATTTTACGTTTTGTTTAATGGGTAAATAAAGATCATGTATTTTACTAATTACCAGTTTAAGTAATAAATCACGTTTTGATGAAGAAACACTCACAGTGTGGGATTGTTATAAAAGTATAAGAAGCTAAATGTTTGGTGTAAATCATTGTTTACAACTAAGTTTCCACCCTTATGAAAGCCAGTCACCCTATGAGTGTGTGGCTATTTTGGTGCTACACCACGTGGCACATATATATACATGCATATGTTGGTCCCACTGTGTTTGAAAGGCATGGTTCTAGAGCTAAACGGGCACAAGCAAGTAAAAACAGTGCTATCGTCCCGTGTGCTGCCGTATGTTTTAAGAGCCTCTTTCAGGTTTTTCAGCGACATACACACATGCGTGTTACACAGTAAGCTTCCTCTCAGGTTCCAGCATGGCCAGCCTTGCAAACGTTTTGGGCTCCTTTAAGAAAGGGCAGAGGGTGCTGAGGGCGCGGAGAGGGTCCTCTGCAGGCACTTCCTGCCGGAGGCCACAGTGACGGACAGCGCCAAGCGCTCCGGAGGCTCGGGGCAGAGAGCCGGGACTTCCTCACGTCCGCCTCCTGCTCGGCTCCCGGAGCCGACGCCCCGGGAGAGATGGAAGTGCTGATCGCAGCCTTTTCCGGCCGGAGCAGAGTGTCACAGCCCACGCTGCAGCTCATCCTGCCACCTGCCGCACCCCCGTCCCCCCCCCTCCCCCGCTGAGCTGACGGGCTTATCTCGGACGCCAGGCCCACAGACAGGGCTATCGCAGCGGCTCGGGGTCCTGGGAATCCGCACTCCGTGACCCGGCGAGATGGAGTCCCTCCAGACAGCCCCGCTGAATGGTGCCCGCCCGCCCGTCGCGCCCACGGAGCCTCTGTGCCGGGAAGGCCGCCGCGGTGTGCAGGCCTCTCCTCATTCCCTGCTCCCCCTGCCCCCCTCGGCGCTGTGGGCGATGCCACACCGGCTCCCTGTGGAGAGGGGGGCTGGGCAGCAGGCCTGGTTCTCCTCGGTGTGGATGAGCCGGCGCAGATGCAGCACATTATTCCCGTGCACTCGGAAGCACGTTACCTGGACGTCCTTGTGGGGGGTCCCGCCTTGCCCGTGACCCCGAGTGAGGATGGCACAGGCCGGGTATAACTGAGCCTATTCCTTGGGCCGGGCAGGTGTACCCGCAGGGAGGGGACCTGAGGACCAGGCGGGGAGGCAGGTGCACGCGCCGAGGCCCGGTGCACGAGCTTCGGCCTGCGCTCCGTGCACGACCGGCCAAGGCCAGCCTCACGGGGGTGCAGGGACGGGAACGACAGGAACAGGGCAGAACTGGTCCAGTATTGGAAACGGGCTGAGGGCCAAGTGCCAGGGGACTCACAGGCGTGGAGAGGGCGCAGGCCGGGGTGACACGGAACCCGCCCAGAGGCAGTGCCCCTGGAGTCGGGGCTGCAGAAAGCCACCAGGTAAGCCATGCGGAACGAAGGGGCCTGGCGTGCCGCCTACAGGCCGAGAAGACCCCACAGCTCTGCGTTCCTTCCAGCGTCTTCCAGAGCGGTCCCTTTCCCATGTTTTACCTCCTCTACCCGTCAGCATGCCGCACCCCAACACCGGCTTCTCACATCTGAGAGGCCTGCACCCACGCCTCTGGCTTCTGGGGGCTCGGCAGGCCTCTGCCGCCAGCGCCGAACCCAGCGCCCCCTCCCTGTGTGAGGCAGATGCTGTGTTCCACACCCGCAGGACCAACTGCGCCCCAAATCAGCCAGGGGCGGCAGCCAAGAGCTCGCAGAGCCGTGAGCCCAGCCAGGCTCTGACTTCAAGGCCAAGTTGTTTATCTCTGCGCCACCCACAGTGCTTTCTCTCCAAGCGTACTGTACGACGCTCAGCATATTTCCACGTTGGAAAATGTGGATAAGTGATGTGGAAACTTGAATAATATTTGCATTGATCGAATAGCACTTAACATTCAAATTCCATTTATAAACCCAACTTCATGCTAAATATTGTGGTGACATTCTTAGAGACCAAGCAGCCTCATGTGGAAAATTAGATCCTGGTCTATTTCTTTTGACGGGATTTGCTACGAGACGGAGAAGTTTTATAGGGAACTCGTGTGTCTACACTCACGAGGACTCTAGAACACAGCACCTATGTTTCCAACCCACTCCTGCATTCCTCGCCCTCGGAGCCCCAGCCACGCTGTGCGCCTGCGGCCCTGGGCCACTGGGTTCTGAGATAAGACGTGGCCACTGGGTTCTGAGATCAGACATGGGCCCCTGGTTCTGAGATAAGACGTGGGCAGCTGGTTCTGAGATAAGACGTGGGCAGCTGGTTCTGAGATAAGACGTGGCCTCTGGTTCTGAGATAAGACGTGGGCCACTGGTTCTGAGATCAGACGTGGGCACTGGGTTCTGAGATAAGACGTGGCCTCTGGTTCTGAGATAAGACATAGGCCACTGGTTCTGAGATAAGACGTGGCCTCTGGTTCTGAGATAAGACATAGGCCACTGGTTCTGAGATAAGCCATGGCCACTGGTTCTGAGATAAGACGTGGGCAGCTGGTTCTGCGATAAGACGTGGGCACTGGGTTCTGAGATAAGACGTGGGCACTGGGTCTGAGATAAGACGTGGGCACTGGGTCTGAGATAAGACGTGGGCACTGGGTTCTGAGATAAGAGGATCAGCCGCAGGAGGGCCCCACCCGGCCAGGCAGCACTCGGGCAACAAGGAGTGGCCCTGGGTCAGAGCAGGTGGGACGCAGGGAGAGGCGCGCAGAGCGCTGAGAAACGGGAGCTTGGAGGAGGGTGATGTCGCTGAAACGTGTACACGTGTTGGCAAACAGAACGGCTCCAACTGCAAAGATAGAAGACGAACAGACGGGGCGGGGGGGGGGTGTTACACGGCGATGCGGAGATGCACGGGGGCTGAGGGCTGAGCGCGTGTCCACCCGAGTCCCCGGGATGACGGCAGGGGGGGCTGCAGCCCCATGAGGTGTCTCCTCAGCCGCCCAGGGAGGTGCTGACGGCACAGGAACAGGCAGGACGAGGACATGAAACCACGGCCCTCACGCACACGGACAGGCAGAGGCTCCGAGAGGAAGGCGGAGGTGGGGCCCCAGCCCTGGAAACGGCCTTAGATCTGTGCGTGGCTGGACCGTCCCGCGTCAGGCAGTTCTAGGGAAAGCCCCGTGACCTCGGGGAGGCGACCGCCACGCGGCCCAGCAGCGTGTCATCTGGTGGGGTCGCCCTGGGCTCAGGTGTGCGTGCTCCCCACCCCCGCAGCCTCCCCTCGCCGAGGCGTGTGAGGTGCGGGACAGGCGCGACGAGGCTGAGAAAGGCCGGTGATGCCTCAGCGTCTCCCTCGGCTGCTGGGGGCCTGGGGGCTAAGGAGGTCAGGGCGCCTGCCTGCCCTCCCCCCAGAGCAGCTTCGAGGACGTCAGACCTTTCTGGATCCTCCCGCCACTGCACAGGGCCAGCCACGGCCATCTGCCTGGCCGGGGCCGGGAGAGGGACCCAGCCCAGCCTCTGCCCGCTGACCCGGGTGCTGGGCGACAGGACCGGCCTCTGCCCGGCTGACCCGGGTGCTGGGCCTCAGGACCGGCCTCTGCCCGGCTGACCCAGGTGCTGGGCCTCAGGACTGGCCTCTGCCCACTGACCCGGGTGCTGGGCCTCAGGACCGGCCTCTGCCCGGCTGACCCAGGTGCTGGGCCTCAGGACTGGCCTCTGCCCGCTGCCCCGGGTGCTGGGCCACAGGACCGGCCTCTGCCCGGCTGACCCGGGTGCTGGGCCTCAGGACTGGCCTCTGCCCGGCTGACCCAGGTGCTGGGCCTCAGGACCGGCCTCTGCCCGCTGCCCCGGGTGCTGGGCCACAGGACCGGCCTCTGCCCGGCTGACCCGATGCTGGGCCTCAGGACCGGCCTCTGACCCCGTGACCCGGGTGCTGGGTCTCAGGACTGGCCTCTGACCCCGTGACCCAATGCTGGGCCTCAGGACCGGCCTCTGACCCCGTGACCCGGGTGCTGGGCCTCAGGACCGGCCTCTGACCCCGTGACCCGGGTGCTGGGCCTCAGGACCGGCCTCTGACCCCGTGACCCGGGTGCTGGGCCTCAGGACCGGCCTCTGACCCCGTGACCCGGGTGCTGGGCCTCAGGACCGGCCTCTGACCCCGTGACCCAGGTGCTGGGCCTCAGGACCGGCCCAGGGGCAGGACCCTCCCCCGCAGCTGAAACCTAACCCAGAGGACAGCAGCGCCGGGCCTGGCCCACACACGGAAACTTTATGGGGACGAATCGGTCGACGTTGAACTTCGCTATAGAAAATGTCTTACCTCCTGGTATCACGTGATGGAAATCCCATGTTATTTCAAATGAAATTTCCATCTAAGCTTTAAGTTCCAAAAGCCTGCATGTCCGCGCGGTGCTGGAAAGGACGTTAGACGGCAGCGCCGCGGTCTCTGGGCAATGCCGCCTCGGGCTCCCTGTGAGTCACACATCCGTGCGCGACTGTGAGCCGATGGCGGTGCAGAGGGCCCGGGCTCCCACACGAATGCGGGGGAGGCGGCAGCACCGGCCCGAGCCCTGCGTGGCCGGCGAGGAATGGCTGAGAGGGGTAACCGCGCCCTTTAACGCACATAAACCCAGCCACGCCGAAGGGCAGCGCTCCGGTTCCCTTATGAGGCGATCCGTGCCTTACCAACAGAGCTGGAGCCTGGGGTTCCTCTGGGGACCTGCCCCCACTCCCACCCCCACCCCCAGCCCCGTCAGCATCGCCCCGAGATGCCGGCCTGGACAGGAAGGTGGCTGTGCCTGCGCCCTCGCCACAGCTGGTGAGCTGCGAGGAAGGGGCCGGTCTGGTTTAGGAAGAAGCCGAGGAGAGTGACCCGGGTTATCCAGTTAGCCCCAAGGTTAGAAAGTGACCGTGAAGTCCCACCTCCCTAAAGGACTTTCCCGACAGAGCTGTGCGTGCTGGACCCACAGGTCTCCTCCGTGGGGGGCTTCCCGGTAAGGAAGTGACGGCCGCCCGTTAGGCATGAAAAACGTGGACACCCGTCGCCGAAAGCAGCAGGAAGAAGGCAAAGGTAAGCGCCCGTGTGCACCGCGCAGCCACGTCTGCCGCCTCAGCCCTGCCCCGTGGCTGCCCATCACACACTGCCCCCCAGCATCACACACTGCCCCCCAGCATCACACACTGCCCCCCAGCGCGCCCCGCTCCCCAGGAGTGCCCTCACGGAAGCCCGTCTCCAGAGGCGTCTAACACACAGGGCGCCTTCCATAGGCCAGGACCTGAGCTGGACGAGGCTGTGGAATGCACAGCCCCGATGCCATCCAGGGCGGCCTGACCTCGTTGCGGATCGCAGGGTTTTGTAAAGCTAATGGGTCTGAAACCGGAGGACACACGACTCTCAAAGCCACAATGGTTGATCGTATGTCACGGAATCCACTCGGTGGCTGTGTATTAATTGCCATCAATTCCTCTAAGCTTGTTAAGTGAGCTTTAATGTTATTTGTAAAGAAAAACGTTCTGCTGGAATCTGACATTCGGGGAGGAATAGGGAGCGTGACATGACCCCAGCTCCTCTGAGCTAAACAAAGACCCGCATCCAGGTGGGCGCTCGCAGCCGGCAGTGAACGCACTTGCTGAAGTGGTGCAGGCTTTGGCGCTTATGGGGCACAGGCACCGGGCTGGGAGCAGAAGGACGGCTGGGCAGGCACCGGATGGGGACGGGAGGACGGCTGGGCAGGCACCGGATGGGGGCGGGAGGACGGCTGGGCAGGCCCCGGACAGTGCTCCCTGGTTTCCCTGGCTCCCAGGCTCTCAGTGGTCACCCGGGAAGGTGCCCAGAGCCAGGAGGCCAAAGGAGCATGAACTGGGACTGTCTCCCACACGAAGCAGGAGGTGACCCTCACTCCCGTTTCACCGGAGGGCAGGGCACTTTATAAAACAAGATTAGACATGCGGACGTTATTGGCAAATCTCTGATAGATTAAAATTAAACTTTTCCTGGGGTGATGAATGATTCAGAGAACTTAACAGATTAATTCTAATTCTGTTGTAAGTGGCATTTAAAGTATTATAACATGGACTCCTGCTCAAATTATAAATATATAAATGCAAAACTATTTTTATGACATTTGGGAATAAAGGTTTTCCCTGCATCTTATTTACGTGGAAGGCAAAACAGCCAGATTCTAAAGTTAAAAAAGAAACACAAACAAACGCAGAACACAATTCTGACTAGTTAAACCCAGAGCCGAGGGGCGGGGCCTGGCCACCTCCCAGGTGCTTTGGGAGGGAGAATGGAGAGGTGACGAGCCTAAATCCGGGCTCACCTCATCGTGTCCTGCCCAGCAAGACGGTCCTGAGACCCCAACCTCAGCCTCACACTCCCGCCCCCTCCCCTCCCTCCGGTCCTGCCCCTCAGACACCGCTCCTCCCGCCGCAGACATCTCTCGGGCCCTGATCCTGTGCTCTGAGGATAAATATATCTTTTGTCAAACCAATGGGTCTAGTTCACCACCCAACAGACATTTCAATCTTTGGAGGTAAAAAGATTTTTCTTTCAGAGGAAGAAAATGTCCAGTGACATCCACATGTGGACATAATTTTGCACGGCACTTCACAGGGTTGAGCCCTAGGTCCGGGGCTGGTGGAAAATGGAGGCAGGAGTGGGAAGGAGGGGGTCCATGGGAGGAAAAAGGAGGGAGACATCTGTAATTCCTTCAACAACACAAACAATATAATTTAAAAAAATAAACAGTGAGCGCCCCGGTGTGAGCAGGTGTCAGCCACGGCTGGGCCGTTCTGGGCTGCGCTGTCCCTTCTGACGGTCACAGCGCCGTGACCACCAGCGGGTAAACATTGGAACAGCACCCCTGCCTGGGGACACGGTCCTTCACTGGAGAAGGTGACACAGAACCGCGGCCCCGCCCCGTCCCTGGCCCTGCACCGTCGGGACCGAGGTTGACGGCATTCAGACGGAGACAGGAAGGTGGCAGCCGGAAGCCGGGTTTGCCATCACCTGCTGTGAGATGGAAGGCGGCTTATGGCTCTTTCTGAACTTGAGTCTCCTCATCTGTGAAAGGGAGAGAGTGATACATTGACCCCAGGTCGTACGAAGGCTTAACTGAAAGGCGTGTGCAGGTGCCAAGGACAGTGGATCCGCACCAGCAGTGACCACGGCGATGCCGAGGACGGCAAGGACGCACAGCCATGTTTGTGATTTGGATAACCTCTTCCCGGCCTCCGTCACCCCTGGGCTCTGGGTGACTCGGTGTATAACATCCTCCCTAAAAATCATATTTTATTCCCCAGAATTTCTATTCAAAATCCATCCCTCACCTAGGAGCACAGCCTTCTGGGCCTCACGCATTATGAGGCAGCTGCCACGGCCACGCCATACTCTGTCAACCTCACGGGACCTTCAGGTAAACTCTGACAGGTTCGGCTCAGGAGCCGTCTATGGAGACCACGGGAGGTCCGGGACTGTGTGCACAGGGACCTGCTGAGCGCCGCGTCATCACACAGCGCCCCGGGCCGAGGAGCAGAGCTCGGCGAGAGCGAGGACCTGCGCACGGAGCAAACAGCGTCTCGGACGCCGACAGGATGGGATGCGGTCGCGGCCAGGCGATCGGTCGTGGCCCGGTGAATTTCGCTTGTCTAAATGTCTGTCTTCCATGCTGTTTCACGGGAGACTTTCCGAGGTTTCTGTAAGAATTAACATTGATCGCCTTACTTATATTAGTCACTCCATTTCCTCCGGGGCTGGTGTGGCGGTGAAGGGCGCTGGGACTGAATTAACAAAGCCATTTGGGTAACAGCTGGAATAAGATCGGGGATGAGACACTGTCTGTAACGCTGCGATCCATCCCTGGAGCTAGTTTGTGTTTTGTTTTGTTTTTGTACCTGAAAGAGAAAACGATCATTTTAATTCCAAAGGGCCAGGAGGTGCCGGAGACGGTGCGGAAGACAGACAGTGCCTGGGCCTCCAGGACAGGAGGCAGGGGGTGCGTTTCCGAGAACGTCCGAGGAGCAGCGAACGGAGGCGGGAGGACGTCAATGGTCTCGGGTGGTCTGGCTCGAGGCTCTGACGCAGAGCGAGGCTTCGCACCTGCTTCTCCTCGGAGCGGAAGCGACTCTGAGATCGCACCTCTGGCCAGAGGACGGGCAGAGGCGGCGTGGAGAACTGGTCGGAAGAAGTTTCTGAGCGCGGCAGGCAGCGCCAAGAGCTAGAGTGCGGGCCAGCTAACTCTGCGGGAGCGATCAGAACGAGGACCCCGGGACGGCCAGGCTGAAGACGAGAGCAGCTACCACGGCAGAGCCCCGCTCACAGGAGACGCTCAGATTCCATAGGAAACTGTGCCCGGCCGGCGCGGCTCAGGGGCTGAGCGTCAACC
The DNA here is from genome assembly GCF_027574615.1 of Eptesicus fuscus. Classification (NCBI taxonomy): domain Eukaryota; kingdom Metazoa; phylum Chordata; class Mammalia; order Chiroptera; family Vespertilionidae; genus Eptesicus; species Eptesicus fuscus. Next base: position 95,413,341 of record NC_072482.1, read on the forward strand.
TATGAACCCGGAGGTCAGGGTTCCACCCCTGATCAGGGCACAGGCCCGGGTGGTGGGTAGGGGGGCGTGCAGGAGGCAGCCGATCGATGATTTTCTCTCATCATCGATGTTTCTCTCTCGCTCTCTCCCTCTCCCTTCCTCTCTGAAATCAATAAAACACATTTTTTAAAAGGAAATGTTCTTAGCTGCTGCTTACAGCGAGGCCTAGACGTGCGTCATGTTGCAAGGACTTGCGCTGTCGCTGGATGAACAGCTCACAGTGCATCCTCCCTGCTCACGGCATGCCAGCAGCGGCTCATAGTTCATAAGGAAACTGTCTGCTTTAGGAAGGAGACTGCCCGCGGCGGGGCTCAGCGGTTGGTAGAGATTTAGATAGCATGCCTGGGTTGTGGGCTCGATCCCCAGTAGGGGGCGTGCAGGAGGCAGCCGATCATGATTCTCTCTCATCACTGGTATTTCTATTTCTCTCTCCCTCTCCCTTCCTCTCTCTGAAATCAATAAAAACATTTTTTAAACTATATTATCTTTTTAGGAATAACAAAAATTTATTGAAGATGCCAAAATGATTTTTTGCTTTTATTCTAAAATGGATAAAATTTAAAAAACCATCATTGAGGATCTGAGAAATCACACGATAGGGGTTTTGGTCCCAGCTGCTGAGGGGGCGGGGAGGGAATCACCTACTTTACCTGCTGAATTACTATGGTCTGAGGCCCAGAGCTGACAGAGAAGCAGGAAGCACAAGAAGTGCTTTTTAACAACTCGTGGATGTTCTAAAGACTTAAAAAATCAGCGTGTACCTTCCCTAGTGGAGTCCCGAGAACGTCCTTGAGTGACCCTGACTTGTGCGCGGTCAGCAGTGGGTGCACAGGGCCTGGGGTGCGTCTGGCAGTGAGAGGACATCGGCCGCAGGGCAGGTAGGAGAGAGGACACGGGGCGGGGAGGAGAGAGGACACGGGGCGGGGAGGAGAGAGGACACGGGGCGGGGAGGAGAGAGGACACGGGGCGGTAGGAGAGAGGACACGGGCGGGGAGGAGAGAGGACACGGGGCGGGTAGCAGAGAGGACACGGGGCGGGGAGGAGAGACGACATGGGGCGGTAGGAGAGAGGACACGGGGCGGGTAGGAGAGAGGACATGGGGCGGGGAGGAGAGACGACATGGGGCGGTAGCAGAGAGGACACGGGGCGGGGAGGAGAGAGGACACGGGGCAGGGAAGAGAGAGGACACGGGGCAGTAGGAGAGAGGACACGGGCGGGGAGGAGAGAGGACACGGGGCGGGGAGGAGAGAGGACACAAGACGGGTAAGAGAGAGGACATGGGGCGGGGAGGAGAGACGACATGGGGCGGTAGCAGAGAGGACATGGGGCGGGTAGGAGAGAGGACACGGGGCGGGGAGGAGAGAGGACACGAGGCGGGGAGGAGAGAGGACACGGGGCGGGGAGGAGAGAGGACACGGGGCGGGGAGGAGAGAGGACACGGGGCGGGTAGGAGAGAGGACACGGGGCGGGTAGGAGAGAGGACACGGGGCGGGGAGGAGAGAGGACACGGGGCGGTAGGAGAGAGGACACGGGCGGGGAGGAGAGAGGACACGGGGCGGGTAGGAGAGAGGACACAGGGCGGGGAGGAGAGACGACATGGGGCGGTAGGAGAGAGGACACGGGGCGGGGAGGAGAGAGGACACGGGGCGGGGAGGAGAGAGGACACGGGGCGGTAGGAGAGAGGACCCGGGGCGGGTAGGAGAGAGGACACGGGGCGGGGAGGAGAGAGGACACGGGGTGGGTAGCAGAGAGGACACGGGGCGGGGAGGACAGAGGACACGGGGCGGGGAGGAGAGAGGACACGGGGCGGCAGGGGAAGGGGACGGTCCCGCCCCTTTCTGGGGTCACTGACTGTTTCTGATCACAAAGGAGGGGGGCTCCTTGGACCACCAAGTGATTGATGTGAAGATAAAAACTCCTGAGAATGGACTAAGACCCCTCGCCAGGCAGGAGGTGGCTCCGACATACGTGGAGTTAGTCCGACATACGTGGACGGATGTCACAGGACGGAACCCTAGCGTGCTTTCTGTTAACTTCGTCTGGTCTTGTCTGGCTCCTCAACTGACACGGGAGCGGGTGGGAGCCGGACACGGAGCCCGTGGTGTTGAGCGACTGAAGGAGAACGCAGCGCAGTCAGGCCTCCTGCGGGATGGTCTGCAGAGGCGCCGTCTGCCAGGTCTCCCATCGTAGCAGAACTACTCACACCCAGTGATGTGTCACCGCGTGCTGACAGGCAGCAGTTACATGGGACACGTCCTGCCCTCCTTTAGCAGCTGGCCGTGAGGCGAAGGCGACGCTGTGTTGCGCGTTAGCGGTCCCGGTGTAACAGTTACTTGGTGACAGGTTTCTGCAAGTGGCCCATGCCTCTTCAATCAGCCTGCGGAGCCCCGGGCTGCTGGACTCCGCCTTGTGTGAAGGTCACCTCACTTATTTACCTGGTGCGCGTCCACACCCTTTGGGGTGCAGCAGACTGCGACGCAGTATGTTTGTGTTTCTGAGCCATTGGCTACGGTTTAATTCGAGCCTGGAAGTCAGCAGCGACGTGGCGGGGCGTGTTCACTAACCTCCGTGGACGTAAGTTCTCTCACTTGCCAAGTGGGGGCCTACAGCTCACGGGCCTCTCTGGGGAAGGGCACGGCTCTCATCGCGGCCAGCGGCCGTGCTGGTTTCAGCTTTAAGTGCAGGAACCCGGGCCGGAACGCCTTCCTGTTTGGAATCCGGACTTGACGGCCGTGCTCCAGAAAGCACCTAAGGAGCAGGCGGCCTCGGAGAAAGCTGTGCTGGGGGTGGCCAGCCGGAGGGGAGACGCCTGAGGCCACACGAGCGCCCTCGGCCCCACTTCCACCGAGAGGAAGCCACGGGGACGGTGCTGCGGTCACTGAGTGCCGTTCCCATCCGAGCCCCGAGCCAGGCGTCGGGCGAGCACACTGCCCGAGGGAAACAGGCAGCTCGGGTCACACCAGCCCCGCCTGGTCCGCGTCTGCAGGAAGGCGCTGGGCCGGCGCGGTGACCCCGGAGAAAGGCCCTTCCCTTTGGGTGGGTCCTCGGAGCGGGTGGAGCTGGACTGAGTCTTGAAACGGGGGCATTCATTCAGCACGTGGCAGTGGGGGGGGGGGGCATCCCACGGGGAGCGCTTGGAGAGACGCCCACGGCGGCGTGCGTGACCTCAGGAGCTGCTCAGCGCGTTCGCACTGGTCACGGCGCAGCAAGGTGGTCAGTGCGGACGGAGAGCAGACGGGACAGCGCGCACGGGGAGAATCCCCGCCACTGAGGGAATCTGTCCATTTCTCTCCGTTTCCTCTGCCCAGAGGCGGCCTCGGCTCAGGGAGGAGGCGCCGGTTAGGGAGCTCGCCATCGCAGCCTTTCCTCGGTGAGGCTAGCAAAGTTCACCGAGAGAACCTTCAGGCAGCCTTCAGAAAAGTACAAACCTCCAGTAAGTTAATATTCTCTTATCATGATAAAAAAAAACAACATAAAATATGCAAGATGGATTTTAATATTCATGACCTGAGGCTGTTAAGAGATTGGGGAGCCGAGGTAAGAGGGAAGCACTGGCATCGGTGTGGGGTGCTCTGCAGGGCTGGTGAGTTCTGAGCCACGCTGGGAGAGAGAAGGGGGGGGAGGGTTCCCCAATAGCTACAGCGGGAGGAGGGCTGGGCGGGCGGCGCTCCCAGAGGGCACCTGAGTCGCTGGGGGCTCGAGCCTTCGGAGCTGGCAGGTCACTGCCGGGAGGGGCACACACGGACGGGGGTGGGGAGGGGGGGAGGGCGCTGTTTGCTGAGGGGGCTATGGAAAGTGTTTTCCCATTTTTAAACGGTTCAGTATTTTTCTTATATTTGCCTGGAGCGCTCTCCATACACCCGGGCTAAAAGGCCTATCTCCTGTCTGCCCTTATCTCTTCAGGACCCTGAAAAGCAGAGGCCATTAATTCCGACGGAGCCACTTTATCACGTTTTCCTTCGAACAGCTTGTGCTTCGGGTGTTATCTCTGCCTACCCTGGGTCACAGAAATAGTCTACGTTTTCTTTAAAAACTCCTATAGATTCGCAGTTTACATTTAAACCTACAGTTCATTTTAAGTTAATATTTGTATATATAGTGCAAGGTTTGAATAAAAGTTCTTGGTTGTTGTTTTTTTTGGGTATAGCTATCCAATTATTCCAGCACGTTTTCTTAAAAACACAATCTAAAATAATTCATCTTAATTCAAACAAAACCTATCAGTAGCCTGCTAACATTTTTCCTTAGAAGGTGATGTGTGTGCATTATAAAAACCAGAAACGGTGACACAGCGGGTAGAAAGTGAGTGCCGATGGGCAGTGGTGATCCCTTCACTGCATAGAATTCCAGTCCTTTTCTCAGCTTCACATTGAGCGGCCGGAGCCCCGGAGGTGGGACAGCCCGGCTGGGCTCACCCCTCCAGCGGCAGCGCTGACAGCGACCCGGGCTGTCGGACATCAGGGCTGCACGTCCAGTCACATCACATCGTCACATCGCCCGTGCAGGATGCTACCGGACCGTCCTCGGTGAGCAGACACGCTCACTCGGCAGGACCGTGCGGACGCCGAGGCTAAAGGGAAAGGGCTGAGGGCGGGAGGCCCGGCCGCCGCTCCCCGGGGCTGGAACCGCCCCTTCACCTGCCCCTGTTCACGTGGCAACGGCCAGTTTCCGTGAGTCCTGCGTCTGCCTGTTTAAGGTCCCTCCTTCCTAGCGGATCTCCGTTTAAGTTGAGGTGCCTTCACCTAGAATATTCTGAGTGTCTTCCCTTCCCTTCAGTCGGACATCCGCCAAGAAGGAAGCTCAGCCAGATTCAAATTGCAGGTGAACAACAAATAACACTTAAGTGTAAGCATGAGCCGAAGGCTGCCTGGGCCACACCCACGCTGTAATCACTATTCACGGTTTACGGAGATGCCCCGAACCCCGGCCCTGCTCCCCTTCATCAGGGGCTGGTCCCGGCAGCCCCGCTCCAGCTCGCACTGCGAAGGGACCCGAGTGAAGGAGTGAATGAGCGAATGAGGGAATGAGGGAATGAACACAGGAACGCAGCCTGATGTGGGGTGATGCCATCGTGGGAAAGAACGCATTGGGGCGCATCCTGGAAGGACGGATAGGATTTAACTGGATGAAGAAAGAAATACCAAAGGCAAAAACAGAATGAAGCAAACGACAGAAGTGCTGTAGGAATGTTTGTTTCGTTGCTAAGTCAGGGTCAGACCGATGCTTTGTTAACAGTGTGCTCTCAGCACATGTGCTGCTGGAATGAATGTGTTTGCCGGGCCTTGGTTTTATTGGAGGCAAACCTTTAGGAGGTAAATAGCTCCAAGGCCATTTCACCATGCGTCCTGCTGGACACTGGCGTCTGGGACACAGCACCAGGTCGGCTGGAAGTGCTTCCTGCCTCCATAAAAAACCCCGTTAGCCTGGACGCCAAGGCCGAGGCGGGGATGTTCCACCGACTTCAGCTCACGGCACACAAACTAATGACTAAAACCCTGCGGCACAGCAGAAAGACGCTCCATGTGTGCTGACCCCACACAATGCACAGGCGTGATCTTGATTCACTCGCACCGAGCGGCTGCCGTAGCGCTGGCTGGTGTCGTTTTTCATTCGACAGTCTAAGGGAGAAGAGGGCCGTGCCCGACGAAGCGTCAGGAACGGCATGTTTTAAACGTCCTCGGGGCACAGCAGTGTGCCGGCCGCGGGGCACGCCGGGTGACAGTCGGTGACTGTATTATGTTGTGATTTGGGCGTAGCTCTGACCTGGCCCTTCTCCCACATCCGGGGCACCCAGGCCTGTGGCTGAAGGACCGATGGGCACCAAACACTGACCAGCTTCGGAGAAGGAACCCATTCGCTCCTTTTCCCAATAAGACTTCAGGCTACAATTGACTGCACTGGGGATCACGTAACAGGCCTGACTCACGAAGGGGGAGCCAGCAGAGCCCCCACTCGTCACTGTGGGCGCCCGGGCCCTCACCAAGCACTCAGCTTCCTCCCGTAGCTCGCATGGGGCGTCGTCTTTAACCCTAATTGGAAGAGAGAGCAGATCCGCTGGCCAACGGGGAGAAGCCGGGCCTGGAGGGAAGAGCTCTCCCGTGCACTTCATCAGGGAAACTGGAGTCTTCCTCTGAGGACAGGCCAGGCAGCCCTGAAACGCGTCTAAACACTAAACCAGGGCCCCGTGGAGGGAGTGCAAGTGACAAACCACAAACCCAGGGGGCACCTGCTGGAATGCAGGAAGTAACCCGCTACCACAGACCAGGAAACGTACCATGGAGTATCCTCTGAGGCTCCCACGCCCGCCCCTCCCTGCAAGGGCCCAAGGGCTGAGGGCAGCTGAGGCCGGAGACTGCCCAGTAGGAGGAGCTCAGGAGCAGGTCGGGCCGTCAGGGACGGGCCAGGGAAAGCAGAGGAGGCAGCAAGGCCTCGGGCAACTGGGAGCCTGACGCCAGGTTTGGATGAACCGGGTCCAGGAGAGCGAAGAGCGAGGCCGCGCAAAGGGCGGCCAGGTGACGGCCTGCGGGGCGGAAAGTCCTGTTGTCCGTTCACAAGCTACAGAGACGCAGGTACACCAGGTGGGGACGCAGGACGCGTGGAGCCACCACCTGCGGCTGCATCGGCGGCTCTGCGCCTGGACGCCGGTCCCTCTGCACCAGGCCCAGGAGCACGGCCCGATGGCACTGTGCACGTCAAGGCCATTCCAGGCGGCGGGCCTAGCTCCTGGGCGCTGGGGATGGGATTTATTTTATTTATAAAGTAAGATACAGGACTGCATATTTTACAGTTGAGTCGAGATAGGAAGGCGGGGCAGAGTGGGAGTCTGAAGGCCAGGAAGCAAGTCGGTTGTTCTGGAGCAAGTGGGACCCCGACATCATAGGGTCGTGCAGTTTGGCGATCTGGGGGTGACCTCAGATCTCGGACCAGGGCAGCTCAGCTCCTTACCTGGCAGGGGCCCGGCCCAGCCCTGTGAGCCAAGGGGCAGGAGGAGGAGGCGCCGAGAGGGGGAAGGGGGTCCGCAGGCAAGAGGCGGACAAGGAGGGCGGAGCTGGGGTCTGAGAGGCTGAGTGAGCCCCCGGGAACGAGTGCTCTGTGTGGGAAGCATCGTGCTTCATGGATACTCCACATCCGGGGTTTGTAACAGGCGTGTCAGTCCACATTGGGATAGATTCCACTTCCCGACACGTGGACTCGTAAGTCAATGCAATCGATGGGAATGTAAACCTGCCCGGTGGCCGGATCCCCAGCGCCCCACAGACCCTCTGCGGGGGCAGCGTCCTTCCGCGGAAATCAGTGCGCAGGACGCTCAGAGCGAGATGGGCACCTGGTGGATGGTGTCCGTGGGGAGGACCCACTGCGGCCACGACCCACGTGTGGGCACACCGGCAACAGACACATTTATCCTGAGCAGGCACTGACGCTGTCGACATGTTTTAATGAGAATTTACACTGAGTTTGGGGGGCTTTTCTGTTCCTGCCATTTCACTCCTGATGTACTAGGTGTACTGGTTAATAATGCAGATTTTTCTTAATAGATGGAGTTACACATATGTTTATATATGTGAGTTAATATGTATGCTATTTTGTTGTATTGACAACAAGCTTCAAAACTTCATATGTCAAATTTGCTGAAGGTGTTATTTTTACACTTAAAAATGTTGAATTTCGTGCCAAAAAAAAAAAAAAGAGAATTTGCGGGAAGTTTTAATTCATTACTTATTTTGAAGAAAAGTGCTGCTGAATACTTCAGGAAGCTTATGGTGAACATGCTCCATCTCAAGATACTTGTGAACGCTGGTTTAAATGCTTTAAAAGTGATGATTTCGATGTGAAAGACAAAGACCAGCCAGGTCAACCGAAAAAGTTTGAAGACCAACAATTACAAGCATTATTGGATGAAGATGCGTGTCAAACTGAAAAACAACTTGCAGAAAGATTAAACGTTGCTCAGCAAACAATTTCTGATGGTTTACAAGCAATGGGAAAGATTTTAAAGGAAGGAAAATGGGTGCCACACCAACTGAACGAAAGACAAATGGAAAACCAAAAAGTCATCAGTAAAATGTTGCTTTAAGGGCACGAAAGAAAGTATTTTCTGTATCAAACTGTGACTGGTGATGAAAAGTGGATTTATTTTGAGAATCCCAAATGCACAGAATCATGGGTTGATCCAGGTCAACCATCAACATTGACTGCAAGGCCAAATCACTTCAGAAAGAAGACAATGCTCTGCGTTTGGTGGGATCAGGAAGGTGTGGTGTATTAAGAGCTTCTAAAACCAGGTGAAACCATTAATACTGATCGCTACCAACAACAAATAATCAATCTGAACCATGCTTTGATCATGAAGCGACCAGAATGTGCCAGAAGACGCGGCAAAGTAATTTTGCTTCATAATGACGCACCATCACACACTTCAAAACCAGTTAAAGACACGCTAAAAGATCTTGCCTGGGAAGTATTAACCTTTTGCACTCGGATGTCGAGTGTGACTCGACACCGTTAGCATTAGAATAAAGGAATCGAGAAAAAAGCAAGCGAGTGCAAAGGATTAACCCACCCGCTATATTCACCAGACCTTGCTCCTTCAGATGACCACTTGTTCCAATCGATGGCACATGCACTTTCTGAGCAGCACTTCAGAACATACGAAGAAGTGGAAAATTGGGTCCCTGAATGGTTTGCCTCAAAACAAGAGAAGTTCTATTGGGACGGTATCCACAAATTACCTTGAAAGGTGGGGGAAATGTGTAGCTAGCGATGGACATTACTTTGAATAAAGCACTTCTGATGTTTCTCTTGAAATTATCGTGTTTTCTTTGACTACAAAATCCACATTATTAACCGGTACACCTGGCCTATGCCGCCTCGGAGCTTGTGTGTGTGACTGCTTCCCGAAGGCGAACCCTCCCGGCTCCTGCGCTGGGCCTGCTCCAGGGCCTGCTCCCGAGCCTCGGGCGGCCCCTCCAGGTGAGAAGGGCATCGAGGCTCTCATTCTGAAAAGGACGCTCCGGACAAAGGCGGCCCGGCGTGGCTTTTGTGACAGATCTCGCGTCAGGAGGAATACATCCAGCACAGCCACGTCCGGGTCCTGCCTTTGCCAACGTCATGCACATCTAAGCCCGCGAGGAGGCTGGGAGACGCGAGGAGGAAAGCTTTGCCGCCAGCTCGTCCAGGTGAACCCCTGCGGTCAAGATCGGGGTGGAGCATGTGTCCCAGCCACTGGGCTTCGCTCCCCTGATGCCACCTGGAAACTGGGGGGCATCCGTCTATTTTACGGAAACCGCGGTTTTACTTTCCCTACATCCTAGGAGGGAGTCGAGCAATCACCGAACCTCCATTCGTGGTCCTGACGACTATAAACACACGCAGCCGTCACCCGAGACGGTGGCTCTGTAATATAATCCGGTTTCTGATAAAGTCAGAGAGAGACTGGCAAAGCCTGGGAGGCCGCGAGTGAAGATCGATGCGAAGCGGTCAGAGAGCAGGAGGTTCTGACGGAGACCGGAGAGAGGAGGCCGAGGAGGCCCACACGCCCGCCGGGAACCCCACGCGCGGAGGGGGGCGCACGGAGCGAGTCTGAGGGTGCGGAGGCTGCACAGACACAGGTGGGCAGCCAGGTGGGCGAGGACGGTCTCCACGCTGGGCCGGCTGCCCGCACGCAGGGGCCCAGCATCCCGCACGCAGGGGCCCAGCATCTCGTGCCGCGGCTCCCAAGGGCACCTCCTTAGCAAATGAAATTTCATGCTCAGTCAGACGGGGAGACATGTGAGTGCATGTATGCCCGCCTCTCCACACGGCTTCCCGCTCCCCCCACGCCGGCCCTGCGGAGAGCAGCTCCGGCTGAGAACGGCGCCGCCTGAACGGGAGCCGCCCGGTAACCCGCTCTCCGGACACCTCTCAGGGAACGCAGCCGCGAGGAAGCCGCTTTAACGGCATTTTATAAGCCGAGTTTTCAGCCGGAGACCATTATCGGAACTGAAAGGGATTTTTCATTTAGAAACACACAGTCTTCCAAAAAAATACTCCATCGACCCTAACCAACGCTGGTCTGTGCCTTGCCAGTCCCATTTAAGACAGAGAGACCGACAGACAGAGAGATGGGGGGAGAGGGGGGGGCACGTTACTAAAATATTGTATTTTAATAAAATAATGATTCTCCTAAAACATTCTTAAGGGAAATCCAGATACTTGTCAAATTTTAGGTATCTTTACTTTTTATTTAATTTTTCCAATGATTTTTCAGAGAGTGGAAGGGAGGGAGGAGGGAAAATGAGGGGAGAGAGAGGGAGAGGGAGAGGGAGAGAGAGAGAGAGAGAGAGGGAAAGGAGAGAAACATTGACCAGGGCCGGGGATTGAACCTGCAACTGAGGTACATGCCGTGACTAGGAAGGAACCTGAGACCCTGTGGTCCACAGGGTGATGCTCTGACCCCTGAGCAAAGGCGGGCAGCGGCATCTCCGGTGACCACATCAGCGACGCGCTCTAACTGAGGTGCTCTGTGAAGTGATGGCTTCTTTCAGCCACGGCTAATCGGCTGCGTGGCGGTGGGACTGGAGAGGGAGGACGGCCCTCCGGCACCCCGCCCCCTCGCCGCGTGGCCGCAGCATGGAGCCCTCCCCGGTGCGCACAGCGCTGCGGGAGCCGGTACAGTGAACGAGTCCGGTGACAGCTCCCAGTTCCCCGTCTTCCACACGGGCACCCCCCCAAGTCTCCCAACTCTCCCTAACTCTCCCCCACACACCTCCTCCTTCCAGACCCCGGGACCACCCTGCTCTCCAGGCGCCCTCTTGACCCTCCAGCCGGCAAAACCTCTCCAACGCAGCAGCGGGACTGAGCATCCACGGCGCCCGTCCTTCCTACACACGCAAGCCCCGCCTCAGCCAAGGTCACCGAGCCGAAGCGGAAACGGGCAGTTCATTGTTCGGCTGGGGCATCGATCTGCGGGAACACAACGGTGTTTCCTGACGAGCGACCCCGTGGGGGGTGAAGATGGGGACCTGCAGGGGATGCGAGGTGACGCTGAGGACACCGCCACCTCACCGTGTGCTTTTCACCTGGAAGTTGCAACTGATTCGAGGACCATGACGTCTGCGGGGGAGGACACACGTCCACAGTGAAATGGACGCGGGAAGTCCCGGCCGCTCCACACAGAGAGGAAACGCGTTGCTGAGAGTCTTTGTCTCAGCGAGCCGTGCGGAGGCTGGGTCCGCGGGGACAACCACTTCTGGCTCCGGGACAAGGTCAGAGAAGTTCCCTGCAACGTGTCCCAGAAAACCAGCTGGATGAGGTCAGGCGTGACCAGGAGGACAGCGCGCCAGCGTCCCGGTGTTTGGAAAACAGCAGATTAAACGAAATTAAATAGATGTTTTAATGCCTGAATTACTAAAGCTGTTAACATGCTAATAGGATTGCAAATGCCCCAGACCAGAAAACGGGAGGAAGCTCTTTCTCAGGATACCTGACCTTGAAGCCCGGAGGGGGCACCGGGGAGCACTGCTCAGGGCCCTGCCTGGGAGATGCAGGTGGCTTCTGGATTCCCCTCTGACTGCCCCGCCCTTCACAACAGCCCTTCCACCCACAGGGGGCGCCAGGGAGCAAGGACAGAGGTGGGGGCACCTGCGAGAAAAAACAGCAAGCAAGTGCTGACCACTGTTTCCTCTTTGTGAGGAGGGAGACGTGCCTTCCCATGGAGCCCCGACCTGCAATAGAGGCTTCTGCGCGGCTCCTCCTTAATTGCATCACACTCACACTCACACACACACACACACACACACACACACACAAATGTCCGTACGTTAAAGAACACGGAACGCCCTCAGCTCTAGCCACACCGGGACTAGAGCAGTCGGGGAAGGAAACCGGAAGTGTGCTGTGAGTGGTAGAACAGGCCTATCTGTTCCTAGGCCTCGCCCTGAACACCTGCCATTTCTGTTGACCTGCCTTTATCTTTGTCCAACCCCCACTGCTGTTAGCTTTTGAAGAGCCTAAAAACTGTCACATGAAAGAAAGATAATGAGAAAAATAATGAGGTTTTTATGCATCAGAACTGACCGCGGTAGTAAAAAATAATCAAAGCAACCCATGTGTTTTCCTTGCAAACTCATAGGCTCTTTCCTTTCTGTTTTCTTTTTAATATATTTATATTGATTTCAGAGAGGAAGGGAGAGGAAGAGAGAGATAAACATCAATGATGAGAGAGAATCCCGGATCGGCTGCCTCCTGCACGCCCCACACTGGAGATGGAGCCTGCAACCCGGGCATGTGCCCTGACCGGGAATCGAGCTGTGACCTCCTGGTTCATAGGTCAATCCTCAACTACCGGGCCATGCCAGCCTGGCGTACAGGCTCTTCCTTAACGGGCACGGTGATTTTTCTTTTATTTATGTTTTTATTTTTTTACCTGTGGAAACCTTCCATGCAGACACTGCTTTCCTTCTCCGGCAGGCAGCCTCTCCCACGTCCGTCGGGGTACAGCCCATTTCACAAAGTAAGGGGCCACCCCGAGGGACAAGAATCCAACTTGGATTTCAGATCATGCTGTCGTCGTCCGAATCCTTCATACAGTTTCCAGCAAATTACCAACCAAATGGCTTCACTGTTGTTTCCGAAGAAAAACTCCTTCCCCCGGGACAGGGGCTAAAGGAGATGTGTCCACCCCCGGCGCCCGCTCGCCGTTCTCTCCAGACCTTCCTCTTCGACTATGAAGTTCTTAATCATCAGATGCCGTCCACTTTGGAAGCTCACTTCCCTAATTACCAAAAACCAATCAAGTGAAAATCAATTTAAGTAATCAAGCCAGTCTGGAGAAAATTAATCTTGCACACAGACAAGTCTATTGTATCAGCGGCCTGCCTCCTCTCAGGAGAGGCCTCGGGGTGGCAGTTAAATTTTCTTTTTCAAGCAGCGCCGCTCGACGGCCCGGAGTACGGACAGGGCCTGCCCGGAGCTTCACCCGCGGAGCCCCGAGCGGAACGCCATCACTTTGCGGATGGAGGCCCCTGGCTCCCGAGGTAAACCCACACGCAGGGCAGAACGGAGCGGCGCTGAGTGGTCCGAGGGCAGAAACGTGGACTGTGGTCTCAGTTCTTGGGGAAACGCCCCTTCGTTCATCCTAAGGAGACGTTTCCGAAGCCTGAGTCGTGCTCTGTAGACCGTGGCGACAGGCTAAACGCTCAGGAACTTGCAACGAAATGGAGGGAACCAAAGGAAACGCAAACCCGTTTAATGAAGGAGCTAAAACCGGACGGTGTTCAGATCAACACTTTTCAAAAAGATCCACAGAGAATGCCTGAGGTCCGCAGCACGCAGGAGCTGAGGCTGAAGTGATCACGGGCTCTTCTTTTTTTTTTTTTTTTTTTTTTTTTTTTTATATATATTTTATTGTTTTTTTACAGAGAGGAAGGGAGAGGGATAGAGAGTTAGAAACACCGATGATAGAGAAACATCGATCAGCTGCCTCCTGCACACCCCCTACTGGGAATGTGCCCACAACCAAGGTACATGCCCTTGACCAGAATTGAACCCGGGACCCCTCAGTCCGCAGGCCAACGCTCTATCCACTGAGCCAAACCGGCCAGGGCAATCACGGGCTCTTTAAAACTGAATTCTCTCAGATAAATCAGAGGGGAGCGGGTGGCCAGGAAGACTAAAATGGGTCACAAGTATATATGCTCCTTGGCCTCAATCTCATTTCTCCTCCATTACACGAATGTTCAGAGTATTTACATCCCTACGAGCCGTACACATTCCTGCTACGCCACCAGGGTCAGCACAGCAAACGGCATGTGGACGGGAATTATAAACAGTGAGCACTAGTCAATGGAATCCCATCGAATCGCCCAAAGCGAGGTTACTCAGCGGGGCAGGGCGTTTCCTCACCCTCTGCCCCCGTGAGTGTGAGCAGCCGGCACCCGGCCTATTGGGAAGCGGATTGGCCTCTCACTCCATCCCGCCGTGTTGGGCACCCAGGCGTCGCCCGCATTCCTGGTCAGCAACCAGTGAGGAGCCTCTGGATGCATCGCCCTCTGACCCTTTGCTCCTTCTTCCTCACGGCGGAGCGGAAAAGGTCACGTTGGTGGGAAGCTCTCGGGACTAGCGCTCAGCCGAGTGGCAGTTTAACCGGGCTGATACCTAACAGCAAGCCACATGGGGCAGCTTTTCCGCTCCCAGGTCCCAGAGCACCTTCCCATCCCCTTTTCACACAGAGGGCTGGGCCGGGCCTCTCCCCTGCTGTGTGCCCCCCCCCACACACACACCCTCCCCGTCTCCATGCAGAAGGGCTGGGCCGGGCCTCTCATGTGCTGTGTGTCCCCCCCACACACACACCCTCCCCCGTCTCCACGCAGAAGGGCCGGGCCGGGCCTCTCATGTGCTGTGTGTCACCCCGTCTCCATGCAGAAGGAACTGGGCCGTCCTCTCACCTGCTGTGTGTCCTCCCCCTCCCCCGGCTCCATGCAGAGGAGGCTCTAGCATTATGTCTGTGCTAAGAGAGGACACTTAGGACATCCACCTATTAAATGGCATCCATCTCAAGGAAAGGAACACGGTAAATACATTTTCTCCATAAAGAAAGCCATTCATCATTACTTCTCATTAATCAAAGGCGATGTGTAACCAGCCATAAAGCCCTATAGCATTTTCCTAATAATTACGGCTTCTCATCTGTGTGACACGCTGCTCTGCTGTCGCCAAGATGACATTCGTGTGATCCGAAAGTGCCGAGTGAGAGGCGACTGGCCCGGGAGGAACAGGAGCGGAGAGGAGAGACAGACAATACTTCGCACGACAAGTGACACAACCTGCCAGCGTCCTGGGGACGGCGGGAGGTGTTCCTTTAGAAAGCATTTAAACAGAAGAATGGTCTAGAAGGGGCTCGCACACGCTGCATCTCCCCGGCGGCCCCACTACGCGGGCTGATGTCATGCTACCTGCTACTGGCGAGAACAAGAGTGAGGCAGAGGCGCCGGGCCCGGAACAGCCACTCTGCCACAGCCCCCCCTTCCCGCCCTGTGGCCAGCGCCCGCCCCTCCGCACCCACAGACCCGGTCAGGCTCCCCTGCGTGGGTGCCCTGGGCCGCGGCCTCCATCCTCCGGCCTAAAAAAGCGGCCCGTGTCGGGAAGAGCCGCCTGCGGGGTTGGCTAAGGTTTAAGGCGCGTGTGAGGCTGAGGGGAAGGCGAGGGCGGGATGACTCATGCGAAGGGCATGTAAGGAGGAAGAACTAAGTCGCGTGAGGGTGAGACGCTGCCCGTGTGGAAACGGAGGAGGCGTGTGCTGAAGTCTGAAATGCTGGTCGTTGAAGTGCGAGGTCAGATCAAGCAGAAATAGAACCGTTGTTACCGTTCAGCGGCCAGAGGGGACCTGCCAATTAGCATTTGTCAGAAGAAGTTTCTGAGTGGCGGCCTTTGACCTTGCTCTCCGTAGAGTGGGCACGCTCCGCAGTTCTGCTGCCCAACAGACACATGACCAAGTGCTGCCGTCTAACGTTCGGACACTGTTCTGACACGGAAGTGTCTGCTGTAAGGAAGTCCAGCAGAAAGGGCCGTGGGATGTCGACCAACGTCACAAAGCCTCGGGGCCTCGAAGTGTCCTGCCAACTTCAGCCGAACGCGGGCGAGGCAGTTCTACGGGAAGAGGGACATCGGCTTTGACACGTGGCACCAGGAACTACGCACTCTCCAGGCACTGTGTGCCGCTCGGGAGAGCCCAGATCTTCACGCCCAGGTCCCGGAAGTGAACTGAAGGCACCAGGTCCCAGTTAGCGAGGCCACGTCCCAGGGATGCTGCCCCTGTGTCCTTACACAAACAGTCACCTAGGGCTCCAATGGACCTGCGCCAACCACACCGCGGTCTGAAGGAGAAAGGGGTGGGGCACAGCCAGAGACACCCACACCGGACGCCAGCACCAAGTTAACAGGAGCCGGACCCTATTCCAAGCGCCAGAGCCACCGCGGTCACGGTCTAGAGGGAAACCAGGAGGACAGTGTGTGACTTGGGATCGTGCAAAGGTTTCTTTGACAGACGCCAGCAATAACCATTAAAAGGCAACAAACCTAAAAAGTCTGTTCATCAGGAGATATTGAGGAAGAGAACTAATAATGTACAGAACGTCAGAAAACAGTCAGAAAGCATCTATGCGGCAAAGTCCTCGTTCTACGATATAGGGTGCCCTCCAAAATGTACACACACTTTGAATAATTATCAAGGCAGTGTTTATTAGAACACATTTCATTTTCAAAATTGAGCTCTCCGCTGTTAGGGTGTATATACATTTCTTGGGGGACACCCTGTATATACCAAAGATTCGGGAAAGATAGGCATCTTTCTCGTAAACCTGACTTAAACGTGAGCAGAATATAGGGACAGAGACGTCACAAAAGAAAACAGGTGTGAGTCACCAATGAGCACGGGAAAAAGTGCCTGGCCCCTCAGTCACCAGGTGAGCCCACGTGAGCCCCCGCACAGCCACCAGAACGGCCGCGACGGCGTGGACGCGGCGAGCCACGGGCTCCCGCTGTCTGCTGGGCGGCCGCCGGCCCGGCCTCTCTCACAGGCACGCGGCCCTTCTTACCAAACCGAACGCACAGCACCCCCGGCCCAGCAAAGCCACGGCAGGTATTTAC
Source organism: Eptesicus fuscus (assembly GCF_027574615.1). NCBI lineage: Eukaryota > Metazoa > Chordata > Mammalia > Chiroptera > Vespertilionidae > Eptesicus > Eptesicus fuscus. Next base: position 95,430,003 of record NC_072482.1, read on the forward strand.
TGGAGAGAAGTAGCACGCTCTGTCCAAAAGCCACTAACAGAACAGCGCTCACAGCCGCTTTATCCATCATCGTCCCACGGAGACAGCCGGCCCCACCCCGGAGAAGGGGTGCCCCTCGGCGGTGAAAAGGAGCGGCCATCACAGCAGCACGCAGGGCCTGAGGCGTGTTTTGCTGAGTGGAGGCTCCTCACGGCGGAGTCAGACCAGCCCGGCCGCTTTACGGAAAAGAGGAGGCGGTCTAGTGAACAGGAGGAGAAATCTGCTCGTCGGACTGGCAGAAGCAAACAGGTTCTTGAACTTTCTCAGCACGGACAGCGGCCCTTGGGGACGGGGCGGGGGTGGGGGGAGCTCGCTGGGTAAACGGCCAAATATAACCCAGAAGCCGCGTCTCCCATGCTGGCTCGAAAGAGGCTTCAGAACTGAGCGAGGAAAAGGTCCAGACCTCATAAAGGGGGGGAGGAGAGCGGGCGGGACCCGTGATGCCGGGACGTGACGATTCTCCCCGGAGCGCGGCCTGCCGCGTGGCCGAGGGCTGGGGCGCCTCCTCGGCGTTTAGGGGAATCGCTCCGAACTGAGTCCGCGCCAGGCGGGTTGGAACCGCCTCCTCTCAGGCGGTCAGTACCAGGGCCGCCCTCACTGGACCCACATGTCCGTCCGTCCGTCACTGCGGGCAGAGAGGCGAGCACCTTGGGAAGGCGTGGGGGCCTGGAGTGTCACTGACCCAGTGCACGACCCCAACACACCAGGCGCGGGAGGAGCCGGCGCTGTCATTCCTGGTTAGGAAGAGGGTCTCTAGGAGGCCAGGCGTCAGGGGCCCCGCCTTCAGGAGGGGTCCCCGCCTTCAGGAGGGGTGCCCCGCCTTCAGGAGGGGGCCCCGCCTTCAGGAGGCTGCCAATACCTGGTGAGGAGTGGCCGGCTGGGTAACCCGTGTGGGCTGCAGGGAAAGGCACACCCTCTAACCAGGCAGAGCTCTCCCTGGCTACATGACGGGGGCTCCCCAGCCGTTGGTAAAACACTGACCGGTGCCCCGGTTGTTGGCGGTGTCGGGGGCCGGGGGACAGCTGTAATGGGGGGCAGCTCTGCCCCAGGGGCCTTAGGCTCCAGTAGGAAGACACAGTTCCTCTCACCCCCTTACCAAGCTAACTCCAGCCGCAGGGAAATCCCCAAGGTGTAATTGTAACGGTGAGAAGGTCATGAAGGGTGCTTTAAAACAGGGACCGAGCCCTTCTGAGGGGGACACGGAGGTGCTAACAGGACGATGACGAGGCGGCCCCCCTCCTGGTGTGGGGCTGGCCTGGGCAGAGCTAAATGAGAGGCCGGAGGGGAACTGTCCGGGCCCGGGGCTCAGAGGCAGACCGGCGGCATCCGCGCTTCTCCCTCCTGGTGCTGCAGAGAGAGACCGAGCTTCCGGAGCTGGACCTGGGACCAGGCATAGAGTCGGGGCTCAGCGGAACCTGAGCTACCAGGATCGGGGTCCCTCAGAGCTGCCTGAGGGAGGTGAGCAGAGAGGGACCCCAGGAGAGAAGCCACGTCTGGTCGCCGAGAAACCAGAAGCCGGCGCGCTGCCACACCGCTGCCCGCGGCGGAGAGATCAGACCTGGCCGCTGGGCGCTGGGGCATCGCTGATGAGGATGCGCAGCTAAGACTGAGCGCCGTCCAGTGCGAGGGGCAGGGTTTGAGGCTGTGAGACGGCCTGTGTCCTTATAAACGTCTCCCCGCCTCTGGGAAATCTGTACCTGACTTGAGAAACGGCCCCTGAACTATAAAGTCTTTCTAGTAACGAGCGATAATGCTTTATCCTGGGCAGTGCGCGGTCAGAAAACGATGAGTGACTTCAAGGTGCGTGTTCCTGCAGAAGCCACGGCAGTGCATTGCTTTGTTCTTTCAAGTTTTTTCTAAATTTGAAGTTTACATCGATGAAAAGTTACTTGTAATCTTTACTGTGTTATGTATTGATCTTGTCCATGGTTTAAAAACCAAAAGGGAATTATGACACTTGCAAGGTAAATCCAGGCATTTCATCCATCATTCTAGGCCAGTGGTCGGCAAACTCATTAGTCAACAGAGCCAAATACCAACAGCACAACGATTGAAATTTCTTTTGAGAGCCAAATTTTTTAAACTTAAACTTCTTCTAACGCCACTTCTTCAAAATAGACTCGCCCAGGCCGTGGTATTTTGTGGAAGAGCCACACTCAAGGGGCCAAAGAGCCGCCTGTGGCTCGCGAGCCGCAGTTTGCCGACCACGGGTCTAGTCTGTTTTACGCAAAAAAAAAAAAACAAAAAAAAAAGATTAAAAGATTGCAGCAGCATTTGGGGAACAGAAGCGTGCCAATAACAGTAACACGTCAGAACCCAGAGACGAGCACTAACACGCACGTTACCACTCCGTCTCTGCAGGCAGCACAGGTCACCGTTCATGTTATCAGAGGTGATCGGCCCCGAGGTCACTCCTTCTCCACTAAACACTAGCAGAAGGAAGGACGCCGAGGGTCCGATGAGAAAACCAGTGAAAACTCAGAGTACGTGGACCGGCCCATCCGCCAGAGCTGGGACCCGCCAGCCACCGTCCACACGTGTGCCCACAGATATGCTCTCGGGAACGAACCCCAACAGAGCCAGCGCCGAAGCTTGTTCCCACCGCGTGTCCCACTTCTTGGCAGGCTCTTTCCTGGCCCCGGCCTTCCCAGTGCTGCACTCCCTGTGCCGTGAGGAGGTGCCAGCGGCTCGGACACCAGCCGTCGGGAAGATGGCTCCTCGGGAGCAGGACTGAAGAGGACAATGGTCTGCCACAGCCCTTGGCTTTGGTTTGGTTTTCACTGTTTGGTTGCTTTTACTTGGCGGCACTTCCTTGCTGTTGCTTTGCTTTCATTGTGTTTGACTGGTTTCCCGAGGGGGTTGGGGTTGGACGAAGACAAGCGAGTCCTGGACGTTTCCAGGTGGCAGTTCTGAGGCGGGTTTTTGGTTTATTTGTTTTTTAAGGAAAAGGACACGGTGACTAAGTTGTTTCGCCACAGCCTCGGGGAGTCTGGCCTGCAGCGGTTTTATTACCAAGTAACGGGTGAGTCAGCGGCTCTCCTCCCCCTCCCCCTCCCGCTGCTCAGCAACAGGGGGAGGAGCCACGGGGTGACGAGGCCTCTGGGGCGGCTGCTTGGGTTCCTGGGCTGCCCCTGCCTCTGTCCAGCTGTGACTTGGGGAGTTTCCCGCCTCTATTCACTGCAAACGCAGTGTTACCCTTCAGGGCTGCTGCGCGGAACGAGGGAGCTGACATAGAGCGCCTGGCAGGAGGGTGGGTGCCCAATGCGCGTTAATCTCATCGGCATCAGCCGTTCTCACCGTCGCTATCGACGTGTGAGACGGTCCACGGTGCTCAGCGCCCGGAAATGCACCAGGTCACGGCTTCTGTGCGTGTGTGTCGGGCATGGCCACGTGTCCTGCGTGATGCATGCTCCTTACCATTTAGAGCAAGCACTCGAGGGAGAGGACAGCAGAAATAAAACACACAAGCCATCGCTGGACACGGGAATCACAGCCATTCCCGCGCACTTTGCATGGGTTTAGCAGTGGGAGTATGAAGTCACATGATTTAAAACACTCTTGAGAAAGGTGACGGCTGCCAAAGCAATGCTTTCATCCCGAGGGAAACGCTCACCTGCATTTACTGCTGCTTCACACGCGCACCTCCCCCACAGCTCACAGAGCGGCACGTCCCCACGCACCAGCCGCAGCGCCGTCCGTCCGGCCCTCCACCCACACACCCCCTGGAGGGCACGCAAATGCCAATGTGTCTTGAAAACCCACGACTCCGGGCTCTCTTTCACGTCCCCTGCACTGACCTCTTTCTAGATGCCTAACTCGGGGTGACATGCCGTTCTCCCCACGATGCGCAGTTCTCCCCACAGGCTGGCCACTGCCTCCCTCCCCAGCTCACCGCCGCTCGGACGTCCCATCGGGCTGCTAACCGCCCGCAGCCTGTCCGAGGCAGCTTCTCGCTGCGCTGCCCTGGCCAGGTGTTCACACCCTGTTCCTCGTCCTGTTCCTCTCACACACAGCTGGCCCACTCACAGCAAACCCGTCCTTACCCAGTCCACTGTGTTTTACAAGCCAATCTTCTCCACAGGAAGTCACGGCGCTGTGTCCTCCAAGTTCAGAAACACCAACTGCAGGCCCTGGGGCTACACTAACGGGGGATCCTTTGTCTAACATCTGAACCGCCCCCCACACGGACCAGCTGCCACGGCCGGAGGGCGGGCGGGGGTTTAGATGCCTGGGGATGACATGACCCATCCGTCCAGACCTCTGTTCTCCACCCCTGGCTGCCATAATGCAGAGCACGCCCTGAGGGCCTTCCTGCCATGAGCCCGCGCATCCCAGAGAGCACAGTTGTCCCTTCAGTCCATCAGCCAGGCGTTCGACAAACAAACACATGGACTACATAACAGGAGCGTTCCCAAGAGCTCACCATCGATGACGTAACAAACCCCTACCCGGTCGCCTCCACACTGGCTCTGCCCAAACTCCCCCTATCGCCCGCTCCCCTCCTCCCATTTCCTTCCTTCCTGACCCCGCACTGAAGCTAAAGACACACACCACACAGGTGCCTTAGGATTTCAGAAATCAGCCCGGCCGGCATGGCTCTGGTTGAGGGTTGACCTATGAACCAGGAGGTCACAGTTCGATTCCAGGTCAGGGCACGTGTCCAGGTGGCCGGCTGGATCCCCAGTGTGGGACATGTAGGAGGCAGCCGATCCATGATTCTCTCTCATCACTGATGTTTCTCTCTCTCTCACTCTCCTTTCCTCCCTGAAAGCAATAAAAAATAAAAGATTTCAGAAATTGGCATGTTTCAGGTAGAATGGGCAGTATTAAGAGGTACTAGCCTGCAGATCTTTGAGAAATGTACAACAAACCAATTTTCCCCCCTTTGTAACAGCCCCAATTTCAGGCTCCGAGATGAGGCATTTATTTCAAAACTGTTATACATCAAACGGCAATAAACAAAAGGACACACTGCCCGCCTCCGCCTTCTGTTCGACAAACCGCAGTAACGCCTCTTCTAACAGCGCGGAGTGGGCTGTTCCGAACACACACATTGACATTCTCCCAGATTTGTGATATTATTTAGCACATAATTCACCTAAACTACACACCATTCTCCAATCTTATAGATTTCTTTCTAAACTCACTGGAATTTCCAAAGTTCAATACAATACACAGACATTTCAAAGCAAATGTTCACTAAATTTCAAATTGTAACCGATAAATTTGCAGGGGTTTCTCCAATAAATGACAGCCCAGAATCAAAAAGAGAAACCAGTGTTTGTACAAACTCACACTCCTTCCACTCTCCTTCAAAATCAGAATTTTCCAAATGAAAGGAACAAACCCCATGGCTGCGCGTACTGCTCCAAATTAACGCGAACGCCCTTCAAGTCCTTGTGGAGGTCACTCACTGACGAGGAAAGCAGGAGGAAGGGCAAGCCTTCAGGAGAAGGTGTCAAGTTCAGGGTCCCTGTCCTTCACCACAAGGGTCAGAAAGTCTTCTTCTCGCCGGGAAGGCGAGCGAGTCACAGCTCGGCCTGCATGTCAGCGGCTCGGGCTCTCGGCCGAGTCCCAGCTCACTTTCAGCTCTCATTACCCTGACGCCCCGAGGTGGAAGGTCACAGACGCTGGGACATCTGAAACAGCACGAGTCCACGGCGCCCATGCCCCACCCAGGGGCCTCCAGACTATCAGTCAGAGAAGACAGGAGGGCGTCTCAGAAGAAGAGCGTGGCCGGGACCCTGCCCGCCTCACCATCTGAATGCCTCGGGGAGCCCGCCCAGCAAGTGGTGGTGAATCATGGTGTGGCCGCTACAGACAGGCTCTCTGTTAAGAGGGGCGGCGAGGAAGGAGAGGGGGAAATGTTGACTTTTTCAGACTACGTGGGTTCAAGTTTCTCCCCACCTCATGTGACCTCTGCTAATTCTGATCTTCTCTAGGAACCTCGGCATTTTCTCAGGTACAAATAGTGATGGAGGAGTAGAGGGGTACTCCAGTGAGAGCCTCTTAGATTTTGGTCATACTCCATTGACTTTGCAGATATATATGTATACACATGTGTACATATATGTATGTGCATATATACACTGAGTGGCCAGATTATTATGATCTCTGAATGCATAATAATCTGGCCACTCAGTCTGTATGTGTGTGTGTGTGTGTGTGTGTGTGTGTGTGTGTGTGTATTAGAGGCCCGGTGCATGAATTTGTGCATGGGTGGGGTCCAGCCAGCCTGGCCAAGGGGAGGGGACATGGGCGGTTGGCCGGCCTGCCTGCTGGTCGAACTCCTGGTCGAGGGGACAATTTGCATATTAGCCTTTTATTATATAGGATATACATTGAGTGGCCAGATGATTATGCGTTCAGAGATCATCATCATCTGGCCACTCAGTGTATATTACATATAGACACAATCTTTCCTATATTTCCTTATGCAGAGTTTCAAAATCTTAGCTTTATAGCAACATCCCAGGATGTACAGGTGATATCACAGGTGACGCTGACCCTCCACCTAAGCTACTTTAAATCGACTGTCCTAGCTGGTCCCAAAGAGCGATGGCAGTTGTCGTTAGCACCTAACGGAGGAAAAGGCTCATCTGTCCAGGCGATGCTGCTGCTGACTGACACGCTGGCCGTGTGCGATCACTGTAATTGCGGGCCATTTCCCAGGCGGGAGGGCCGTGTAGGCTTATTACAAATTAATATGAAATCCCCACGGTACAACTGAAGATTTAGAAGACAAAGAAAACTCAGGGCCATTCGGACACCACGTAGAAACGAGGTCCTTTGAGACGAGCTGGGAGGACCGTGGCCTCGTCACCCCAGCAGTGACGCGGGTCACGCTGCTCGGAGACACGGTGGCCTGGCAGGCTCATGGCCTCCGTCCTACCGGTGCTACGCCCTCAACAAACCTGCGCTAACTACTCCCTTAAAAACCAGTCAGGATCCGCGAGTGCCTCCCCTTAATTGTCCGGATTCCCCGTTTTTCAAGTTCCCCCAGACCTTCTGTTTTCTCTTCACTGCAGGAAGCGTCCAGCTTCCTTCCCAGCCGCGTCCTGGGTCCCCCTCTGACTTCGGAAAAGGGAGTCCAGTCCATGTGCCCGCAGGGAAAGCGGAGAGCCGGGTCTAACCCCGCACTCCCTCCCCCTCCCCGGAAAGAAAATGAACGAAACTCCGCGTGGGGCTTCCCACGGGATCGGACCGTGGGTCCCTTCTCTCTGGGGACCAGGTGGCGGGCGACCCTCTCCACCCCCTCCGGCCTCAGGGGTGCACCCGTGCGGGGAGCCTGAGGGCCCCAGGGGAAGACACGAGCGTGTGTGAGCACCAGATCTCCTGGGAACTAACACACACCCGGAGGCGGTCTCCCTGTGCCCGCGCCCCCGCTGTCTGACCCCGGGCAGCACCCGCTGTGTGTAAAGCACTGACTGACCGAGGCTCCGCGGAGGGAGGCAGGGCTGCTCCACTCTGGTCCTCTGTCCCCGGGGCATCCGCTTCTAAGCAGAAGACCGGTGAATTAACCCGGCGCCCCAGATCTGTTTTTTCTTTCCACAATCCTTGGTAAAGCTTCTACGTGGCCAAGTGATCATTTATCACGTTCCTTCCACAGAAAACCAGGGAGCCGTGTATGCGCACAAAGGCTGACATCACGGTGGCGTTTCACACCCCAAAACAAGTGCCAGGCCAGCCACACCCCCGGGTTGACCCGCAGGATCTGGAACGGGCGTTTAGACTCGGGCATGGACACGGTGAGGAGAGGGCACAGCGGGCACCGCGGGAGGGCAGCCACCCGTCTTCGCCCACCATGTCCGCTCGTCCTCGCTCCTTAGGAACGGAGACGCCATGGGTCCAACCCAGCGAAACGGCCGCCGGGTCTGGGCCGGGCGGCGCTCCTGTTGCTTTTGGAAAACTCCAGCTCTTCCAGCTTCCTTGGTGATGACTGGCCGCTCCGTGGCAGGTTAGGAACAATGACATGTAAATTATCATTTCCTTTTTCGAATACACAAAGCAAGTGTGGCTGCTCCTCACCCCGCCCTGGCTGCAGCTCTCGTCCCCCCAGAGCCTCGGCTAAAACCCCGGAGGGATGTGCCAGGGCCTCCGCGTGACCCCGAGCTCCCCGGAAGTGGTGCGTCCACACCAGTCCGTGCCGCCTGCGTGGCTGCGGCCCTGGGAGCCGGTGCGAGGGGCGTCCGCTGAAAGTCATTCGCCGAAGCCGAGTCACCGAGTGAGCGAAAAGCCAGGTAACTTGCATAACGACTCGTTCAGGATGCACTCGATTGATCGGTTCTAAACTGTGCAGCCAGGTCCTCGGGCTCGAGCGCCTCGGATCCCGCCCCGGCCCTCAGCGCCTGGTGCGGAGCCGCCTGCCTTTCCCTGCCTGCCCCGTCCGTCCCTCCAGCTGCAGCAGGAAGTGTGTGTGTGGAGGGGGGGGGGGGGGGGGCATCTCAGAGGCTCTGGGGACGCAGCACTGCCCGCCCATCCCTCCAGCTGCAGCAGGAAGTGTGTGTGTGGAGGGGGGGGAGCGGGGGGGGGTGGCATCTCAGAGGCTCTGGGGACGCAGCACTGCCCGGCCCACACGGACGCCCGCGAGCACCCCTGCGACAACCCAGCTCAGCGGGAGATGCTGCGGACTTCTGACTGGTTGTGGCCCACGGTTCTGGTAAACGGGTAAATCCCTGTCGAGGAAACAGCTGGAAAAATTTTAAAACATTTCTGGAGAAACAAAATTACTACAGTAAAGATCGAAAAGAAACCAGTATAACCCCGAATGTGGAAATGCTGAGGCTCTGGTCACAGTCATAAAAGTACACGCACAGATCTGTTCCGGGAGAGACCCTTCGGGCGGAGATGGGAAGCCGGCGCCAGGGTCTCAGGGGAGGCCGCAGCGGGGGGGGGGGGGGCAGCGACACCCTGGCCACGGGGACACCGGCGGCCTCTGCAGGGAGACACGTCACAACGTAAGGTAACGCGCAGCGGCTCTCCACTCAGCCCCACGCTCAGGAGCGCCCGGCAGCCCAGCCGCTCCGTGGGAAGAAGGAGGCAGACGCGCGCTCAGTGCGCCCAGCTCGGGCCGGGCCTGTGGGCAGAGCTGAGAGTAGGTTTGACAGTAAGAGAAGCAGTAGGCTCCTGACCAACAATTAATCTCTAACAAATATTAAGTTTAGGAATGATTATACATTGAGGCTACATTTCTTAATACATTTCCTCCCATAAATTGTCCCTAATCTATAACCCAGTTTTTACTGAAATCCATCACGCCGGGCGCTTTCCATCTCCCTCTCTTTCTTGCACCATTCCTCATCAGAACCCTTTTAGCTTTAATGCTATTCCGGGGCCGAGTCTCTCATTACAGTGGCCAAGACAAAGCTCTTTTTCAGATAAAGCGATTACCGCGACGGCAGGGGGAAATCACCCCAGTTCCTGGCTGCAGCCAGCTCTCTGTATCACAGACACAGGCCACAGGGGGCACAGCCCGAGGGGCAGGGGCGAGGGTAGGTGTGGGTGGGCTAAGGGGGGTGTGGGGACAGAAAGAGGCTTTGCTTGGGGTGATGGGCATGCGATACGTGTGCAGGTGATGTTTCATTGAGTTGTACTCTTGAAACCTGTATGGTTCTGTGAACCAATGTCACCCCAATAAATTCAATTTTTAAAAAAAGACTAATAAACTGAGTGCACACAGAAAGATGTTAATGGTGGTAGGTAGGTTCCCTGGAGCTTATGCTGAGGGACTACCAGTTTGTAGCTGAGCCGGGAAGAGCCCTAGAGGTGAGAGGTCAGGGCGAGGTCAGCAGCCTGGCGCTGCATGAGCGTGGGAAACTCTCTGCCTGGGCGAATGGCAGTGAGACCTACCAGCTTCCTACGTGACTCACGTGCCCGGCACCGCACTGCCTGCTTTAAGGAGTTAGTCCTTGAACCTCTGCTGTAACGTCAGTGAATCTTACTTCCGTTTACAACAAGGAAATTTAGACAAATCGCCCTGCCAGCATGGCTCAGTGGTTGAGCGTCAATCTATGAACCAGGAGGTCACAGCTCGATTCCCGGTCAGGGCACATATCCAGGTTGCGGGCTCCATCCTCAGTGTGGGGCGTGCAAGGAGGCAACCACTCAATGACTCTCTCTCAAATAGATGTCTCTCTCTCTCTCTCTCTCTCTCTCTCTCTCTCTCTCTCTCTCTCTCCCCCCCTCTCTGAAATGAATAAAAATATTTTTTTAACAACACCAAAGAAAGAAACTGAGACAAAGTCACACAGCTAATAAGCGTGAGAACCAGAATTCAAGCGCCTCCAGGACAAGGCCCGGGGCGGCCACTCTCTCCAGGTCTTTGGTCCCAGGCGGTTCGGAGCCCAGGATCCCAACAGAACGCCGTGTGCCGAGTGTCCTTCCAGCTCACTTCTACGCGCATCCTGTCCCCATCACTGTCGCAATCCGTCGGCGCTCGGCCATGAAGGCCCTCGCTGCACTGTAAGCCTGTGTCCCGCTGGAAAAGCCGGCCGCTTCTTCCTATCACGGAAGCTCTATTTCCTACAGAGGCACCGGCCACCAGGCCGTGGGCAGCGCCTCAGGGGGTCCTGGCCTGAGACGCAGGAGAGGGCAGTTAGCCTCAGCGGGCAGACGCCTGCAGGGCGGCGGGGAGGGACCCCCTAGAATGGTCCCCAGGGCAGACTCTCCACCATCGCCTGAGCTTCTCCGGGAACGTCACCAGCCAGCTGACTGTGTCACTTTCCCCGTGTCTCCTGCTGGCACAGCTTAGTGCGGGGGCGTCGGAGAGCTGAGCTGAGAGCCACCTCTGACTGCACATCCTGCTTCCTCTCCAGGGCTCGCTCCTCCCCCAGGACAGGCCGGACGGCAGAAGGAACCACACCGACTGACACTCTGGTCCTGGGTTTGGCGGACCCAGGGGAAAGGCAAAAGACAAGCATCTTTAAGTCTGGGTACTATTTCTGTTTTCAATGGGAATTCCTCTTTAATTCTAATTATTTTCCAACAGCAGTGTATGGTCTACAGATCTTGGAAAACCTTGCCTTTCTGCCCACTTAACTGGGTTATGAAAAATGAAGGGCTCTGAGGACATGACCAGGGAGTCTTGCTTTTCCACACCGGCCAGGAAAACGGCGATGGCAGGTGCTCTCCATCATCCACTTTATCGTCCCCGAGCACGACCGGACACGCGTGGTGTGCACGGCAACGCGCCCCTTTCGTGTTCGGGCCGCGTCTTTTCTGTGCGGACCCGAGTGGGCGACTTGGGACGGGCGAGGGAATTGGATGCCGGCCACGGTTTTCCAATCAGCCGCTGTTCTTGGGCTATTTTCGAGTGAGTGTTCATTTTTCTAAAGGCTCTTTTGATTAATGGAAACCCTAGTCAAGGTGAGCATGAAATAAAAAAGATAATTTGATTTGGACAAAGAAGAAAACCAAGCGGATCAAGGTGTCCTCAAGGGCAGGCCAAACTTCAGACCCCAGGTTCGCCACCCCCCACGCCGCGGCAGAAACGGCTCCTCCTCTTCCTTGACGATGTTCTACGCAGAGGAAGCAGGCAGACACGGCCACCTCCCGCGTCATGTGTGAGAGGCAGCTCATGACGACTGTATCCAAATAGTGAGGAGTGGTGAGGAAACGCTGGAATTGTGGGTAAGTTCAAAACCACCCCACAACATGAAGAGGCCTCTGTTAGGACTCAGGAGAGGCCTGCGGCTCGTTGCTGACTTATTTCTCCAGCAGAAAACATAAGATTATGTTTTTAAAAATAACCCAGGTGGCTGAGTAGGTTCAAGTGTGTCTCCTTGTGTATGAAAAGCCCCTACAGAAGTCCAGACATGCACAACTATAGGCCAACAAGCTGGACAATGTGGGTGAAATGGACAAATGCCTAGAAACATGCAGTCTCCAAAACTGAATCAGGAGGAATCAGGAAACCTGAATAGGCCAGCACAGCTGATGAAATAGAAGCCGTAATCAGAAAACTCCCAGCAAACAGAACCCCGGGTCCAGACGGCTTCACAGGGGAGTTTTACCAAACATTCAAAGAAGAACTGACACCTCTACTCCTCAAACTGTTCCAGAACTTCCAAGAGGAAGGAACACTTCCAAGCTCGTTCTATGAGGCCAGCATTATCCTAATTCCAAAACCAGATAAAGACACCACAATGAAAGAGAATTACAGGCCAATATCCCTGATGAACATAGACGCTAAAATCCTCAACAAAATATTAGCAAATCTCATCCAGCAATATGTTAAAAATATCCTACACCATGACCAAGTGGGATTTATTCCAGAGATGCAAGGCTGGTACAATATTCGAAAATCAATAACGTGACACATCACATAAACGAATCGAAAGAAGCCCAGATAAACCCCACGCTGCCATCATACTAGCCAACCACACCCGATCCTACTTCTTTCTCCTTTTTCTTGACCAGAGGAAACTGTGTGGGTTGCAGATCTTTGCAAATCTCTGGAAAGGTAGACGGAGCACTGTCTCGTATCTACATGGAACCCTTCCTCGGGGCAGGCTCAGCACCTGCCACATCGTCGCTGGGTGGGCCTGCAGACCGTCAGCCTGGCTGGTGGCCAGACCCCAGAGAGGGCATCTGACGGCCCGTGGAGTGTGTACTCGTCGCTAACGGAGGCTGAAGCGCCTGGCCCCGTCCTTGCTGAGTGCCAGCTGTGCCGCACACAGACACCGTTCTGCACATCTGGGCTAGGCCATCCTGAAGTAGTCTTTGAAGACGGCCATTTTTAAAAATCCTTCAGCATATCTTTCCAGGAGAACTTTTGAAGGATCTCTTAAGTCCACAGACTTTAACTGGATCACAGGACACTGACCAGCAGATCTGCGCGGCCAGGTCTTTGCTAGGAAAGGCGGGCTCCCGGGAAACACGGACAGGACCGCTCCCTCCTGGTGCCAACACCTGCCGACCATGGACTTGGGTGGCCATTGACCCTCTCTGTTCACACCACGGGGTGACGAGAGCCACTGCGCAGGTCTGTCATAAGAATTGGAGACAAATACAAGGCTGGGGGCGGGTGCTTTCGCTTCTCCAAGAGGAATTAGCCAAACCTGGATTGATTTCCAGGAAAAGTAGATGTGTGTGTGTGTGTGTGTGTGTGTGTGCATTTATAGAATATATGTGAAAAACAACAATAGCACAGCAGTTCATATTTCTAAGTATTCATGTTCCAGCTGGCGTTCTCAGTACTCTTCATATGTCCACTAATGGGCACGACAAATAAAAACCCAACCCTGCTCCCTAAGCCCTCCGTCCCCAGGGCCCCGCCCCAGAGTTCCTGAGCTGACGGGGGGGGGGGGGGGGGGGGGGGGGGGGGGGGAGGGGCAGGGGGGGTGCGGGGGGGGGGAGAGGGGGCGTGATGAAGGGGCCTCTAACCCAGGCTCCGCCTCCAGAGCCCCTGGGGGAGCTCACCCTGCACCGCCTCCATGGAGACTCACCGTGACGGAACCCACAATCGTGCATCACGTGACCCTACACTCCGGGGGGCCTTTAGGCAGATGCTGCGGTGCTTTTCCTTTCCGTTGCTTCTATTTCCCCCGTGGAGCATACTTTTCACGGAAAAATGGCATGTTTATGGTTTCTCCTTGTTAACTAAAGATTGGCCACACTGAGGACCCCCCCACCCCCTAATGGCTGACACCCGGGGGCTGACTCCTGTCCGTGGGCCTGGCCTCCCCGCCCCACTGCCCGCACCTGACTTAGCCTCTCACTCACTGTGGTCACGGGGCACCTGACAGGTGACCCTCGTGTAACAGATCCCTCTGTGCGGTGCAGGGGAACTTTAACCTGCAGGCCGAGGTCACACCAGCCAGTTCAAATCCCGGGCCACCGCTTAGCGGGCTTGCTTGCCTGATCTCCTTAAGCCTCCTTTCCTCCCCAGTCCACCATGGACTTGCTAACAGTGCTGACCTCAGAGTGTTTCCACATAATTAACGGAGCTAACCCATGGAAAGGATTAAGCTTGGAGTTCGGTAACGATTGGTTATTGCTCTTTGTACGGGAACAGTAGGAGGTGAGTAACAGTCAGAGCCCATGTGCAGGGTCGGGGCTGCGCCGGACAGACCAGCAGGGCTGTTGGCTGCACTGGGAAGGCGAGGGCGTCGGGTGGAGAACGCTGTGGGCTTTAGGACAGAAGCCCTCTCCAGGGACAGCCCGAGGAAGGTCCCCTCTGGGGTGTGTGTGTGTGGGGGGGGGGGGTCAGGGCCAGCCTGGGTCACTCACGGCCGGTCTTCCCACGCGGCCTGCCTGTGGCTGCCATGTATGGGACTGACACACTGAATCCATTGCTCGTACTTGCTCCATTTTCCCGGCGGCCCCTCCTCGAGCACCTCCGGGGCCTTCTGGCGCCCCACTATTCCATTCCTCAGGCACCACCCCGATCTAGGCCCTGAGAACCCCATGAAAAGTTTGTTAATTAATAACCTCTCTGCCTTCGATCTGCCACCAACGTCAATCCAGATGGCGGACGGTTTCGGCACTGAGAGTGGTTCTAACATCATCTCACGCATCCCGTGTCTATAACACCATCTCACGCAGCCCTGTGTCTATAACATCACCTCACGCATCCCGTGTCTATAACATCACCTCACGCATCCCGTGTCTATAACATCACCTCACGCATCCCATGTCTATAACATCACCTCACACATCCCGTGTCTATAACACCATCTCACGCGTCCCGTGTCTATAACACCATCTCACGCATCCCGTGTCTATAACATCACCTCACACATCCCGTGTCTATAACATCACCGCACACATCCCGTGTCTATAACATCACCTCACACATCCCGTGTCTATAACATCACCTCACGCGTCCCGTGTCTATAACATCACCTCACGCAGCCCTGTGTCCGCAGCACGTTGTCCGGCTCTCCGCTGCCTGCAGGACACAAGCTAAACTCTCTCGCCGCCGCTGGGCCCGACGTGGAAACGGGGACCTGTGTGCACTTCGGCCCCTGGCCGCCCCAGCTCCGCCCGTCCGTTCCTGCCTCCCTGCTGTGCCCTCTCCACGCGCTGCCCGGCCTCCCCACATGCTGCCCGGCCTCCCCACATGCTGCCCGGCCTCCCCGCTGTGCCCTCTCCACGCGCTGCCCGGCCTCCCCACCCGCACACATTCGCACCCACGTCGCCTTCAGCCCAGTGAGCCCCGCACAGCCTCGCACTCACGCCACCAGCTAGCTGTGTGCATGGTTCCCATCGGCTCCAAAAGGCTTTTCTCTCGGCCACCGAGTGCCAGCCTGTCTGCGGAGGGCTCGCCGCCCAGGCCCGCAGCCCGGGGAGGAGGCAGCCTGCGCAGAAGGGGTGTGGCCGCGTCCCAACAGGACTTCGCTGTGGGTGCTGAGTGCCAGCTGCACCTAGTGGTCCCGGGCCACGCGATGTTCTCCCTCTGATGTTTCCCAGCCACGTAAAACCGTCACACACACGTGGGGCCCTCCCTCAGCCTGTGGACGGCACAGAAGCCGGCGAGGCCACAGCAGACGCTGGGCTGCGGGCCCCGTTCCAAAGGCACCCGGTCGCGATCCCCCAGCCACAGCTTCCCTTCGCACTCAGGAGGGACTTCCCGTCCCTCACACTCAGCACCCTGCAGCGCACGATCGGAGGGAGCCCCTTGAATGTTGACATGTACACGCAAACCTGTTCCCCACACAGACCCAGGCCACGAACCCTTCCCCGCACCTTAGGAAGGTGAAGAAGGCACCCACCAAGTCTGCCCTCCTTCGGGGAAGGCCGTCCCTCTCCTCTCAGCAGGCCTTCACTGAAGACCCGGGCCCCGCACCGGCTCCCTGGACCTAGAGTCCTGCAGCTTTAACTGAAACGTCAGGCACCACTAACCATGACACCACACGGAAGGCCGGGTGTGGGACACGGCGACGGCTGATTAGAAACTCGCGCGGCAACTCCGGACCGCGCGGTCCCTTTGCCGGGCGCGTGGTCCTTACCTGGGCCAAGGTGAGCGTGGCTTGCTGGCAGGTGCCGCACCGCACCCGGAGCTTCCCGGGCTGCACCCGCTGGCAGGGGCCCTTGCAGTAGACGAAGAAGCTGTTGTAGGCCGGTCTACCTGCCGGGAAAGAAGCAGAGGCGTGGCCCGTCAGTGATGGACGCAGGACCAAAGCGGGCAGGCGTGGGGGCTGACCCCTCGGAACACTGGAAACATTCACGGGAGAATGTTCCAACGAGGCTACAGCACTGTAATCTGGGAGATCTAGTTTTATGCTCAAAATAGTGAGAGCCATTTCTTCTGGCCCAAAGCCTTTGTTGTAATAAGACAAATGGATGCTTAAAAAAAGTCGTTCTGACTCTGATGGAAACTTCCCGTTCACCTCAGAAGTTTCCTCACGCTGGCCCGGGACCCCGAGTTCAGCTGCCTGGGGCTGTGTCCTGGCGGCAGGAGGCGCTGAGCGCGGGCGCATTCACTTGCTGCAGCCGCCGTGTGCCCTCTGCTGCCCCTCCGCTGGCCTCCGGGACTGTACCCCAGTCGGCTGGGGCGTCTATGAGCGCCTTGGATGGGCCGGAAGCAGAGAGCTTCCCCAGCACCTGCCAGAACCCTGCTGTCCTCCTCCTGGGCGGCGGTCACCCTCGGCTGTGTCTGGTGGCATTTGCCGGAACACATGCCGACGAGCCGGTGCACACAGACAGGCACCAATGAGCAGTCATCCAGGTCGTCTTCCCCCACCCTTTCCATCCACTGGCCTGAAGCCACCCGCTAGTTCCAGCGGGACTTGGTCTGAGGCAGTTCCACGTGAAACCCGCCCACTGTGGACTTCCGAGGCTCTCTTCCGCGTGGCACCTTGCTGTGGACCCCCGAAAAGAAAGGGTCGCGTCCCCTCCAACTCAATGCACATCTATATGTATAAAAGCCTAAGTGACTGTTCAACTGTTCAACTGGTAGCTATGATGTGCACTGACCACCAGGGGGCAGACACTCAACGTATAGGTGTGGAAACATGGAACAGACTGATGAATCTCAGAGGGAAGGGGAAAGAAAGGGGATTCGTGCACAAGTGGGGTCCCTTGGCCTGGCCTGCGGGGATCAGGCTGAATCTGTGCACCCGGCCTCAGACATCCCCTGAGGGGTCCCAGATTGTGGGAGGGCACAGGCCAGGCGAAGGGACCCCAACAGTGCACCAATCCGTGCACTGGGCCTCTAGTTTCTGAATAAAAAATCCTGCCCCGTATTCGCTCCCTACTTGTCCTCCCTTCCCTGTGGTTATGACCTCCTGTGTGCGACATGGTGCCCTGTTTCACATAGAAACTGCAGTTCCCTGATCCGGGTAAGCAATAAGTATTCGCTAGGTCAATAAATTCTCCCTTTTAAAAAAGTATATTTTTCTTTTAATTTCAGAGAGGACGGGAGAGGGGGAGAGAGAGATAGAAACATCAGTGATGAGAGAGAATCATGGATCAGCTGCCTCCTGCACTCCCCCTCGTGGGGATTAAGCCCGCAACCCAGGCATGTGTTCTGACAGGTAATCAAACCCTGACCTCCTGGTTCATAGGTCGACGCTCAAATGCTCAACCACTGAGCCACAGGGGCCAGGCTCCCAGGATTTAAATGATGTGAAGCTTATCGCACATGGTAGTGTGAGGGCAAAATTCACATAAAACAGAATGTAGCTCTGATACCAAATACTTAGAACATGGTTCCACTAGCCAATGTACTGGACTAACTTCACGCATCCGTGGAAGTAAGGCCTACAATACCTGAAATCAGTAACGTCAACGTTATCTTAGGACCACAAAAATGACTAGTATGAGAAATAAAAGTAAAAAAGCAAGAACACTTGTTAAGTTTTTGCACAGGACTTTGGGTAAGTAAACGTGAAGTGGGAAAACTGGACTTCTGGAAACGGGCAGTAGAGCCACCCTAAGGGGACAGTCATTCCCCACAGACACTATGACTCACCCGACGGCCATCCCTCCCACTGGGCCCCGCGCAGCCCCAGGCGTCACCAGGCCGCAGCTCCGCTCCCAGAGTAACCCAGGCTCGGCGCCTCACCAACACCCTCCACCACACACCCTCCTCACACACCCTCCATCACACGCCCTCCACCACACACCCTCCATCACACACCCTCCATCACACACCCTCCATCACACCCTCCACCACACACCCTCCATCACACACCCTCCACCACACGCCCTCCACCACACACCCTCCATCACACACCCTCCACCACACACCCTCCATCACACACCCTCCATCACACACCCTCCACCACACACCCTCCATCACACGCCCTCCATCACACGCCCTCCACCACACGCCCTCCACCACACACCCTCCATCACACGCCCTCCACCACACGCCCTCCACCACACGCCCTCCACCACACGCCCTCCACCACACGCCCTCCATCACACACCCTCCATCACACACCCTCCACCGCACACCCTCCACCCAGGAGCCTCCCCAGGGAGCTCCGGCCCCGGGCTGCGGCTCAGCCTCCGCGGCGCGTGGCCTGTAATGAGTGCATCTGGGCGCTGGCCTCCTCCGGGAGGGGCTGTGATTAAGCCGGCGCCTTCGCCTGCCGGGCTCTGTCGTTCTTGTTGTTGCCGATTTATGTTTTCATTCTTCATTTTGAAAGTAATAACCGCGCGCCCCATGCCCAGACGGAACTGGAGAGAGAAGCATAATTTAAGGATCAGCGCTAGATAAATAGCTACGTCCAAAGCCAGTGGGCGAAGGGTGCTCATTCACCCCAGAAACGGGCACCTGTGGGGTGCAGGGAAGGGGGTGCGGGGAGTCACGGCCCTTCCAGCCCTGAGCGGACGTCCAGGGCTCCCGCTTCGGTGGAAGAAGGTCCAGACACTGCGGATGAGGGTGTGCAACTTCCTCAAAGGACCTCTCGGAGCCGGATGTGCACCCCGGGCCCGCCCGGCTCGGCCCTGCCCCCTTCGCCATCAGGGGACCAGAGATGCCTGTTCCCTCCTCGGCAGGATGTTGTGAGGGTTTAAAAGAGAACAACACCGCCCGGCCCGCGTGGCTCAGGGGTTGAGCATCGACCTATGAACCAGGAGGTCAGGGTTCGATTCCCATCAGGGCACATGCCCGGGTTGTGGGCTCGATCTTCAGTGTGGGGCGTGCAGGAGGCACCCGATCCATGATTCTCTCTCATCATTAATGTTTCTATCTCTCTCTCCCTCTCCCTTCCTCTCTGAAATCAATAAACATATATTTTTAAAATAAAATAAAAGAACACAGGGGAGGCGCTCTGCAGGGCCCGCCCCGGTGGAGGCTCAGCGTGTCAGCTCCTCTTCTCATTTGCCGTCAAAACACTTAGAACCAGGTTCCCACCCCCCACCCCCCACCCCCCGTGAGCCAGGTGGCCACTTGCCTGCCCTGGTCAAGGTTGGCTCTCGCAGGCTATTTCCATGGCAAGCCTAACGCTAACTTTTGGGAAATAGCTGAGGTATAGTTCTATTTAAAATTGCTTCGAGCCTGACCAATCCTTCAGGATAATATTTGGTGGCATTACGGAACACAAGCCATGCTGGGAGGTCCTGACACTGGTTTAAAGTTTGCCAGAACCACATTTCCTCCCACGAACCATTGTTATGATTGTCAAAGAGGCAAAGGTCTTCATGGGATTGTGGGGCTTTTTTGTATGTTTGCTTTTAAAAAAAAAAAAAGAATTAACCTTTGGTGGGCCTTAATGTTTAATTTTCAATTCACAGATACAATAACAGTGATGCATCATCATTCATAATAATGACCATCTGTTTTTTAAAAAGCAATAGTTCAATGAGCTTCCATTCCCTAACCTATGAAAGAGAGGGGTTTTTCACTCACTCATTTTTTTAAAATATATTTTTATTGATTTCAGAAAGGAAGGGAGAGGGAGAGGTAGAAACATCAACAATGAGAGGGAATCATTGATTGGCTGCCTCCTGCACATTGGACCGTGCCCGCAACCCAGGCATGTGCCCTAGACAGGAATCGAACCTGTGACCCTTCCATCCACAGGCCGACGCTCTATCCACTGAGCCAAACCAGCTAGGGCTCACTCACTCATTTTGAACTTATTTATGGAAGTCAATGAGAATATCTAATCACAATGTAGATAAATTATAGAATAAATGAAAAATGCTAAGTTTATATAAATATAAGCTATATAAAAATTAAAATTCTGACTAGATACTTCTCTAAAGAGGACACACAGCCTGGCCAGTGTTGCTCAGTGGTTGAGCATCATCCTATGAACCAGGAGGTCACAGTTCAATTCCGGTCAGGGCACATGCCCGGTTGCGGGCTCGATCCCCAGTGGGGGTTGTGCAATAGGCAGTTGGTCAATGATTCTCTCTCATCCTTGATGTTTCTATCTCTCTCTCCCTCTCCCTTCCTCTCTGAAATCAATAAAAATATATTTTAAAAATAAATAAAGAGGTCATACAGATGGCCGATACATGAAAAGATGCTCAAGGTCACTGATCATCAGGGAGATGCAAATTAAAACCATGAGACATCCCCTCACACCTGTCGGTACGGCTACCGTCAACAAATCCACAAAGGAGAGCTGGCGAGGATGTGGAATGAAGGGCGCCCTCGTGCGCTGCTGGTGGGAGTGCAGCCTGGGCGGCCTCTGTGGAGAGCAGTGCGGAGGTTTCTCAAAAAGTTAACCGTGGAGCTGCCACCTGACCCAGCGACCCCACTTCCGGGCCTACATCCACAGGCCCCGAAACAACGATTCGGAAGCACACATGCGCCCATGTTGTGGGAACTTCACTACCGAGGTCATCAAAGGGCTGAGCATGAAGCAACATCTTAGCCGGGGAGGCACTGACCGTGTGATAAAATGGTAACTTTAGTCTTTCTTTCTATTGAAGAAGGTGTGCTTTATGGGTGGACATATTTCCCCTGAAAGGTAAAGATCACAGAAGCACTAACTTAAAATCAAATTATTTCTAAAAGGCACCGTAAGCACAGCAGCTGTGATGGCAGACAGTGCATCTGCCGGAAGCAGAAATTCAGAGCGTCAGGTGGAGCCCATTACACTGCTCACCGGGCACGGGGTGGGCACGGGGTGGGCACGGGGTGGGCACGGGGCGGGCACGGGGCTGGGCACGGGGTGGGCACGGGGCGGGCACGGGGCTGGGGGCTGCCCGACTCCTCCTAATGACAAGCACTGTCATGACGGCACGGAGCAAAGCCTCGGGGTCAACGTGGATTCTCATGTAAAACCTGACCCTTAAAGGTATGAGTTATGAAAACGGAAAACAAAAAGCCCAGGGGAAATGCTTTTTAGTCCATTGATCGCCCGCTTTGTTGGAAGATAGCTGAAAGTTTCAAAATTAATGCTGATAAATAGGTGAGCTGATTGAAGTTATAAATATCTTCAAAGAGCTATTCAGAGCTCATGAAAATCCCCTTTTAATGAGGCGAGAACGCGAAGATTAGCTCTACCCGAATGCCTCGGGGGGCGCGCTGCACTTTACACGGGGCTGCACACGTTCTTCCCAGCCCTCTTGGAACAGAATTCCCATTGCACACGGTTCTGGCCCCTCAGACCCTCTGGATCTAACAGAGCGGCCACCAGCCGGCACCGGGTCCTGCCCACCACGAGCTGCCCCGGCAAAGCGCTCTGCGGCCCTTTGCTGCCCCGCGGTGACGGCGGCTCCAGGAGCGGCAGGAGCTGCTGCCTCTCCCCCCATCTCACTCCGCCAATGACCGGACCCAGGGCCACAGCCTTATAGACCCACACGCGGACCAAAGTCACTCCTCAGCTCACACCGGAGAACCGCAATGACTCCGATTTACACAAGAGCCTTAAAAACAGGGGAGCAATTAGACGCATGCATGAAAGGCAGACCCGTCAGGCAGGGCAGCGAGTGCCAGTGCCGCTGGCGCATTAGGAAAAGCACTTCTCCTCCGGCGCCTGCTGCGACCCGCAGGACAGCAGGACAGCAGGACAGCAGGACGGGCGGCTTGCTGCTCAGAGCTCAGGCCTGGATGCCAGCGGGTCCTCCCGCGGGGGCTGCAGTCATTCCCCGCGGGGGCTGCTCTCTGAGATGGGCTCGCCTCGTCATTTCATGGAAGAGGCTCCATCATGCTAGTGTCAGACAGCATCACATGCTGCCGAGGCTGGAAGGTCAGGAGGGTACAGAGTGTTACACTGAGGACCTAGGCGTTGTTGGCAGCCAGTTCCCAAGGGTTAATGGACGCCATGCAAGTACAGTCAAGGCCTTGTCAAGGGCAACTCGGTAGGATGCCTTCTGGGTTAACGGGAGGAACTGGGAGAATTATTCCAAGGTAAACACTAGGGGGAAAAAGAAACAAGTGCTATGAGAATGGGGCATCAAAATTGGCTTCGGGAATAGAGGTGATTACTTGAAATCGCTTCGTTGAAATTTTGATTCACTCATCGAATGGAAATGTCAGTGGACCAGGTTCATATTCAGTAGGTCTCTATGGCACAGTTAGGTGGGCTGTCTGAATTCTCTCTCCTCTTCACCTGCCATCCTCAGATCCTTTCAACATGGCATTAGCTAAAGGTCTATGGTGTGCGCACCATGAATAGGCCTCTTCTTGTAACCTCACTGGGTAACTAAGGAGGGTGCGTGCGTTTTGACTGGTCCCACATCCTGCATTACAGTTCTCAGGAAAGAGAAGAATGATAAGCTAATTATTCAGTGCAAACTAGATATTATTCCCGAGAGGAATGTTTTATTTCCATCTTCCCAAGAATTACTGATTCCCTCCAATCACCAAGGACTGTGAACATAATTCATGAATATATCGTATCATTAATCCATCAATAACTTGTAGTTACGGGCAACAACTGCCAAACAGCAGAGTGAAAACACATTACAGCCGGATAGCTCCCTTCGGACCAATTACTGTAAATCCAAGCAGCACGGAGGAGCAGCTGCTCCTTGGAGACACCTGCCTGGTGTGCAGGGGGCAGCCATTTCTAGATTTTCTAGCGCAGCCGGGGGAGCAGGCTGCACTGCGGGCGGCCGTGTCTGTGCGGAGGGGCGGGCGTTCTGCTTTGTCTGCTGCCTTGCCGAGTGGCCCTGGAGCCTCACATGCTAAGATGGGAATGTTCTTTAACTCGGGAAGCTGTTTGGAAGGGCCCACTGATCACATTTTGATCCCCAAGGAGGTGATGAGCAGGACACGGATGTGGCCGGACGGTTCTGTGTGAGGGCACAGAGCTAGAGGCACTCCAGTGTTGTCGTGACCTGGGACTAACGGGGAAAAGCTCTACAAACATGGCTAGAGCAGCGTGGGAGCCCAGTTCACAGAGCGGGGCTTGCAAAAAATAAAAGGATTATATAACTTCTTGCCACAGTGAAATCGTCGTCTCTCACTGACTAACTCCAAATGCACTGAGTGGTTTTTCTATGGCTGTTATGTATTTCTTGTCAGCTGGAATATTTTTTTCACATCAGATGTCACGCTGTGGAGAGCAGACACCCTTTCATTTGGGAAATTGTTACTCAGCTCTCCTACAAAAATGGAGGTATTTGCTGAAGGCCTTTGAGGAAGGGGGCTGTTCTCACATCAGAGTGCACAGGGTTCGTGCTGATGCTACACACCAGGCAAAAGCAAAGCAATTTCCCACGAACACTTAGATCCGATTTAAAAGGATGAAAAATGGAACCAAAGACCTTGGTTCAAACCTGAGCCTCAACCCCTGTTAGCTGTGGGGCCCTGAGGGGGAAGTTCAGTCTTTCCTGTCGGCTTCTGTATAAACAAAGATAATAAGTATGTTCCCCGTGAAAATCAAGTAAGGTAAGTGTAAAAGTTTCATAACCTATTGAGTGTTAGTAAAAAAATCAATTATTTTATTGAGAGTGAAAAAAATAATTGTATCTCTACAATGGACTTAGAATAATGGTTGGCAGGAGAAAAATAAGATTTTCTGTAACAGGTCACACATTAAATAGGACTACCGCAGCTTCACTCTCAAAACAGAGAAACAGCTGAAACTTGGAATTAGGCCAAAGAGCACGGTTGTTCTTCGGTGCCGTGGCGACCTGTTACAACTGGTAGGGCAGGCGTTCATTTACTTCCGGTGGAGATGCCAGGAGTTTCTGTTCACCTGGGCAGATGGCCCGAATGCACGGTTTATCTCCTGTAAGAACTTCACTGTTTTGTATCTAGCCTAGCTTCTCTTCATCCACCTATCTATCCATCCATCCATCCATCCATCCACCCATCCACCCACCCACCCACCCACCCACCCACCCACCAACCTACCATCTGGGAATGGAATATAGGACTGTTTCCCCTCCCTCAAGAACTCACCCCAAGCCCAGCCGGCGTGGCTCAGGGGGTGAGCATCAACCTATGAACCAGGAGGTCATGGTTCGATTCCTGGTCAGGGCACATGCCTGGGTTGTGGGCTCAATCCTCAGTGTGGGGCGTGCAGGAGGCAGCTGATCAATGATTCTCTCTCATCATTAATGCTTCTCTCTCTCTCTCCCTCTCCCTTCTTCTCTGAAATTAATAAAAATAAATTTAAAAAAGAAAAAAAGAACTCACCCCAAAATATGTCAGGCCGGCAAAATCCCCACAACTGTGCCAAATCTTCCTCTACATCCTCACTTGTACTGAAAGGGCATGTTATAGCAAAGACGTCTTTGTTGGAGAAAAACCAAGTTCTTGGCAGGATCCTAAAGTGTTTTGAGTAATTTGATGTGATAGCAAATTTAAGTTGCTCTGGCGTGACTGCCCAAGTCTCGTCGTTTGGGGGAAGGTTTACCCAGGAGGCGCTCCTTAAACCCGTCCGAGGCACCAGGAAGTTCACACCCTCTGGCGAGGTCACTAGCATGGATGATGCACAGTGAGATGTGGACACGTGAGACTGAGTCTGAAGTTTATCATTCTATTTCCTTAGCGGGCCTCCATGGCTGATTGGTGTTTGGCGGGTGTTAACTAATTTATAATCCTAGAATAATTCTCATCTTGTACTACATTCGACCACCGGCAAAAACCGCTGATGAGAACACACTCTCTAATAATCATGCTGTATCTATAATGTGTATTCAGAGCGCAAGCCTTAAAAGCAATTTCATTTACTCTGTAACAGCCTTGATGAGAGCGGTTTTAGGTTCACAGCAAAACTGAGCTAAAGGTACAGGGGGTTCCACAGACCCTCTTCGCCAACACGTACACCACCTTCTCCATTATCGACACGCCCGGCCCCAGGCGTAGTACAGGCGGCACACTGCCTGCGTGTACAACCACAGCCCGCACGGACACCGCTGCCACTCATGTCCACGTTTACATCAGGGCTCACTCTTGGTGTGGTCTAGTCTGTGGGTTTGGACAAAGGTGTGATGGCATGCATCTGTCCTAAAAACACCTCTTTGCCCTGACTGCTCCTCCCCTCCCCCCCTCCCCGCAGCCCCTGGCAACCACTGATTTCTTTTACATCTCCATAGTTTTCGTTCTTGGAACGTCACATAGTGGGAGTCACATGGTAGGCAGTCTCCTCAAATAGGCTTCCTTCACTTAGTCACATGCACCTGACTTTCCTCCATGTCCTTTCATGACTTGCTAGCGCATGTGTGTTCAGCTCTGAATAGTATGTTATTGTCTGGATGCACCACAGCTTCTCAGTTCACCTACGAAGGACATCGTGGCTGCTTCCGAGTCTGGGAATTACGGATGAAGCTGCTATGACATGCGTGTGCAGATAATTACGGAGCCGCCCATTTTCCCCTCATCTGAGTGAGCCCCTTGGAGCTCGGCTGCTATGTTGCATGGTGAGAGTATGTTTACTTTGTAAGAGACTGTTCAACTGCCCTCCAAAGTGGCTGCTCCATGTTTCATAGCCACCGGCGATGAGTGAGAGTTCCCGCTGCTCTACAACCTTGTCATTTGGTGCTGTCAGTGTCTTGGATTTTGGCCATTCTGATAGGTGTAATGGCATCTCATTGTTTGAACTTGCAGTTCCCTAATGACATATGCTACGGAGTCTTTTCATATGCCATTTGCCAGTTGCATATGTTCTTTTGGGAGGTGTCCGGGAACAACTTCTGCCTATTTTACAATTGGGCTGTTCATTTTATTGTTGAGTTTTACAAATTCCTTGCATATTTTAGATAACAGCCTTTATCAGATGTCTTCTGCAAATATTTTCTCCCAGTTTGTGGTTTGCCTTCCCATGATCTTGACACTGTCTTTCACAGGAAGAAGTTGTTTAATTTAATGACGTCTAGCTTATTATTTATTTATTTCATGGATCATGCCTATGGTGTTGAACCTAAGTCATCACCATACCCAAGGTCATCTAGGTTTTCTCCTGTTATGTTCTAGGAATTTTGTAATTTTGTGTTTCACATTTAAATACATGATCCATTTTGAGGTTGATTTTTGTTTGTTTGTTTGTTTTTGCAGAGTATAAGGTCTGTCAATATTCAGTTGTTCCTGCACTATTTGTTGAAAAGACTATCTGTTCTCCATCAAATCCTCTTCAGGGATCAGCCGGCCAGATCATGTGTGTCTGTTTCTGGCTCTCTATTTCATTCCATTTATCTATTTGCCTGTTCTTTCACTGACATGACCTGCCTTGATCACTGTAGCTTGATAGCGTGACACCACATCAGGCAGCATCCATTCCCTCCCTGACTTGGTTCTTCTCCTTCAGTGGCGTGTTGGTAGTCTGGGGTCTTCTGCCTCTCCCTATAAACTTTAGAATCAGTTGATCCACATCCACAAAACAACTTGATGGGATTTTCATTGGAGTTTAGATCAAGTTGACATCCTGACAATATTGAGTATTGAGTCTTCTCCATGAACATGGGATATCTCTCCACTTATTCAGGTCTTTGGTTTCCTTCATCAGAGTTGTGTGACTTTCCTCACATAGATCCTGTAAATATTTTATGAGGTTTATATTTAATTTTTTCATTTATGGGGTGCCAATGCAAATGGTATTGTTGTTTTTACTTAAAATTCCACTTGTTCATTGCTGATAATATAAGAAAGCAACTGACTTTTTATATATTAACTTTGTATCCTGCACTATTAATAGTTCCAGGAGTGTTTTTGTCAATTCTTTCAGATTTTCTATGTAGACAATCAGGTCATCTGGGAACGAAGTTTTAGATGTTCTTCTCCATCTGTGATGTCTCTCTACAAATACGTTAATGGTTCTTTCAGATTGACTGTAAGTACCCTCAGTGTTTGTCTAAAATTACCTTCATTTTCCTCATATTTTTGCTGGGTATGTTGGGTATAGAATTCTAAGTTAACAGGAGTTTCGCAGTATTTGATATTACATCACCATTTTTCTTCTATTATTTCTGGTAGGAGTCAAATTATTTTCCCATTCCAGTTAATCCCATCTCTTTATATGACTTTCAGATCTTCTCTTTCCTTGGTGTTTTATTTCCTTTATGAAGTAAGCTTCCTGTGCTGACTACGACCGACTGCAGGCTTTCTCACTGGCCTTGCCTGGAACTGTGCACTCTTGAATCAGAGAAGCTCTCCCCAGCCAGTCTCTGAGAAATCTGAATGGAACTTATCTTGTGGCTTATGGTATATGTCTCTCCTCTCGGTTCTCTATTCTCATACAAGGGTTTCAGATACAAGGGTTTCTGATCAATTATATTATCACCATCTCATTCTAAACTCCTATTCTCTTAAAACTATGTTTTACACTTCAACCCATAGCACATTATGGGCCATTGCCTCACCTCTATATACCAGTTCACGAATTCTCTCTTTGGCATCACCTAATTTGTTGTTTCACTTTATCCATTGGGGATTCTTAAAAATTCCAATAGCTAAAATTATGTTCTATTCAATAGCTACCTTTTCCTATTGTGTCTGTTAGTTTACATTTTTTTATTATGCTTTAATTAACATAAAACACATTTGTTGCATATTCTGTTTCAAAATGCCATTTTATTTCCTCAAGTTTGGGGGGAACTTATCTTGTGGCTTATGGTATATGGTCGCCTCCACGCAGGAGGAACATGTTTGACTTACAGCACTGGTTACGTTCACCCTTGCACCGTGGTCGGCAAACTGCGGCTCGCGAGCCACATGCGGCTCTTTGGCCCCTTGAGTGTGGCTCTTCCACAAAATACCACGGCCTGGGCGAGTCTATTTTGAAGAAGTGGCGTTAGAAGAAGTTTAAGTTTAAAATTTGGCTCTCCAAAGAAATTTCAATCGTGGTACTGTTGATACTTGGCTCTGTTGGCTAATGAGTTTGCCCACCACTGCCCTAGCAGTAGGGTTTGGCTCTGGGGCATCGATGCCGTGCACCTGAGATCCCTCTGGGAGCTTTCGCGAGTGCCGTTCTGCCTGAAGCATCAGACGCACTGTGCGCCCAATGCTCACATTCCCTTCCCATTCTGGATCGCACAGGTACTGCAGGGTTAGATTTGCTTCACTTCCCCCCATGTCTTACGTGTTCTGCCCATTTCTCAAATGTCTTTTCCAGTCTCCTCGGTGCCGAGTGCACGTGAAGGACACCTCCCTCCCCTCCAAGCCACCTGGAGACCACAGGACACCAGCCCACGCATGTACGCCCTGGGCTCACCCATTCTTCCACGGAGAGACCGCGGTGCGGTTTCTATTTTTCACTTGTCCCTGGAAACTCATTTTCCCTTTTTTATTTTTTATTTTTTGTGTTCTTTTTGGCAATTTCACCTATGATTTTTTTAAATTGATTTCAAAAGAGGAAGGGAGAGGAAAAGAAAGATAGAAACATCAATGATGAGAATCATTGATTGGCTGCCTCCTGCACGCCCCCTACTGGGGATCGAGCCTGCAACCAGGGCATGTGCCCTGACTGGGAATCGAACAGAGACCTCCTCGTTCATGGGTCAATGCTCAACCACTGCGCCACGCCAGCCGGGCCTCCCCTGTGATTTGTAAATGTGACGAATTTAACAGGAGACATTTCATGTGACTTTCGGTCTGCACCTTGCTGGCTCCAGAACTCAGACACTGGGAAAGCCCTCCTCGCCCAGAACTGCCTGTGTCAGCACTTAGTGTAGGTGGAGAGACATGAATGTCTCTCCTGTGGGGCCATCAGTATTGTGGGGGTTGTTTGTCCCGCACAGTCAAAAGCAATCCTGTTACACTCTGACTATGAGGACTGGAGACTAAGAGATGAAAGGAAACCTACTGCTGTTGTCAAACACAAAGAGATCCCCATCCTTGCGAAACAGAGCACTCCTCAATGGTCGTAGCGTGAAGAGGGAAGGACCTCCGCGCAGAGGGTGGACTGACATTGAGGTAATGGCTTAGCACCTGCAAATGGCCAAAACGACCTCTGAAGCTCTCCTCCTGCTTTTAAAAATGTCTCCACGTGTGGAGAGCAGCTCAGTGTTTGGACAGGTTCCAGCCTTAGATTAATGAGAGGGCACAGTCCTCTCGTGGCAAAGCCACGTGCAAGTCCCAGCTTGGAAGGCAAAGCCCTCCCAGCACAATTACAGCCAAAGGCTATGGTTGTAAGCTTGAACGTATGGTCTGAACCTGTGGTCCCAGGAGGCTGAGTGATGTGGGCTTGATAAGAGTTCAGGTGCCTGTACTTGAGTAGATTCGAAACCCGTGAGAACATTGTAAACATCTTGACCACGCCCTTGCTTTGCCTCCTGGGATCTGACTATAAAATAAAGACACGGCTGGCAGGTGTGGCACTGTTTCCTCATCCAGGCACAGTGGTCCACCTGGTCCAGCTCTATCCTCTTGTCCGTTTTCTTTAATCCTTCACCGCCCCCCCTCAGGTTCACCCTTGGCCAAACTGGACACGGTTCATCTACATCATCAGAAACATCATCAACCAAAAGTATTTTGATTGAATAAGAAATAGAAGAAAAGAAAGACAAAAGTCGAGAGAGAGATACATGTACCTTAATCATATCTTTTGACCCAGCGCAAGGTCCCATGTGACCCTAGACCCCTAGCTCTTCAGGGAAAAAGATTACTATCTTCATGGCAGGACACCTTCCCCATCCTATGTTCATTCCCAACGGGAACGCCTTTGCTGGGGTACCTACTAAATGCACCGCCTCAACTTCACGTCAAACACTCCCCTCCTGGCGACGTCACCTCCTGCGACATAGACCCCATCGTGAACCACACGGAGGCATGGAGACCCCTTCTCTGTGGAGACTCGGCCACCCAACACGCTTTGCTGACCCTAAACAGTCATGTAATTACCTGGTCTGCCCGCTGTCTGCGCAGCGCCCTCTCTGTCGTCGTGCAGAATGACGGCCAGGCCCGCGGAGTCGGTGGGGAGCACGGAGCTGCTGAAGTCCACGCGGGTCAAGCTCTCGGGCTCCCTCACGAAGGCCCCTGCAGTGCCCTGGGGATGGTCCCCGCCGGTGGCCATCGTGGGGCCTTCTCTCCCGGGTCTCAGCACGACGTGGACGATGCTCTGCTGGCCCAGGTCGCAGCTCTGCGGGAACAGAGAGAAACACACAGACGCTAGTCTAGCGTTCACATGCTGGTGAGGGTGAAGTCACCTGGAGTTCCAGGACAGGTGCGAGCCTAAACTCTGCTTCTGTGGATGTCGGCTTGCAGTCATGGGACATGAGGAGGGGACGTGGGACAGGCGTGTGAGGGGTAAGGTGGCACCGGTCCCCTGCCAGGGGCACCGCGCTCACATGTGTGCCTGACAGGGAAATGGGGGGTGGGGGGTGAATGAAGCACAACCACAAAAAACCAAATTACTGTTCAAAGGGACATAAACTGTAGTGGACAAAGAGGGGCCCCGCACACATGGCCTACTCAGGACAGTGAGAGGCGATGCTGCTTAAAACTGGTGACTTCAGAAACTTCATTCATTCATTCATTCATTCATTTATGTTGTTGATTTTTAGATAGAGAGGGAGAGACAGAAACATCAATGATTCACTGATGTTTCTCTCTCTCTCCCTCTCTCCCTTCCTCTCTGAAATCAGTTAAAAAAAAAACCAAAGTGTGTTAAGGGAACTTAGGAACATGCGAGTCTTGGACGGGGCGGAAAGACAAGGTGGATGCCGCCTGAGGAGTTACGGAGCGCAGGGAGGAAGGCTGGCGGTGAGGGAGTGCCCACCCCGACAGGAACCCCTACGTGCTGCCCGCGGGGCAGGGCCTGGCCCAGGAGCCAGCTCCGGGGTCTGGATTCACAGCAGGAAGTCTGCTCTGGTCCCAGGAGCTCAGGTGGGGACCTGCCTCTTCCTTTGATCCTTTCCCGCCCAGGCTCAAGGCCTCGGTCACAAACCCATGGGCACCGTCCCCTCCAGGCTGTCTGCTCCCTGGGGCGGTGGGTACAGGCCTAAAACCACCCACCAATGGCCTGCTTCTTTACCCTCCTGCTGAGGGTGGGAGAGGCTGCCTAGATTAGGTTACGCAACTTGATGAAAGAATTGATCATCTCATCAGGCAAATCGTGAGGTAATGGTGGGCCCTTCAAAGTTTCAAGAGCTCTTCCTGGTGAAAATATTGGAATCCTGAGAGGGACTCTGCAGGAAAGTGTGGACAAAGGGGCCACATGCTGACCTGACAGCTCAGGGGAGGCCTGCGTGGCGGTCCTGCAAACTCAGAGACGGAAAGTCACCACAAAGGACGGTCTGAAATGGAACTTTAACTAAAAGCCGTACGGTGGGCAGATACATCCTAGGCCGGTGGTCGGCAGTTTGCCGCTCTGTTGACATTGCCCTTACCCAGAAGTTTTGACTTCAGGTTAAAGACATTAGTACATTATTAAAATGTTTTTTAAGTGTTTTTCCCTAAGGCAGTGGTCGGCCAACTCATTAGTCAACAGAGCAGCAAACCGTGACTCGAGAGATGCAAGTGGCTCGAGAGCCGCAGTTTGCCGACCACTGTCCTAGGCCGGTATCTTCACTGACAAGGTCAACCTTTACCTTAACGGAGCCTATCTGTCTTTTTGCATCTATGATAACACACCCCTGAAATGTCTGGGTAACTTGTAACTTCCCTTTTCTGGACCCCCTGGGGCACAACCTAATGTGCAGGCCCCAGGACAGATTCCACAAATTCCTTCATTGTTATCATGTTAATTGTTCCTGCCCTGCACCCACCTAAGTATGTGTCCATCATTTTACTTTTTATCCAGTCCCAGGGGTTCCCTGCTTTGCTTTATCCCACCTCCTTAATCCATCACCAATGGATTTCAGGTAACCCACCCAAGTCCCTCCTTTGATGGCAATGTATAAACACAGGTGTAACCCGCCATTCTCCGGAGCATTGTCTCAATTCCGTGAGGTTCTGCTTCCCAACAGGCATATGTCGGCAGTTTGGCTCAAATAAACTCACAACGATTCTCTACAGGTTTCAGTGGTTTTTACCTTAGCAAAAGGGACGACCTGGCTCCCTGGCTGACCTTCCTCCCTGGCAAACCGCTGGTCTGGAGGTTTGGACCCTGACCTTCCCTCCCGGGAGATAACATCCAGGCCTCAGTGGTATTTCAGGCGGCACCCTGGGGACGTCCTGGGTGGGCCACCCACCTGGGTGTGGGAGGGTGGGCCTTGCGCTGGTTTGTTGTGGGCGGCGGCACCGGGTGTCTGACCCCTGGGGTCCGCGCGAACCTGGGCCCCGGCCGGAAAGGAGTCAGAGCCAAACCAGCCCAGTAACCCCACTGCTGAGTAACCCCACCGCTGACTGCTGACGCCAGGACCAGCTGCAGGAGCTCATGACCCCCTGCCCCGGTGCCGCCAATCAGTGGGGACCCCAACCCTGAGAGGGCCCCCCTGGGAAGCTGCTGCATATGCTACTGAGATCTTCCCCGGGGACCTCCCTAACTCTCCCCCTTAGACCCTTAGGATGGAGGACCCAGTGGCTCCCCGCCCCTGCCCAGGCACATCGCCATTGGCTCCCGCCTCCCAAGCCCCAGGACCTTACTCCACGGCACACGCCTTCCTCCGCCCGTTCCTTCCAGGAACCGCTGCCGCTGTTTCCCAGTGACGGCCTCCCAGTGTGGGCCCGGCTCTGACTCCTTTCCGGCCGGGGCCCAGGTTCGCGCGGACCCCAGGGGTCAGACACCCGGTGCCGCCGCCCACAACAAACCGGCGCAAGGCCCACCCTCCCACACCCAGGTGGGTGGCCCACCCAGGACGTCCCCAGGGTGCCGCCCTCCCAGGCCCTTTCCTCCACCTCCAGGTGGCCCCGATGCTGCGAAGGGAGCCCAGGCCCCGAGGCTGGAGCATGAGGCCGCCAGTCGGGCTGAATGGGGGGGCGGGGGGCAGACAGGGGGTGGGGGGGGGGGCGGACTAAGGGGACTTACGGGGAGGCGTCTTGGGCTGCGGACGAGCAGGAGCCCTGGGCAGAGGCAGGAGTTAGAGGTTAGGGGTTCTGTTCTCCAGACTGGGAACCGCCTGGGTGGGACAGCCCCTGGGGCGGAGGGAGGGGCGGAGGGAGGGCCGCAGTCCCCAGGGACAGGGCAGGTGTGCCTGCTGGAGCCCCATCCAGCCGGCTCAGCTCAGCCGCTGCCCCTCAGGGGTGTCTCCCTCCGCCCTCCCCTGACGTGTGGGCCAGCGGCTCTCCTGGCCTGGCAGCCTGGGCACTGGTTATAGGTCCTTCAGCAGGGCCCACAGCCCCCACCTGACGCCCCACTCTGTCACAGAACCCCCCCTCCGATGGCCCACAGGGCCCTCAGCCCCCACCTGACACCCCACTCTGTCACAGCGCCCCCCCCCCTCCGATGGCCCACCTGTTCCTGACGTGGCCTCCTCCCTGCTGCCCGCGCAGCCAGGAGCCCCAGTGACCCATTCTGATGGGCGCCCCTCCCACCGCCCCTCCCACCGCCCCGTGTGCAAGAGCCTTGGAGTCGCCCACCTCCCCATCGCTCCTGACCGCCCACGAGCACAGAGCACAGAACACGTGGCGCTGCAGAACCTTCGCAAATGCCCCGCATCACCGGCCGCACAGCGTCCTCACGTGTTTCCGCCTCCGCCCTTCCCGACCAGCGGCTCCGGCCCCTTCCTCTCCCTCCTGTGCGTGCGGCCCACAGGGCTCCCGCAGGGGGCGTTCCTCTGCCCTCCTCCCTCGGGTGGGCAGCAGATGTGACTGACCCGGGCCTCACGTGTACTGGCACCACTGCCCGCCACCCCAAGGCGTCCGGCGCGGCCCATAAACCAGGAGGTCCTGGTCAGGGCAGGGGGCATGCAGGATGATGTTCCTCTCTCATCATTTATGTTTCTCTCCCTCTCCCTCTCCCTCTAAAAATCCCTGCCTCTCTCTCTGCCCTGGCCAGTTTGGCTCAGTGGCTAGAGTGTCGGCCTGCGGACTGAAGGGTCCCAGGTTCCATTCTGGTCAAGGGCACAGGCCTGGGTTGCAGGCTCGATCCCCAGTGGGGGGCGTGCAGGAGGCAGCCTGTCAATGATTCTCTCTCATCATTGATGTTTCTATCTCTCTCTCCCTCTCCCTTCCTCTCTGAAATCAATAAAGAAATATAAAAATAATAATAATAAAATAAAAATCCCTGCCTCTCTCTCAATCAATTAAAAAAACCATTTAAAAAAAGAGCAGCTCAGCTGGTCTCCGCCTCCAGCCCGGACCCAGCCCCGCACACAGGACAGCCCTGCGCCCGGAGGCGGTGGCCGCGTGCAGCTGTGCCCACACCCACTGGGAGCCGCCTGTAGACGGGCGCAGGCTCTGAGACGCTGCGGCTGTTGGCTCGGCGGTGACAGCGGACAGCACTCCGGTTCCCACTCCACCTGGACTCACAGACATGCCATCATGGTTTCTCGTCTCGTCAGCGTTCAGCAGCGCTGTAACCGGACGGCCTTCAGCCCAAGTCACCCCAACAGCCGGATCAGGCTCTCAGTCCACGCCAGGGGGCGCCCACGCGGGCCGGGCAACAGCCTCTGGAGACACAGCTGGGAAAGCGCATCCTCACAGCTGGGTTCTCTTCGAGGGGCTCGGGAGTTCCGTCAGATAGGGTTCCTCGCTCTGCTCAGGCTGAGGGCGCCTGAGAGTCTCCAGATAAAAGGGGAGCCTCTCTCGTGGGGTCCCACCCCTCCGCCTGCCGGGCCTCCGCCCAGTCAGAGCCTGGGCTTCTGATGCTCCCACGCCACCGAGGACGTCCTGAGAGCAGCGGCGGGGTCACACTCTCTTCAGTCACCACGCGCCTCAGCGCTGTGAGCCTCGGAGAGGCAGAGTATGTCACAGACTATGAGTTGGCAAGGTGAGTGACTGAGGGGAAAGGAGAATAAGTGAATGGACAAATAGAGACGGTCCTAGGCTCACTACCTCAGTGCTCCA
The DNA here is from genome assembly GCF_027574615.1 of Eptesicus fuscus. Lineage (NCBI taxonomy): Eukaryota > Metazoa > Chordata > Mammalia > Chiroptera > Vespertilionidae > Eptesicus > Eptesicus fuscus. The sequence goes on from NC_072482.1 coordinate 95,465,224, forward strand.
TGGGGAGCCAGAGGGCTGTGGAAGAGAGAATGTGGAATTGAAAGCCAAAGAAATGTAATTTACTACCTGTACGGTCTTGGGCAAATTACTTTTTTCTCTAAGCTTCATTTTCTACATGTCACCTTCTATCTATATAAAAGCCTAAGCAACCGGCCAACCTTTCGACCGGCCAACCAGTGGCTATGATACACACTGACCACCAGGGGGCAGACGCTCAACGCAGGAGCTGCCGAGCTGTGGTGACTTGGCAGCTATGGTTCTGGGGTGACGCACCCAGAACCAGAGAGGAGGGAGCCCAATTCTGGGGTTCGTCACCCGAGAACTGCCCTCTTGCAATCTGGGACCCCTTGGGGGATGTCGGAGAGCCGGTTTTGGCCCGATCCCCGCAGGCCAGGCCGAGGGACCCCACCGGTGCATGAATCCATGCACCGGGCCTCTAGTAGGTAATAGAGACCAGCTTTGCAGATGGAAGGCAGCATACAGAGTGCAGGCCCCGTGGCGCCGTGAAGACTCAGTGTCACCCTCACTTAGGGGATCTGAAAATCCCCGAGGACCCGTCCCTCTGTCGTCCATCAACGCAGCCGCCGGGTCCTAGTGCTGCTCCCTTCACACCGTCTCCTTTGGAAAACGAGCAAAGAAGGTGGGATACGCAGACGCTCTAGAGTGACAACTATTCTGGAAACTTCCCGGCTTCCTGTGAACTAAAATATGACACAAGAACTAGCAAATCCTTGGGGCTGCTAACAGGCACAGATGGAAGACACCCAAAACCCGGGACTGGCCATCAAATCCAGATGTTCCCGATGCTCGGAGAAGAGCTGCAGGGGAACGGGGACCCAGAGCAGGCCACAGGCTGGCCTTCTAACCACTGAGCTCACCGGCCAGGGCTGGGACCTGCTCCCACACACGCTCCCCAGGGCGGCCGGACGACCGATGACCTGGGAAGGGCGGGCCCACCGCGGCAGCTGAGTCCGAGCGGAGGGAGCATTGCGGCGGGGGGCGGGGGGGGGGGGGGGTTGGTAATTCACCCACAGGGACACGTAACCAGGCTCTGTGGCCCATGTTTTCCGTCTCTGAGCCCATTGCCCTTTCAGACACCCACATGGCTCTCCCCCCCGATTCATGACCCAGGAGACAGCTAACGGAGCCTTTCGGTTCATAAGCATCCGGATCAGCCCCTGCCCAGTTCTGTACGCCTTAAATCACGCTGCTATCTCCAGTGTCCCCAAAGGGGGTCATTCATTTTAGTTCCAAATGTCAACCCCCCTCTCATCAGACAAAATGCCCCCCCACCCCCGCTGGCCTGTGGTCGCACTCCCCATCGTGCCCCAGCCCGTCCCCAGGCCTGCGAGGCTCTGAGCTTCACCTGCAGCTTTAACAGCACACAGTGTCTTCCTTAGGAAAGCAGCAATGATTCGTCAGGAATTCTCAGATGAAAGATTTCCCAATTTAATAGTCAATGATGTTATCAGATTTTAATTTTAAAAATGATTTCAACATTAAGGAGCTCTTGCTTAGATAAGTTTAGAGAAACACTGTTTAAAGCAACTGAAATTTTATTCCTTTTTTTTTTTTTTTTTGCTACTAAAAATCCAGAATGCATATTACTTGCTTCTTCTGGAAATAACTTCCAACAAGCAGATGTTTTGTAAGCCCGCGGAGCTTTGGATAGGGTACTTTGTATGTCGAAGTGGCAATATTGGGGAGCCGTGTGAGGGTGTTTTTAAACGTAATGGCTAAGGAGTGCTGTGCGTGGTGACTGCCCACAGTGCGATTTCGTGACAAGAGACGGCGGGCGGTGATGCTCCGGTGAGTGCGGGAGCCAGCAAGGAACTTCCCCCCCTTTCCTCCTGAGCGCCGTTCCCCGCCCGCGTGCAGTGAGCACCAGGTGCCAGTTTATAGTGATCGGACGAGAAGGAAACTGTTCTTCCACTGGTCTTCCATTTAAAAAAGGACTTTTAAAAGACTTGTGTCTAGCAATGAAAACAAGTGCACTTTAAAAGCCACCATTGAGAATCATGGATGTAAACGTACTGACGGGCTCAGTCCATCCCAGTGATTATCCTCATTGATGCTCACCGCTAGCCAGTGGCCCTTCTGAGCACGAGCTCCTGGGGTCTCCTTGCTGGAGTTCCCTTGCTGTCTGGTATCGCAAGGGTTCGGATCTCACACGAACACCTTCTTGTCCCCTAGACCTAGAATCAGCCATTTCTCCCAAGCAAAGTGGTGTTCAAAGCCCACGCCTGGAGGTGGAGCAACCCTTGCCCTGGCCAGAGAGAGGGCGCTCCTGGTTTTCTCTGCAGATAAAATACACCGAGTCACTCTGACTCTTCCCATTCCAAGGAGCAGTAGAGGTTTCTACGTAACCTCCTCTATCCTTTCATCGTGATCTTGTCTCTTGCTGAGCATCTCGGAAATGGTAAGAATCAGGAGAATGTCACAGAATTAGTCTCTGGTTTTGCTCTATATTAGAAGCAGGACTGTCTCAGGGTAACATTATCTGATTGATTACTAAAATGGTTTTGTTAGGGGCAAAATTAGAACACTGGGGACTAGCTATATTTATGGGAAATGCTAATGATGCTCTGTTAACCGAGATTGCCTTGTTCTGGTTTAGAGAAAGCACATTCTAACCTGGCTGGGAGTTGTTCCCCCCGCCCCCACAACGCCCACGGGACCTGGGAGTCAACCTTGGAATGCGGTCCATTCTCATTCAAGAACTGTCTATTATCATGGAAAGATTAACACCTTGTTGCCCAAACAATGGAGTCCCATTCCAGCCCGCATTGCCTGCTTCCCCAGGCAATCTTGGTCCTTCTACTCAATATAAGTAGCTGACTCAGTGGGGCAGGGGGAGTAGAGCAGATTCTCTGGGTGACCTGCTGCTCTCCCGTGCTGCCCGAGGATTGGAATAAACGCTCATATGATTCACCCCGTCTCTGCTGAATTGGCTCGAGTGGTGACAGACAGCCCCGACCCATGGTGGTCCATCTTACTAGTTTTGTCCTGGTTCTTGTGAACGAAAGAAGCCACCCGCTAACCTGACAAGCTCAGGGGAGGCCTGTGTGGCAGTCTTGAAAACTCAGAGACCTGAAATAACCACAAAAGATGGTTTGAAAATTAAATATTTAACTACAAACAGGTTATAGTGGGCAGTCATGTCCTAGGCCAATATTTTCCCTGACAAAGATCAACTTAGATCTTTCCTGAGCCCATTTGCCTTTTTTGCCTCTAAGATAACATATCTGTGAGATGTCTGGGTAACTTGTAACTTCCTCTTTTGCTGGAGCCCCTGGGGCACAACCAAATGTGGTGGGCGCCAGGACAGATACTTCAAATTCCTTCATTATCATGTTAATTGTTCCTGTACCCACCTAAGTGTGTGTCCATCATTTTACTTTTATCCAATCCCAGGGGTTTCCCACCGGTTGACTTTATCCCACCTCCTTAATCTGTCACCAATGAATTTCATGTAGTCCACCTGTGAACGGAAGGAGCCACATGCTAACCTGACAAGCTCAGGGGAGGCCTGCGTGGCAGTCTTGCAAACTCAGAGACCTGAAATAACCACAAAGGATGGTTTGAAAATTAAATATTTAACTACAAACAGGTTATAGTGGGCAGTCATGTCCTAGGCCGATATCTTCCCTGACAAAGGTCAATTTAGATCTTCCTTACTGAGCCCATTTGCCTTTTTGCCTCTAAGATAACATATCTGTGAGATGTCTGTGAGATGTCTGGGTAACTTGTAACTTCCTTCTTTTGCTGGAGCCCCTGGGGCACAACCAAATGTGGTGGGCGCCAGGACAGATACTTCAAATTCCTTCATTATCATGTTAATTGTTCCTGTACCCACCTAAGTATGTGTCCATCATTTTACTTTTTATCCAATCCCAGGGGTTTCCCACCGTTTGACTTTATCCCACCTCCTTAATCCGTCACCAATGAATTTCATGTAGCTCACCTATGTCCCTCCTCTGATGGCAATGTATAAATACAGATGTAACACACCATTTCTTCGGAGCATTATCTCAATTCATTGAGGTTCTGCTTCCCGGCATATGTCGACATTTTGGCTCAAATAAACTCACTAAAATTCTTTACAGGTTTCAATGGTTTTTTCGTTAACACACCTATGTCCCTCCTTTGATGGCAATGTATAAATACAGATGTAACCCGCCATTCTCCGGAGCATTATCTCAATTCATTGAGGTTCTGCTTCCCGGCATATGTGGACAGTTTGGCTCAAATAAACTCACTAAAATTCTTTACAGGTTTCAATGGTTTTTTTCGTTAACATTCTCTTGGCCTCGGACGAAGTCTCACTAAGAATGTGCCGTCTGTCTGCTGTGTTCGCAAACCCCTGGAACAGGGTGGCTGTGACTGCAGCGCATTGACATATGCTTGTTTCGGTTTGTGTTCAATTCTTAGGGGTTGCTTTTTAAATATTAATTGTGTTTTATATCATGCAAAATAGTTATCAATTCCTAAATTCAAGTTTTAAAGACTTGAATTATCAAAGAAGTCTCTCTCTGTCCTTGTTTGGTCTGTTTATTCCGTACTCTGAGAGCTTGTCTTTTAGATTTCTGGTTTACCTGTCCGTTGTTACTGGTGAGGCTGGGAGACCTCGGTCTTGTCTTCTGGAGGGAAAGATTTCAATCAGGAGACGAAGTGTAGAAAGAAAGCAAGAATGCATTGACCGAAGCAAAAATATACGTAGGACAGTGAGACGAGGAAGGGCCTAGGATAGAAGCCACAGGAGAGCCGGGGCGGCACTGCTCTGGCCACTGGGAGTCAGAGAGAAGGGCCTGGAGACAGGGTCAGGGGTGAGCCCGGGACGAGCTGCCGCTGCCCAGTGCTCCCCTGGTTGCAAGTCTCATGGGATCCCTTAGAGGTTAAGGGACATGTCCCAGTGGGGGAAGGAGAGAGAGAGCATGTTGGGACCTTCATTTTCAGGGACTTTAAAGGCTGGGCATTCAGGGGAGGTCTTGGGGGCAGCTTTATGCTCAAAATGAGATTTAGTCTTCTAATCCGTCCCCAGGCGTGGTGCACAACTGGCCCTGACTGGACTTCTGCTGTCCGTCTCCCTGAGGGGGTGAGTTAAGCTACGTACCCTCTGGTTGGGAAGGAGAGCAAACCATTTACTCCCCAGTGTCCTTGGTTTAGGGAGGGTGGGGTTTACTAGCTGGATGCAAACTGCTGTTCCCCTGCCTGCCTCGGTTCCCTATTCCGCTTGTCCTGAGATTTTCCTAGTTTCTTACTATTCTGTAACACCACCATATAGCTTTTATTAAAGATATAACTGACATATAATATTAGTTTCAGGTGTACAACATAAAGATTATACATATGATCTTTACAATAAGTCCATCACCACACATAGTTTTAATTTTTTTCTTGTAACACCTCCCTTAAAAATGGACTGTTCAGAAATTCTCACAAGTGGTCAGAGACATAGTATAGAGATGGTCGCTGCACCAATAGTAAAAAAGAAAGAAGGAGACAATCGAAATATTCACTCAAGCTGGGCTGGTTGGCCTTCAGACGATCATTCAGCATCTGTTATAATTCCAGAAGTGCTCATCCATCTTTAAGTAAAAGTAGCAAGTTGCAAAAGAGGATATATTATTAGCCCATTTAGCTACACATCCTACCTAATGAAAGAGTAAAATGCAAATTAACCATCACTCCGCTATACCCACAAGTCACGCCCACCAGCCACGCCTACCAGCCAATCAGAGCGAGTATGCAAAAAACCCCAACCAAAATGGCTACAGCCACAGAGAGGAGGAGGGAGGCTTGGATCCCAGGCAATGGAGGAAGCCAAGCTTTCCTCCTGCCCTTGCTGGCCTAGGCCTCTACTCAAGGCTACGAAGTTTCAATTATAGAAGGTAAACAAATCCAAACAGAAATGGAGGCAGCCACAGAGCAAGCAGGAGGCTTGGCTCTGCTCCAGGATACAAAGTTTCAATTGTAGAAGGTAAATAAATTCCAGATACCAGGGCCTCCACTTGGGTTGCCGGGGGTCGTGGCTAGCCTACAAACCACCACAGGCCCCTTGCCCAGGCCGCCCCATGCCCCAAGAGAGCCCCCACCCTGATCCGGGACATCCTTTAGGGCAAACCAACCAGCCCCCACCCATGCACCAGGCCTCTATTTCTATTTAATAAAAGAGTAATATGCAGATTGACCATCACTCCAACACACGATATGGCTGCCCCCATGTGGTCAAAGATCCTGCCCCCATGTGGACACAAGATGGCCACCATAACATGGCCAGCAGGGGAGGGCAGTTGGGAGGCACCAGGCCTGCAGGGGAGGGCAGTTAGGGGTGACCAGGCCGGCAGAGGAGGGAAGTTGGGGGCAAACAGGCTGGCAGAAGAGCAGTTAGACATCAATCAGGCTTGCATGGGAGTGGTTAGGGGGTGATCAGGCTGTCAGGCAGAAGCGGTTAGGGGCAATCAGGAAGGCAGGCAGGCAAGCAGTTGGGAGCCAGCAGTCCTGGATTGTGAGAGGGATGTCCAACTGCCCTCGAGGGGTCCCAGATTGGAGAGGGTGCAGGCTGGGCTGAGGGACACCCCCCCCCCCCCCCCCGCCCCTGTGCACGAATTTTGTGCACTGGGCCTCTAGTTGTACATAAGTTTGTCTACGCAGTAAAATTTTGTGCTTCTTCCCCTTGGTTAATGGTTATTCTACACAGGCCTGCGATCTGCCTCAGGAGCTCTCTTTTCATTCCTAACATCAGGCATTTTTTAACCATGTTTGGATTATGCATAAATGAGACGGGTTAGAGGTGACATAGCTCTGACATGAGTGTGTATCTTCAAACCAAGTAGGCCCCTGACTTCCACTAGGTGTGCTTACATTGTAACATTTAAACAAAAATCAAACAGCAATCTTACTTGGTTTCGTATGTCATTGACCAGAGTGACACATATCCAGCAGAAGGAGTGCTCTTTCCAGAAGAAGAAGTTATTGAGGACACACACCAAACTGTGATGACCCTGAAGAATGGGGTTGGGCTGTAAGAGGGAGGAGTTGGAGTGTTTTCTGTATGTGCTTCTGAAATGTAACACTGTACAGGCATTTCTTCGCTCACTTGGAAAGCACATCTAGGAAAATATCTGCAAGTAAAATACCCACCTAATCCCTAGTCCTCTTTCCTTTTTAAACAGGAGAGATGCCAAGAGGAAGTGCGTGCTCACTATTCCCTCTCCGCCTCCTGCTGGCAGTGTGCCCACAGTGCACCCCAGGGCTCCGGAGGGCGGATGCTCTCTAGGGACTGCTGTGCCCTAGCCACAGTGACCGATGACCCCACGCGGTAAGCTAAAGTGAGTGAGTGCAAAGGGCCCGCTTCCTTTCAGCTGGAGGCTGGGAACTCACAGGAGGGCAGGCTGAGGGCAGGGGGGGCCATCCTCATTTGCTGGCTGACTGTGGAATCCACGCCTTTCGTAGCTTTTGTTGATGGTCTGTTTAACTTCCCGGTTTTCGGTTATCTCCACAGCTGTCAGCCTTGACCTCCATGCGTCCTTTCTCAGGAATCGATCGCCCCCTGTGCACTTGTCAGGAGTTAGTCTTCCTCGTCGTGTGAAAACTTCACTGACACGTGGAACCCGTTTTCACTCAAGATGAGGCCCGTGGCCCTCACACATAAACGCTGACGCCAGCGAAGTTTGTCATTTAGGATGATCATAACTGTAAGCAAAGACCTCACACTTCTAATCCATTTCTCCCAGAAACAAAACACCAGGTCCCCCTGAAAGTGAGAAGAGACTTCTAATAAGCTGACAGTGTGGTTTGAATGGTTGCTATGACAACACCCAGCTCCTTGAGCAAGACTAGGACAAGGCATCATTAGGAAATCCAGTTCTTTGTAGCAGTGAAAGTGTTTCTTTTTTTTTTTTTTGTTTTGTTTTTCAAATATCTAGCTAACTAACTGGCTTTTAAACTGATCAAGCGTTGTATCTACATTCTCTCAAACTTCACAACAGCTCTGTGAGATAAACACTCCCGATGAGACAACTGAAGTTCAAAGAGATGGATGTCTTGCCTGAAAGTAAATAACCATTTGAAACCGGGTTTTTCTTGTACTACAACCACGTTTGGCTGTTACCCTTTCCTGAATAAATGGGGAATGAGAATGACAGTGGAGACATCTGCTGTTAACACACTCAGACCTCGCTTGACTCTGGCACCAAAGCTACTGTCAAGATGACATCGTGCCCTAGCCAATTTGGCTCAGTGGGTAGAGCATCAGCCTGCAGACTGAAGGGTCCCAGCTTCGATTCCGGTCAAGGGCACATGCCCGGGTTGCGGGCTCAATCCCCAGTAGGGCCTGTGCAGGAGGTAGCCAATCAATGATTCTCTTCCATCATTGATGTTTCTCTCTCCCTCTCCCTTCCTCTCTGAAATCAATACAAATATATATTTTTAAAAAAGATGACATTGTGCCCAGCCGGTGTGGCTCAGTGGTTGAGCATCAACCTATGAACCAGGAGGTCATAGTTTGATTCCCAGTCAGGGCACATGCTCGGGTTGTGGGCTCGATCCCCAGTGTTGGGCATGCAGGAGACAGCTGATCAATGATTCTCTCTCACCATTGATGTCTCTATCTCTCTCTCCCTCTCCCTTCCTCTCCGAAGTCAATAAAAATCCATTTTTTTAAAAAGATGGCATCGCTCTAGTTGTCTTAGAAGGTTGCTTTATCTAATGGTGCAGGTGTCTGAAACTCTGAGAAATGATGACAGAACATGTGAGACACAAAGCATGTTGTAAAGCAGGGACTGAAGCCTGGCAGACGAGCCGGGAGACGGAGACGCCCATAAACTTGAAGAGGGACGTCCCAGCTCTTATGGACAGAAAAGGCATCGTCTCCTCCGTTACAAATCACACGCTCAGCTGAGATACCTCTGAGAAAAAGGCGTTACTTTTGCTAACGGGGTCCACTCCTGAGCATGATGATAAAGGCGGTGGTTTTCCTGGTAGGTCACCATTTAGGTGGGAGATGTGCTTAGTTAAGATTCTGAATGTGCGCACAAGGAAAGGCAAGTCCCTGAGCACAGAAGCAGCAGCCATGCTTTGCTGTTTGTGTAACTTTCGCCCCAGGCCCTTGAAGCTCATTTCAGGGGCATTGTGGGAAATGCAATGGCTTTCACTCCCGAGGCCTGTAGATGGAGAGAGAAGGGTTTGCTGTCCTCAGGGCTATAGAGCTGGGACGCTGGGTGGGCCCACAGGGACGTTTCCAAAGCCTCCGTTTGGCAGGGCTGCTGTGACAAGCACCTCAAGCCTGTGGTGTACACAGCAGAAGTCCCTCAGGTCCCAATTCTGGAGGCGGAGCCTGCGGTCAAGGTGTGGGCAGAGCCTGCGGTCAAGGTGTGGGCAGAGCCTGCGGTCAAGGTGTGGGCAGAGCCTGCGGTCAAGGTGTGGGCAGAGCCTGCGGTCAAGGTGTGGGCGGGGCCTGAGATCCAGGCACGGGCGGGGCCGGCTTCTGATGCGCCGAGGCAGGATCTGCTGAGGGCTCTCTGCACAGGGCCATCCTGCCCTGTCTTGACATCAGGTTCTTTCTGTATCCGTCTGCCCCTGTGTCCATTTTCCACTTTTACAAGGACACGGGCCCTGGTGGATCAGGGCCCACCCTCCTGACCTCATTCTAACGTGGTCACCTCTGTGAACTCACAAGGTCATTCACAAGGTCACATTCTGAGGTACCGGGATCATCACTTCAGCATATCCTTTTGGGGACACAGTTTAAGCCGTTGCACCCAGAACAGAGGGAAGAGGAAAGCGCCCTGAACCAGGCACTTCACCCGGAGGCAGTGGGACCCGAAGCAGGAGTCTGACTGTGACTGCACTTACGTAAACCCTTCCATTGACACAGGAGCTGCCGGGGAGGGGAGATTATGAATTTGTTCCTTTCTGGGAGGGCAGATTAGGGCAGGCGAGGAAGTTGAAAAATAGGGAAGGTTTCATGTCAGATGGCTGAGTTGTGATACGTAAATATTTTTATCGGTGGCAGATGTCCCGACAAGATTCTGGCATTCAGAGGGAGAAGCTAAGACCCACCCTTTGTCCTCAAATCCAAACCAATGGGCTCTCACTCTCTCCCATCAGACACCCAGATCCACCCCCACAGACACCCAGATCCAACCCCACAGACACCCAGATCCACCCCACAGACACCCAGATCCACCCCCACAGACACTCAGATCCACCCACAGACACCCAGATCCACCCCACAGACACCCAGATCCACCCCACAGACACCCAGATCCACCCACAGAACCCAGATCCACCCACAGACACCCAGATCCACCCCCACAGACACCCAGGTCCACCCACAGACACCCAGATCCACCCCCACAGACACCCAGATCCACCCCCACAGACACCCAGATCCACCCCCACAGACACCCAGATCCACCCCCACAGACACCCAGATCCACCCACAGACACCCAGGTCCACCCACAGACACCCAGATCCACCCACAGACAATCAGCAGCCAGATTCACCCCACAGAAAGCCAGCAAAACAGCCAAGTATTTGCTGAGATGGAAGCACAGAAAACAGGAATTGGAGATTCCAAGGGTGGAAAGAAACATGAGCTATCACCACAAACGATGTTGTAAAGTGAGCCAAGGAAGCCACCGGGACATCTGGACACTAAAATGGCGTTGAAGGCAATCCCCAGCCCGTTTATCAGCCGCTTCTATCTGCACGGGCAGAACGGTCTGCGAAAGAGACTCACAGCAGATGACATTTTGTCCCCGACCTTAAAAACCAGCTCTGCAGGCCGGGTGCGAACAGGACTTGTCAGGGAAGGGGTGTGGACAGGGCACAGCAGGAATTGTGACGCTCTCCAACCTCACCATTCATTAAAAAATATATATATATATTTTTTATTGATTTTAGAGAGGAAAGGAGAGAGATAGAAACATCAATGATCAGAGAGAATCATGGATCAGCTGCCTCCTGCACACCCCACACTGGGGATCAAGCCTGCAACCCGGGCCTGTGCCCTGACCGGGAATCGAACCATGACCTGCTGGTTCATAGGTTGACACTCAGCCACTGAGCCACGCCTGCTGGACCAACCTTACCATTCTGATGCCTACCCCTACCCACCATTCCCAGCCCATCCCTCTGACCATGGGGCACAGGGTGCCAGGGAGTCACTAGGATGTGAGCAGGCCCCGCTCTTGCCTGTGCACTTGATCTCCTGCTTGAAAGGCAGGTGGGTGGCTGTGAGGCAGAGATGAAGGCGCCTCTGAGAGCAGAGGGTGCGGGGGAGATGAAAGACCCGCTGGAGAGAGCCTTCCTCTGCACCGGAAGGAGCCTGCCTTTCAAGTCTCCCGAGGCTCTGAGCGGAAGGCATCTCCATCCCCCAGGCACATCCTCCCGGAGAGAGGAGGAAACGGCTTGCCATTGGGATTGGAAAGAAATTTAAAAATCGAAGAGAAACAAGATGTTCGGATACTGAGCAAACCGGGTGAATCATTTCATCGTAAGGGAGCGGCCACTTTCAGACACAGTGCATTGGATCATCCTAGTATGTTTCCTTTCTTTGTTTGTTTCCATTTTTCAACCGACCCATCTCTCAGATAAACTACCCGCTGTGCCTAGTTTATTGCACATCAGTGCTCCCAGGTTCTCTGTAACGGAGAAAAGAAATGCCGCGCTTCTTCTTGCTTATTACAAACTGAGGGGCGGCTAGGTAAAGCCCTGCTATGTGTTCTTTTCCAGGGTGAAAACAAAGATGGAATAAGATCTGCATCAACGTGTTTATGCAAGAAGTCGGGGTGTTCACTTGGGCTGCATTTACTAGAGGCAAAGCTTGCTGGGCTCTGGGAGGGGAGCGGCGCGGTACTTCCCACCCGCCTCGTGCTGACTAACGTTCCCCTTGGCCTTCCGTTCTCTGCTGGCCCCTTTAGAACACAGACATCTCCAAACAACACCCTGAGCATGCGTGTGAGAGCCAGGGAACCCGCAGCAGGCGGGCGGGGCGTCACGCAGCCCTCGCCTCTGGATGCCCAATGGTGTGAGCCAAGCACGGCGACTGTCATCGCTGGAACGCCGCCGAGGACAGGGACGCCTCCCCGACCACGTGTGTGTCCGCCTCTTACAGGACTGCTTCTGAGCACAGCGTCTCTCTCCTTTCGGAAACGCCTCCCGTTCTCCCCGGGCCCCTCCGAACCCCTCCAAGGACGGGACCCTGTCACATTCCCGGAGGCCCACCGAGGGAGGTCTGACAGTCACACATTTCCCTGCTCGGCGCCGGCGAATGTTTTTAGAGCCAATCTGATGCCGAGAGAGACGACCAGGCAGCAAGCCCATCCCGGCTCTCGTGGCGGAGCCGGGAGAATGCCACAGCCTCCGCCTGGCATGCGTGCCCGAGGCTAAACGATCTGACGCCGGTACACCTGTCCCCTGGATGCCCTCCACACGCATCAATAGAGGCGCCGGGCACCGCCACGCCCAGGTCTCACCCCGCCGCGCAGGGCGGACTTGGCCGGGCCAGCAGCGGAGGCCGAGCTCTGGGCTCCACCCCGCGCCCACACCCCTCGCCGGCACCGGGACCTGCTCCCCGCTGCAGACAAGACCCTCCCTGGTTTCTCACTGGCACATCAACGTGATCAACCAAGGGCTGGACACACGGCAGACACCTGACAGCGGCCGACAGTGAGAGGCACGGGGAGCCTGGGCCAGGCAGGTCCCCCTCCCCGCCCTCCAACCCCCCGCCTGTCCCCGCATGGTGCGGACCCCTTGGCATGCGGCCGCCTCAGCGGCCGCGTGTCATCAGAAATGGCTACGCGTGTAGGTGCTGACACGCGTGTCATAGGTTCGCCATCACTGCCCCAGGCAAACGCAGGCCTCCTGGCAGACACGCCGTCCCAGCCTCCCCTCAGGCCATGGCTGAGCAGGTTTAACATCTTTGACTATTTACCCTTTTTTTTTTTCATTCTTAGGCCAATCAGCAAGTCTACGGACCCTTCATTTAAAACAGGTTTGTTTCTCCTCCTTTTACCCTTTCCCACCCCCTGACTCAAGGCCTCACGGTCCCGGGTGGACACAGTAACCTCCTGACTGTCTCTGTCCCCTGTGTGGTGGGTACAGTTCTACGACAACCCACCACCAACCTCGTGGCCCTTCTTGAATGCCCTCCGGCTGAGGGCGGGACAGACCTATGAATGTGATGGCACAGTTATCTGTTAATATTGTATCTTTTCCTTGCTTAGATCCTTGGATACAATGTAAATAACAAAGGAAAATACATTTAAGCTGCTGAGACTCAATTCTTCTAAGACAGTGGTCGCCAACCGTCCACGGACCACTGGTGGTCCGTGAGGTCTGAAAGGTAGGCGACCGCTGTTCTGATATCTATTTACATAAAAGGCTAAGCGACCATCCGACCAGCTAGCTGCTATGATGAGCACTGACCACCAGGGGGCAGATGCTCAACTCAGGAGCTGCCGAGCTATGGTCACTTGGCAGCAGCGGTTCTCGGGTGACACACCTGGAACCAGAGAGGAGGGAGGGGAGCCCGATTCCAGGGTGCGTCACCCGAGAACCACCCCCATGCAATCTGGGACCCCTTGGGGGAGGTCGGAGAGCCGGTTTCAGCCTGATCCCTGCAGGCCAGGCCAAGGGACCCCACCTGCTGGAGGGACCCCACCCACTCTGCAGACGCCCTTCCAGCCGCGGCACCACCCCAGGTGCAGCCGGCCAGGGAGGGACCACAGGAGGTTGGCTCCAGGGCGTGTCTGGCCCTTCTCGCCCAGTCCCGCCCCAACGGCCACCTTCTAATGAACTTCCTTTCAGTGTGCACGAATCCGTGCACGGGAGCACTAGTTACTAAATAATTGGAGTATTTCTATTAATTTTTAAAAATATATATAGGGAACCCAGCCCATGTGGCTCAGTGAACCAGGAGGTCACTGTTTGATTCCCGGTCAGGGCACAGGCCCGGGTTGTGGGCTCCATCCCCAGTAGGGGGTGTGCAGGAGGCATCTGATCCATGATTCTCTCTCATCATTGATGTTTCTCTCTCTCTCTCCCTCTCCCTTCCTCTCTGCAATCAATAAAAATATATTAAAAATAAAAAATATATGGAAAATGCCCTTCATAAATCTCCCTGTCCCCAAGTGGACTATTTGAAAGAATCTCATGTAACTAAATGCGGGAGCAGAAAGAGCATTCAGAGGCAGGGCATGCTGGTGAAGCCGCGCCTGGATAACCATGGGACCTGGAGGCTGGTGAGAGATGCTGGCCTGGCACGGCCCAGCGGTGGGGAGGGGCTCCTGCCGGGAGGACTTTCAGGGACGGCGCACGGCCCCTCTCTGGGGAGACCATGGCTTTCTCTGGCGAGGGGCTGGCTGGTGCTCACCCCTGCAGGGCAACCCAATGTAGTAATTACTTTCTGTGAATCTAAACCTTCCCTGAACATCCACGTGGGGATAGCTTCATTAAGCGTTATCCTTCCCACGCCGTGAATTAATCCCCGCGCTGTGCGTCTCCCTCGTGAGTCTCAGGAAGGAGTCGTGAATCCCTCACTGAATCGTGTGAGCTGTTTGGAGACGTGCCCCTGGCCCTTCGAGAAGCTCCGTGCATGCCAGCTGCACACAGTAGGGGCAGGATAACAAACGGATGTACTGGACAACTACTGTGTGTGCTGCTGTGCTGGGCAGTGTGAGGATAAAGGGAATCATAAGGCAGGAATTTATGTCCTAGTTCAGTAAACAAAACTCCGAGAAGACATGCTCAGGCCATGATGTCAGATGCCCACAGGCCTGGGAAGAAAGTGACATGACAGTAAATGGTCAGGAGGCCCCTGGTGAACCCGAGGGTCCCTGCCCATCCGGGGAGACTCTGCCTCCATTTTTGTTTGTTTTTTTAAGGCGTCTTTTTCACTTTTCCCTTTAGTTTTGTGTGCGGTGTTTTTTGTTTGTTTTAATCCTCACCCGAGGATATTGTTTCATTGATTTATTTTTTTTTAAAGCGAGTGTAAGACAGGGAAAGACAGAGAGAAACATCCATATGTGTTCCCCCTGCACACACCCCAACCAGGGCCCAGGCTGGGGAGGAGCCTGCAACCAAGGTATGTGCCCTTGACCGGAATCGAACTCAGGACCCTTTAGTCTGCAGGCCGCTGCTCTGTTCACTGAGCCAAACCATCTAAGACAGTGGTCGGCAAACTCATTAGTCCACAGAGCCAAATACCAACAGGACAGCGATTGAAATTTCTTTGGAGAGCCACATTTTTTAAACTTAAACTTCTTTTAACGCCACTTCTTCAAAATAGACTCGCCCAGGCCGTGGTATTTTGTGGAAGAGCCACACTCAAGGGGCCAAAGAGCCGCATGTGGCTCGCGAGCCGCAGTTTGCCGACCACTGGTCTAAGGCATGCATCTCCATTTTAACCGACTTCTCCCCCTGGGAAGGAGAGCCGTGAGGCCATGTTGTCTGACCAAGTGAAATCGGAAATCCGGGTTTTGGTGTGCCATCAGCCAGTTTTCAAACGCTGACACCAGTTCCAGATTTTTCTTTTCAAACTGTCTGTGGGCCCACCCACACAGCTGCTGCTGTGACCCTCAGACAGGAAGCAGCAACGAGACCAACGAGATGCCCTGAAGCACCAAATCCGATGCTGCAGGCAATGTGTGCGCACAAGCAAGCCTGGAGCTCAGCGTCAGACGCCACGGAAGGAGGAAGCCCTACAGTGAAGGTTGGAGGAAAATACTGAACCTGAGACCACAGAAAAGAAAAAAAGCTTACTGACACGTCAAGGCTAACTACGCTCTATCGTAAGAAAACACCCTCAATGATGAAGAAAAATCTAGAAATGTGCAACCAAGGACACCACCAACACCCTCCCAGCAGACCGGGCTGTGAGCCACAGGCGTCACTAACGAACGCTTCCCGGGAGCGGCACTGGAAGGTGAGCGTGAGCGTGAGGACCCCGCTGTCCTCGCTCTCAGGGGTAAACAGTGCTCACTGTACATGCATTTTAAAAAATATATCTTTATTGATTTCAGAGAGGAAGGAAGAGGGAGAGAGAGAGAGAAACATCAGTGATGAGAGAGAATCACTGATCGGCTGCCTCCTGCACGGCCCCTACTGGGGATCGAGCCCACAACCCAGGCATGTGCCCTTGACCAGAATCGAACCCGGGACCCTTCGGTCTGAAGGCCAACGCTCTATCCACTGAGCCACACCAGGGCTGTTCATGCATTTTGAGCTCCAGGGTCACCCGGGCCAGAATGCTGCCCCCGCCCTCTGCCCTCAGCAGGTTCTGAAATGTTTGTCACGCTGGGAACTGTGTGCCGATGACATTTAAGAATCACATGCCCCTTGGAGCCGCCCTTCTGCTGGGGGTGCCTGGCCTGCCCTGGAGGTTGGGACAATAGAGGGTGCAGGCTCGGTGATGAGACCTCACAGCCTTCCGTGGGCGTGGGCCTCTCTGCCGGGAGCCGAGGGACCGGCCCACCGTCTCTGCTGTCTGTAGCCGGCAGGGTCGGGACTCGGCGCTCAGACCCACTGTCTATGTCTGGTCGATGGCGAGGCAGCCAGGGTGGAGCGTAAGGCAATACGCAGGCACCGCTGCCAAGGCAGAAAAGGCAGAAGCAGACGGGGAAACGGCTTCTGCGGGAAGGAAAGACGGATGCAGAGGAACTCGGTGCTTGCAGGGGGGCGCCGTGGAAACGAGTGCTGTCAGGACGCTTTTGATAAGACACTCACAATTTCATTTCAGTATTTATCGCTGGTCGTGAAATTGATGGGCATCTCCGGCAGGCGGAGGCCATGAAGGAAGAGACGGATGCAGCAAACTCGTTATTTCTGCTTCTGTTGTATTTGATATTCGTTTATTTCCCCGTAAACTAGCCGCTGCATCCCCCCTCGCTCCTGCGGCTTTTGGGTAATGCCATTTTCTTGTCGCCTTCTATAGCACCCCGAGGCGCCCACCTGCTGGAAGGGAGGGGTAACAAGACTGCCTTCAGAGGGAGCTCGCTCCACAGGCTGGGGACCGCACGGTGAGCACTCGCACGGTGAGCACTCCCTGGCGCGGGGCAGCCTACCGGCCTTGAACTCCACGTGTGTGCGGGAAACAGAACTGCCGTGCGGATTCCAGGGGTTTGCTCAGCCATACAGGGTATTCTGCTGCTTTTCTCTTTATTGCATATTTACTCACTGGGATGGGTTCATGTGAATAGTCTGATCTCACTTTTCAAGTCAAGAAAATAAAAATGACAAACATCCACGCAAGTGCTGGCGTCTAGTCCAAGACCCTGAAAGACCACGGACTGAGTCTGTCGCAAGGACTGGATTCCAAGATCCGCCCATGTCCTCCTGCGCATCCCCTACGTCTCAGCTGCAGGTCCCTTTACCACCCCTAGGAGGCGATAGTGACCCCCTCCTGCACAGAGTGTAGAAGGCAGCTCTACCCAGGCATGGAAGGTGCCCTGGATCAGCACGGGGGGGGGGGGGGGGGGGGGGGGGGGGGGGGGTGTGGGGGGGGGGGGGGGGGGGGGGGAGGGGAGAGACAGCCTGACTGGTGAAGGAGCCCCTGGCGCTGGCTCAGACGGAGTGTTGCAGATCAGTAAGCTGTAAGCTGTTTTCGCTCACGGGGTAGAAGAAGTGAGAAAAAGTCCCTCATCTGGATTGTCTGTTGGGCCCATTGGAGCCACAAACATCCTCCTAATAGGCAGGAGGCAGGAGGGTGAGAGAGGGAAGGTGTGGACCTGCGGAGGTCAGAGCGGAGCGAGGCAGGGCCAGGAGCCACGGAGAGCAGGCGGCCCAGGGGCTGGCGGAGGCAGGGAACCCGAACTACGGACACTTGGATTTCCACCGTCTAAGACTACCTTTGGAATTCTGGTTTTCAGAGCTCTAAGAGAATAAACGCAGTATTTTAAGTCACCAAATTTGTGGTGGTTTTTAAAAGCAGCAATAGAAAACTATCCAGAATGGATACATAAAAATGTTATGTATAAAATATATAATATAAAAATTTTATATATAATTCAAAGGGACCAGTGAATTCAAACAACTGACTTACTTTTAGATCAATATAGCTTGAAACATCCATATCAAATATGTTGGCTATGTGTAGTGTGCATGTTCTGACATATTTATTAATGAAAATAAGTTATCACACTTAAGTTTCCAGTATTGAGGGAAAGTCTGAAATGATTGAATCAGAAAGGTTCGCTGGCAACCATCTAGCTCTTATTCCGTCTCCTGACAAATTTTACCTACAATGTGTAGAAACAGAAAATTATAATTGCCATGTTTGTCAAAAGAGCCTTGGCTGGGGATGAATAACAAGGCCAGAATGGCAAGCCTCAAGTTCACGGCTGCCATGAGGACGAAGAAAGAGTGTGAGACTCAGACCACAGGCTACGGCAAGAACAGCCCCGCTCTGCACTGGTGAGCAGGCGGAGGCCCAGGGATGTGTAATACAGCCACTAAGTTTAAGTGAAAGTTGTATTTATTTGGTGTCTTATCAGGATGTTGAGGCTCATTTAAATCTCTTTGCTAACAATGGCAACTAATTCTCCTGTAACACTGGGCATATTATTATACTAGAGACCCAGCGCACGATTAAATTGTGTGTGTGCAGGGTCCCCTAGGCCTAACCTGCCATCAGGGCCATGTCTGCCACCCCGTGAAGCCTCGCACGCACACTCTGCGGATGCTGCCGGTGCCCCGTGACGCTCCAGAAGTCCCACCCGCCACGGCCGCCATGGGACCCAGAAGTCCCGTCCGTCGCAGCCACGCGGGGCCCATCAGTGCACCTCCTGGTGAGTCCGGGAGTTGGGAGTGACACCGTGACGGCGTCACGACCACGGGCCTTTTATGATATAGAGAGACTGGCTTGAAGGACAGTTGATGTATAACTTTGAGACTTAAATTTTTGTTATAAAAATAGGTTTGTTAACATGCTGATTGTAGAGCCTGAGTTTACTGAAGGCTGTGAATGATGCTTCATGGGAGATGGTTTCTACCTGGCAACTCATGATCATTAACTTACAGCAGCTTCATTGATCTGGCTCTAATGAACTGAAGTCGTCAAAGGGGCTGTGAACAGTCGGTAAAGTTGGGAACAGAGCTGATGCACCCCCTTGTGAAATTCATCTCACGCGTGCAAACAGAAGTGGCTCTAACAACGCACGCTCCTAGGCTGTTTAGGTGGTTACTGCACATAGCGCTTTCCTTAACGTTTCTCCTTAATGATTCGGGCAGAAACAGCATGTGCACTAAGCCCTCCCCAAGGACGGGGGGAGGACCCGTGTCCCAGCACCACCACTCAGCAGCCCCTGCCACGCCCGCTTTGGCACATCCACACACGTCTGTTTTCTGTTCTCTGAGATGATTAATTTTCACATTCCAAAATTCTTTTTCCTTTCTTGTCTGCTTTCCTTTCCTCAATTATTTTCCAAAAATCCCCCAAGCATCCATTTTAATCTTTGGAGACCCAAACAACAAAGCACATGACCCAGATTCTTGCTGATGCATACACACACTCACACACACACACACACACACACTCACACTCAAACACACTGCTGTGTACACACACACACACACACACACTGCTGATGCACACATACTCATGCACACTGCTGTCTACACACACACACACACACACACACACTCACACACTGCTATGTACACACATTGCTGATGCACGCACACTCATGCACACGGCTATGTATACACACACACACACACACACACTGCTGATGTGCACACACACACTCACACATTCTGCTGATGTGCACACACACACTCACACACACTGCTGATGCGCACACACACACACTCATACACACTGCTGATGCGCACGCGCACACACACACACTGCTGTGTACACACTCACGCACACACACTCACACACACTGCTGATGCGCATACACACATACACACAAATATGCACATACACATATGATGCACACACACTATGCACAAGTACTTTTGTGTATAGCAATTTTGCTTCAAACATAGAATTGTGCATGTAGATAACTACTTGGAAGTTATCAGTATTCAAACAGAGGAAAATATCAATTATTCAAGACGGGGGTTCCTCGGCCTGGCCTGTGGGATTGGGCCAAAACCAGCTCCCTGACATCCCCCGAGGGGTCCCGGATTGTGAGAGGGTGCAGACCAGGCTGAGGGACCCTACCGGTGCACGATTGGGGCCGGGGAGGGATGCAGGAGGGCTCCAGGGCGTGTCCGGCCTGTCTCGCTCAGTCCTGATTGGCCGGACCCCAGCAGCAAGCTAACCCACAGGTCGGAGCGTCTGCCCCCTGGTGGTCAGTGCACATCATAGCGAGCGGTTGAGCGGCCTTGGCATATCATTAGCATATTACGCTTCGATGGTTGAACAGACGACTGGACACTTGGCATATTAGGTTTTTATTCTATAGGATTATATAGGACTCTCTCTGGGAGATAAAATATCTGTTTCTCTTTGTGTCGCTGCCCTGCGGTAGCAGGTTTCATATAAGGGTTTTAGCTGTAGGTGTGGCTCAGTGCCCTGGCTGGTTTGGCTCAGTGGTGAGAGTGTTGGCCCTCGAACTGAAGGGTCTTGGGTTCGAGTCCGGCCAAGGCACATACCCCAGTTGCAGTGTCTCTCCATCTGTGTTTCTCTCTGTCTGTCTCTCCCCCTCCCTTCCACTCTCTCTAAAAATCAATGGAAAAAATGTCCTCGGGTGAGGACTAACTAGCCCAAAGGGTTTTCCCTGTACGTCAGCCCTCGGCCTGGGGTTCATGAGCCCTGGAATCCTTGCTCTGTGGCTTCCCTTAGCCGGCCCTTCCTTTAGACTCGCTGGCCCATGCCCCCTCCCGATGTTTAATATTCGGCTCTGTCCTTGGCGACCGCCCTGTAACTGGCTGCGTCACTCTGCGACCTGAGCCTTTGGGATTCGGGGAGGCCTTTACTATCATTTAATTCTCTGCATTGGTGCTTTAGAGGTCACGGGCACTAGAGGGTCAGGTAAAAGCTATGGATTCTCTTTCCCGAGAGACGCACACACACATACCATGTCCCACAACATTCTGCAAAAACCGCAGAGCATTCAGGGGCGCCCCTGGGAGGGCATCGCGGGGCTCCTGGGTCTGGGGCGTGTGGGTTGGGGACACTCACTCACGCAGGAAGCTGGGGTCACACACAGTGGGTGTGAGGAAGAGTGACAATTTGAAGGACAGTATTTCACATGGATGCCACCACACACAGACCTTAAAAATTCTCTTGATTGACCTATACTACCTGGCAGAAGAAATCCTTAGTCATGCATTGAAATACAGTAAAAGTGATTGTCCTCCATTGAAATGAGGTGAAATTAATCTTTCTAATTGTGGTAAAATACACCTAACACTGACCATCCTAACCATGTTTGAGGGCACAGTTCAGATGTAATAGTCACATTGCTATGCAACCACCTCCAGACCCTCATCCTGCAAAACTGAGACTACACCCATCAAACAGCAACCCCCCTCCTCCCCTAGCTAAGCACTCCCCTCCCCCTCTTTCTTTCTCTTTAAAAATGTGTTCATTGGTTTTCAGAGAGAGGAAGGGAGAAGGAAAGAGAGATAGAAACATCAGTGAGAACATCATCCATCGGCTGCCTCCTGCACGCCCCCCACTGGGGATCGAGCCCGCCACCCGGGCATGTGCCCTGACCGGGAATGGCACCGTGACCTTCTGGTTCACAGGTCGACGCTCAACCACTGAGCCCTGCCGGCCAGGTTCTGTTTGCTTCTTCATGGACAAGACACAGGAAGTAAAATATGGGCGGATAAGGAGAACCTGGAAATCTTTACCAGCATCAGCCACACTTTGTGGGTTGTGTACAAGGTCCAAGGTGTTCGGTTCCTTGCACTTTACACGGTACACATGCACTGTGACCTTTTACACGTAGAACATAACACATGTAGGAACTACCGATCCTTTTCCACCATTCAGATGATCCAGTGACAATGACATGTACATGTGTGCGTGTGTTTGAGCAGCTGGAGGCGTGTGTGGAACTCGGGCGAAGGGACAAAAACAAACAAGAAAAGTCCTCGCGTGAACCGACGATGACAATGTGCGTGACCTAGTGAGTCTGATTAATTTAATTCTCTGCATTTGATGTGAAAAATAAACAAACAAACTCATTGGTGTTTCAATCCACTGGGTGGTTTTCCTCTAGCTTAATTTTAAAATCAAAATTAGCATGCAAATCTAAGCGGGCCTGGGATATTTTAATTTGGAAAAATCACATCCCTGTGTACATAAAGATTAACATTACTGTAAAGTTAAAGGAGTTCAGAAGGAAATGTTTGTTTTCAACAACTCCATCAGTGCCGGTGGGAGGGCGGGTGAGCGGCAGCCGCAGGCCGCAGCCAGGAGCCCAGGCTCTGGCTCAGCCCCTGACCGTAAGGAGATCCTGACAGACAGCTTTCCTCCATCTGCCTGGAACACCAGCTATTGATTCTGAGAGTTAGAGCCACCAGATACTCTCTTCATTAAGAGCTCTGGGCTGGCGACTCTCCATTTCCCCTGCTCCTCTTAGTCCTGGGTCAGATTAACAACCCGGTACCATTTTTCAACTCATCTCAAGGGAAATGGCCTCAATGTCCTATAAAAATGGCGATGACTCGCTGTGACCTCATCTCAGGAGTAGGTCACCGACCTCCGCCCTCCCTCTCTTTTCCATGTTCCAGGGACGAGCCATACCTACAGCTGGGTGTCCAGGCCCCGGGAACCCTTAGGGAGGCTGCTGGTGACGCCCCTGGACTGAGGCAGCAGCAGCCCTGAGGTCGGCCCCACAGGCAGCCAGGCCCAAACACTGCTCCGAGTTGTTGGGATTTTGTGTCCATCCTGGACAATGGCAAATGTGAGTAGATTCATAAAGTACATAAACATTTGGAAAAACATCAGTCTAGACAGTATTGCTAATTTCTTTAAAAATAATTCTTTAGAAACCCATTCTACATCCACCAGCCCTCAGAACTGACACCTCAACACATTTTTAAATACCATGTCCACAGGGAAAGAGTCCTATTTGGAAAGAAGAAGCCAAAATTAAATGGTACACATTTTAAATTGGTTGAAAACCCAATTCTCAGAGACTCTAAACCTATAGAAATCCTTTCAAACGCCCATGATGATAAAAATAAGTATGTACGCCGATGTCTACTGGTGTGGT
Source organism: Eptesicus fuscus (assembly GCF_027574615.1). NCBI lineage: Eukaryota > Metazoa > Chordata > Mammalia > Chiroptera > Vespertilionidae > Eptesicus > Eptesicus fuscus. The sequence goes on from NC_072482.1 coordinate 95,488,408, forward strand.
GTCACTGCACACGGGAACGGCTGTCCACAGCTCAGTGGAACGCCAGCCGCCCAATCAGAGGTCCCGCCAGCCGGTGAGGCCCTCGTCTGCAGAACGAGTCGTGTGAAAACCACAGCGCAGCCGCACACACAGACCCCCTGACCAGAAAGGCTCCAGGGGGTGGACGAGGCGAGAAGCCAAGGGAAGCCGCGCTGCTTGGACTGAGCATCGTCGACGGTACGTGGATCAGGGCAAGGACTCAGCTACCCCCGGAGACAGCTCCGGAGCAGGAGTCTCGGTGCAGAAAGCGTTTCTGAGGAGACAGTGTGCAGGCGCTCCCAGGGACTGAGTCAGATGCCGCTGAGCCCTGCGGTGTTTTCACGTGATGCTGTGGAGGGCACGTCCCCGAAAGGCTCACCCTAAAGCTATATGTTGCTGCTTTTATCAGGTGCCTGAGGATGGAGAGATGTCCACGACGGTAGAGATTTTAAGCCTCTTCAATATTCGCCTGATATCAGATGAGCTATAATCACGCACAAAGCCACCTCTGAGAGAGCTTCCGAGCATTGCTTTTGCCCGCCGTCTCTGGCTGTAATGCTTCCAGAGATTAGAAATATCCTCCTTAAAAAGGAGTTCTTTGTGTCCATATAAATCAAAGAAGCTTTGTTAGGCAGTCAGACGGAACAGTGGCTGGTGTAAGTCAGGGACATTCCCTTTAATTGCCCAAGGTTCTTATCTTTGATTGAACACCAACCTCAGAAATGAAACCGCTCCGTGGCCGTAGTTTAGTCCCGATCCCCGTTTACCGAGTTTAGGGAGGAAGTCACGTTGGCACCGGCTGAACAGCTCCTGGGAGCGCAGTGAGTGGAGTTCCCGACCGGCTTTGGTTCCAGGACCGTGGGGCTGACTTTGAATGTACTCACAGGGAAAGGGAGAAGGGGCGGTGAAAGCACTGGGCTACATCATTTCTCCATATATATTCTTCAGAGAGGAAGGGAGAGGGAGAGAGAGATAGAAACATAGATGATGAGAGAGAATCATGGGTCAGCTGCCTCCTGTGCACGTGCCTCGCACTGGGCTCAGATAAAGCCCGCAACTCGGGCATGTGCCCTGACCCAGAGTCGAACCGTGACCTCCTGGTTCATGGGTCGATGTTCAACAACTGAGCCACGCCGGCCGGGACAATTTCTCCACTTTTTAAAGAATAATTTCACATTAAAATTTTCATCTAACTCCATCCCATCATTACACATTTTTCCTTGCATTCCTCTTAGATATAGTATTTCGCTGCTATAAACAAATTTCCTGTAGTTAAGCCATTCATTATTTTATAGTCTATTATTTTATGCTCTAACAAGCCACGGGGTTTAGCCAGGCTTCAGCCTCAGGTACAGACGCAGAAACAGCCTCAGAGACACAGTGAGGGTGGCCGGAGGGGGAGGGGGAGTGGATGGAACAGGGGGAGGGACTGCGGGGTACAGATGGGCAGTTACAGGACAGTCTCGGGGTGCACAGTACGGCCCGGGAGTGCAGTCAGGAACAGGGTGATAACTCTGTATGGTGCCGGCGGATGCTGAACTATCAGGGGGCCACTTTGTAAATTATATAAATGTCAATCACCGTGCTGTGCACCCGAAACTGGGATGAAATAACAGAGTGTCAATTGTAGCTGAAAGAGAAAAAAGCAAAGGAAAACAGGTAAGACAGACTGAAGAGCGCTGATGTGGGAGGCGGCAGGCTGCGTGGTGATGGGCCCTGGGCCCTGGGCGCGGCCGCGGGCTCTCAGCAGAGGCGGCCTTTCGAGGGGACAGGGATTCGGGGAGATCCACGCGGTGCGCTGGGCCTGGCGGCCTGGGCGCGCTCTCCCCTCCCAGGTGACTCAAGATCCGCAAGACACCTGCGTACCTACCGGGGCTTGGCGTATTTCTGAGGAGGAGTGAACGGAAGGGACGGACACACTCTGCTCTGGGCCCGAGTAACAGACGCGCCGAGGACGTGAGCCATGCCACGGGTGGACCCGGCGGCCGCTCACGGTTCGGCAGCGTGAGCCACAGCGCTTTCCTGCCTCGGCTTGGCGCGTTTCTAGCTCCTCTCTCCCTCCCTCCGGGTCCTTGGCCTCCCTCCTGCTCCTTCCCCGCTTTCCCTTCCCACATGTGAACTCAGCAGGCAGCCTCTCAATTGGCTTTGTTCCCACATCGCCCCATTTTTCTTTGCTAATACTGACCCGTGTGGGTGAATGGTCAGAATTCCTCTTTCCAGAGCCTTCCATCAAAGGCCTCCACCTGGTCTGGGCCCCGCCCAGTCGCTGACCTCGGAGCCAGCGTTCCCGGAAGCCCAGGTGTGTGTCTGGTGACCGAGGCTGTCCCTTCCGCTGAGACTGGGCTCCGGACGCCGCCCCGCAGCCTGGGGCAGCACCCCCTGACCTCCCCCCCCCCCCCTCCCCCCACACACACACCTTCTTGGAGAAGGCTCTGCCAGCAGCCAGGTCAGAAACTTTTCTTTTTTGTATCAGGAAACATGCAGACATCTGCTCATCTGATCAATGCGGAACTTAGTCATCAATACTGGGTTACATGTGTGAGAGGAGCTCGGGGAGTAGATCTTAAAGCTCTCCTCACAGGGAAGAACGGTAACTGTGGGGTGATGGATGCTTACTAAACTTACTGTGGTGGTGATTTCATTTATGTTAATACCGAGGCCCGGTGCACGAATTTCATACACGGGTAGGGTCCCTTGGCCTGGCCGGTGATCAAGGACGATCTGGGGGGCGACCAGCGGGGTGATCAGGGGGCCCTGCTGGCACCCACCTGGGCTGGCCTGGGGCCAGCAGGCTGGGGCAGCTCCTGCGTTGAGCATCTGCCCCCTGGTGGCCAGTGCACGTCATAGCGGCTGTTCGGTCGATTTGCACATTAGGCTTTCATTGTTTAGGATGTACACATATCAAATCATCATGTTGTAAATCTCAATCTTATACAATGTATGTCAATGGCATCTCAATGACACCAGAAAAATGGCGACGTCTACACATTTTAATTAATAATAACAAGTATTGATTGAGCCCCCACAGCATCCAGAGATTGCGGTGTCGGTCTTCTGACCCCGTCAGGAAAGGGTGCCCCAGCCCAGCCCCCCAGGAACTCTGCAGTCTCACCTTTAAGCTACAAACGCTGGTCCAGCAGCCCAGACCGAATCAACCGGGATGTGCTTGCTTTGGCTAACACATCGCTTTAAAAAAGTAAGCACCTTTCCAAAACTCACAGAGTTCATGTGAAAACCCATCCTGTGGATGCCCCTTGAAAAAGCAGGGCTCCAGCAACGCCGGGACTGCGTTTCGATGGAGGAACGCCTTCTAGAGAGACGAGGGGGCCACCCGTCCGAGGGGGCGCTGCTGCTTCCTCTGGTCCAGGGGTCCAGGGAGGAGGAGCTCGAGTGTCGAGGGTCACGGGGATGAAGGACGTCACCGAGCTTCGGGGCACAGCCTCACCCCCCTAACAATCCCCTCAGTGCCCCCTTCCAAACAAGGTCTCACCAGCACCACACGTGTGGGCAACCTGCAAGCGCGAGCTGCTTCCTTTAGGTCTGTGGCCCCATCATTTCATCACAGAGGATGTTCATACCACAAAAGAGGAAGCGCCCCATCTCAGAGGGGTCCCCGGCTTTGCGGCGAGATGGCTCTGTGCGGCGAGTAGGGAGTGTGTGTGATAACTCCGCGGGTCTGACTGTGTGGCTCAGCACTGACGCAGACCACACGCTGCTCCTGCTCCCGGCAGCCTGAAGCCAGGCCCGGCGCTGGTCTGGCCGCTCCCGCGGGGTGCAGAGCCACCCAAATGGCAGAGCCGACCAGCCGGCCCGGGACTGAGGGCTCCTGGGACAGGGCGTTGGTGCTAAAACCGGAACTGTCCCAGGGAAACTGGGGGAGATGGTCACCTTGGGGAGACTGGATTCGAACCAGGACAGCGATCCGGCCTCTAAGCAAAGGTGCCGTCCACACAGGGACCCTGGACGCCACGGGAGCTACGCAGGGGCCCCGACGACACGCCCGGCCAGGACGGCCCGTCTGGAAGTGCCCGCGGCCCAGGAGTGTTCGGAATACTCACAGGAAGCCTGGCGCCGGGGGAGGCGGCTCCTCACATTAGTTCGGAGTTTCAGAAAACCACAGAAAACGCCCACGGAAACTCGTTAAAAGGATGGCACTCGATCAGTACCATCATAGCACTCGATCTCCAACACTACTTTTCAGGAGCCGTGTCTCCGCCTACTCTCAGCGCCAATTCCAGCGCTTGTTCTGGCCTCAGCTACCCCTCCCCTCTCCGGAGCCTCGAGGGAATGTTGGGGTAACGGGCAGACCGCGACCAAACAGCCTTCACGATGTTAGAAGGGAAGCCCCCGCCTGCCGCGTGTGCCGGAGCCACCTGCCCAGGGCCGGCCTGAGCCTCCGCACGGAGGGGATGGAACGTGTGCGTCAGCCTCGTCGGGACGCCTCCCACCCTTCACTTCACCCGGTGACTTCGGATGGTGCCGGGAGGGGCGGCCAGTGCTGGCGACCACCCGGCTGGCAGCCCTGGTTCTCAGCACAGGTGACACGGGTGGTCTGCCCCTCCGATCACTGCCCGCCTGTTCGCCAGCCCTCGGCTCAGGAAGCAGTGGGCACTCGGCCCGCTTCCCAGGACACCCCCGGAGGGTGAGTGAGAAGCAGGCACCCCCTTTCCCAGGCACCACTGAGCCCCAGGGCGCTCAAGTTTGAGACCCCTGCCCTGGCCATCGCCGGCGTCCGTGGCTTCGCTCAGGCTAGAACTCTCCACGCTCAGAGGAGACAGGAAGGGCCGCCGGGTGGGCCGGCAAGGGTCCAAGCCAAGTATCAGTGGGAGAGCAGCTCTGGCCTAAACGGTCACTCCCACCGCACACCGCGCCGCAGCCTCCTCCCATGAATCTCCTTCGGACAGACATTCATTAGCGATGCCTCTCTCGAAGAAGGAGCTCCAAATGCTGACTTGAAAAGAACCTCGTCAGCCCGGCCCGCATGGCTCAGGGGGTGAGCGTCGACCTATGAACCCAGAGGTCACGATTTGACTCCTGGTCAGGGCACAGGCCCGGGTTTTGGGCTCCATCCCTGGTGTGGGGCGTGCAGGAGGCAGCCGATCCATGATTCTCTCTCACATCGATGTGTCTATCTCTCTCTCTGAAATCAATTAAAAAAACATTTTAAAAAATAACCTCTTTCAGTCACAAGATTGCAAACGCAACCTGGCAAAGCATTTAGCATGAACTGGCCAAATGTTTCTATTACAGACACCCCTGGAGGTGCCAGTTATGAAGTTACCTGGTCTCCCCGCTTCTACCCAGGGGATCTGAAATTATATCCATGTTTGCATAATTATTTAAAATGTTTCATCTTTAATAGAATGGGTAACTGGCCAATTTGTCATTTTTCCTCAGAGTTCAACACATTTGGGTCCCTTCCTTAGACAAATGAACTCACTTATGAAAACGTGCTATTCGTGCCATTCGATTCAGGCCGTAATGAAAAATCCAAGTTATTTTCAGACTTAATTGGCTTCAAAGACATTGAGAGGGACGTGAGGAGAGGGAGCCAGGCCCGGGGCTGCAGCGGCTGCCCAGCACCGGAACGGCCAGTTCCACGCGGAGCCACTGGCTCCCGGCACCACTCACACTGGCTGGGGACACCTGGGTCTCAGGACAGCAGACTAACGACACGGTGTTAATTCAAGAAAAAGACATAGGAACTGAGAGGAAATCAGGGAAAATGGACACAATCATCAGAAAGACAGATTAGAGGGATTTAAGTTGAAGGGCTTGGGGTTATAGAATATTTTAAGGGAATATGGGTGTATTAACTTTTAGGACAAAGTAACAAAGCATTTCTTTTTTTTTTTTTTTTTAGGAAACATTTTAATTTATTATTGGAATGACTATAAAAACAACCAATTTTTTAAAAAAACCCACCTAATTTCTCCAGTTCTGAAACTATAGTGTTTTTAATTATAAGAACCTGTTTATTTTTATCTGACTGGGGTTTGATTCCAACAGCAGTGACTGGGGGTTGATTCCAACAGCAAATCCAATCACTTCTAATAACAAAAAAACTGCATTATTAATGCATTACATAATACATTTATATTTTTCATAATAAACTGTAAGTTCATTCTTAAGCATTTTTAAGCTTTGAGGAAGATAACTCTGAAAACTGAGCTTAGCGTGAGCTGCTGAAATGTAAAGGAGATGGAGATTTACTGTTTTAAAGAACAAGGTACTGCGACAACTACCTGGAGACAGAAAGGAAAACCAGGGTTTTCCCGAGTTCCAGCTTCTTCCATCTCCCAGGAGAGACAAATGCGCGCCCAGAGCCAGCAGAGGGCACGAGGCTAACGGGGAAATCTCAGACGCATTATCTGTGATTTCTGTATTTCACGTGAACCAAGAAGAGCTAACTAATTCACTGGGTTTTTTTGTTGTTTAAATTGCTCAGACTTGCACGATTTCAAGTTATGTGGATACAATAAAAGTGTAACATGCAAATCGACTGAACGACCAAACAGCAGGACGACTGTCCGGACAACCTTCCGGATGACCTTCCGGACGACCACGCTATGACACGCACTGGCGCCAGGCCAGCCCAGAGCAAGTTGCTTTCTCGGTTCCTCAGTGGACGGAGGTTCCGGAACATGAGGACCGAGGGTTCACACACCAGGAGGAAATGGTGAGGTCGGTTTGGTTTTGGTGTGAGCAGTTGCTTAAGCATCATTGAGCTAGCAGGTAAGGATTTCACTGGGTTTTAACAAAATGTGTCCACCTACACTCTGTCCTTACCCGTATCCTGAGTCCACTGTTCTGCTGACATTTTAAAGAGACACAACATGGGCCTCGGAAGGTAAGCTGTTTTCCTGGACAAAAGTGCAGTTCCACTGAGGACCACGGGAGCTGCCCGCACCCGCGCACCCCTGGGCTCAGTGGGAAGGCCCGGCTGCTGACCTGCGTTCCTTCCAGACCTGGAGGCGCCCGCCATGCCCACCGTGACTATCACGCCAAGTCCCCACACGCATCAGCCCCTTTTCTGTCCACGACTGAGAACACACAGACGCACCACTGCCGTCTCTTCCAGCGGCACCACTGGCATTTCCGGGCACAGCCGGGCCGGCTCACACAGAGAGCTGCGGGGGGAGGCCTGGACTTCATGCTCCACTCGGAGCAGAGAGACTAAGAAACCCACACTGTCCTCGGGAGGAAGGAGACACGCTGATTACAGACAGCAACACGCCTCCTCCTCTCAGGTAACCAGCGGGCCAGCCTGGGACTGCAGCTGTGCTGGCGGACGCATCTGGTGCGGACAACAAGAGCGCCAACTGCTCCTCATTAACCGCCCCCCCCCGCACCCCCCGCCCCCCCCCCAGCCCCCCCGATGCTCCGCGTACCTCCAGCATAGATGGTCAGGTCGTTCACGAGGCCTTGGAGGCCTCCTTGGATTAGCCCAACATTCAACAGATTTCTGATGCAAGCAATCGCAAGTGGTGACTTAGAAAACACATGTTCTGTTGCTAGCAGACAGTAAGGTTCTGATTTCTGGATGTGAATCTTACCCAGAAAAGCCACATTCTCTTCTGAAGTTGTATGACATCTCTCTGGTCTTGGCCTTTCTGCATGGTCTTCACTTCAGCTGATAGTTTCTGCTCTTTCCCAACCCTCATTATTACACCGTTTAACACTGAATACAGTTGTCTTGCTCAATCTTAAAGGGAAAGTTTGAGTATATTGTCATATTCGCCACAGTTTTTTAAACAGATCTTTTTAATTAGATTAAGAAAATCCCCTTCTATTCCCAGTTTAAGCTCTTAACTATGAATATATGTTTAATCTTATTAAACATTTTTAAAACATCTATTGAGATAATATAATTGTGTTCTTCTCTTCATCCAGTGAATTACCTTATTGATGCTTTCATGTTAATCCAAACAAGTACATCTGGGATTAGCCATACTGAGCCATGATCTGTTACATATATCTTCTATGTCTATGTCTATGTCTATATCTATATCTATATCTATATCTATATCTATATCTATCTAGTTTCCTAAATATGGTTTCCTAGTACAATATTTAAGATTTTTGCCTCTATGATCATAAATGAGACTGACCTATAATTTACTTTTTTATTACCTTATTAACTTTAGGACTGAGGTAATCAAACACCAGTTGAGAGTGCTGTCTCTTTTTCAGGGCTGAGAAACATGTACTGTTTTGAGGAGATATTTGAATAGGAATTGGTTTCTGGAATGTCAGCAGAACTCACCAATGTCTTCTATAAAACTCCCTAGGCCTGATGTTTCTTAATGCGATTTAATTCCTTTAATAGAGTATTCCAAATTTACTGACTCACTTTCAATAATTTATATTTTTCTTATTATGTACATATTTCATGTCAGTTTTCAGATTTACTGCATAAAATTGGTTTTAATCCTTTAGTATAATTTTGACTTCTGAATTATCTCAGTTAGATATTTTTTATTCCTAATATTGTTTATTTGTGTCTTTACTATTTTTTTCTGAATCAATTAGAAGACTTTTATCCATTTTTTTCATTTTTTAAGAAAACAGTTGTTAGCTTTATCATCTTTATTTGCCTTTGTCTTTCTGTTTATTCATCTCTGATTTTATGTGGGTTTTTAATATTTTTTGGAGGGAGAGTTTATCCTGTTGGCTTTTTTTCCTTCTGGTTTCCAAGATACCAGCTATCATGCATTACTTGAATGGTGGTCCCTAAGAGACAGAAACAAGTGGGGTGAGCCCCCCAATCACCTCAGCTGCTGCCTGCAGAGAGCTCTGGCTGGGGACAGGGAGGGAAACCCAGACAGAGCCTGAGGCCTCTCCAGCATAGAGGGGGAGGGGTGGGGCTGGGAGTGGAGGGAGCCCAGGGACTGGCTCACAGGGGAAGTGCTGGAGGGGTGAGTGCTCAGAGGCAGGGAGGAAATTATCCGGGTCCCAAAAGGACCCCCCCGCTCCCCAGAGGACGGAGGCAGCAAGGCCCACACAGGGCAGGGACGCGCCTGCTCCCACCAGCCAGACTGGCTCTGGGAGGGGCCTGACTGTAATTTACTTTTTAAAAATATATATCTTTATTGATTTCAGAGAGGAAGGGAGAGGGAGAGAGAGATAGAAACATCAATGATGAGAGAGAATCACTGATCAGCTACCTCCTGCATGCCCCCTGCTGGGAAATTGAGCCTGCAACCTGGGCATGTGCCCTTGACTAGAATCAAACCAGGGACCCTTCAGTCTGCAGGCTGACCCTCTGCAGGCTGATCCATTGAGCCAAGCCAGCTAGGGCTAGAATTCATTTTTCCTTCTTAACCTTAGTAAAGGTTGGTAAGCCCCAGGCTGAGCTTGCGCCAGACCCGCCTACAAGCAAGCAGTGAGCAGGAGGTCAGGCCACCCTCACGTACCATAACTGTGCCCCCGAAAAGCTCACAAATACTTATAGAAAAATACTTTTTAAATCCAGCCCTACACAACGTATAAATCACAATATCTGACGTCCAGGCACTGAGAGAAAGCAGGAGGGTGAGACCCACCATGAGAAGGAAGTCCAGTCTCCGGAAACGGATCCAGAGCTCATGGGGCAAAGACACTGAAACAGCCATCGTCCCCCGCGCCTGCGCCCCGTGAGCTGAGGCAGGGAGGGCGCAGCAGGAAATCTGACGTCCGGAGCTGCCGGTGGTGCTGTGTGCGATCAGGAACACGCGGAGAGGCACGGGCAGCACAAACACCGCAGGAGGAATGGCGACCAGGTCTAAAGCACTGTGGCCACAGGGGCGCTCTGAAATGCCAGCCACAGGGATAACATGAGATCCCCGTGCAAACACAAACACACACACCAAAGGAGGCAGGCAAACAGGAACGGAACCACAGGAAAGGACAAACAGAAGACAGTACTTGAGGGAAATGTATTCCAACAAATGCCTCTGTTAGGAAAGAGGATCGGAAACAAGGGGATCTGGCATTTCCTGGTACGTGAGGGTGGCCTGACCTCCTGGCATTATGGTACGTGAGGGTGGCATTATGGTACGTGAGGGTGGCCTGACCTCCTGCTCACTGCTTGCTTGTAGGCGGGTCTGGCGCAAGCTCAGCCTGGGGCTTACCAACCTTTACTAAGGTTAAGAAGGAATACAATAAAGAGCTAAATAAAGAGGAGCCAATGAGTGCAGTGTGAGGAGGTTAGAGCAGAGACTGGCGGCGTGCAGTGGGGACTGGCAAACGTCTCTATAAAGGGCTAGCGGATGTTTTAGTCTTTGTGGGTCTCATATGGTCTCTGTTGCATTTTCTTATTTTGTGTTTTGCAACCCTTTACAAATGTAAAAATCACTGGCAGATGCCAAGTCCTTGCAAAAACGGCTGGAGTATTTTATGGGCTGTAATTTGCTCCACGGATGACATAGAAAGCAGGAAATCAACAGAGAGCAATCAATGAAATCAGAAATTGATTAATTGAGATGAATAAAATAAACCTCCAGAAAGAGAGAGGAGACTCCGTGTAGCCCTACAGATACTAAAAGATGAGAAAGGGATTCGCAGACCCTGGTAGATCAGAAAATGTGGCAACTTGGGCGAAACAGGCACATTCCTGGAGAGACACGGTCTCCTAAGCTCAGTCAAGAAGAGACAGCGTGGATAGACCCGTCACTGTTTATTGAAGACACTGAGCTTGGAGTTAAACGCCTGCCAGTGAGCTCCACCGAACATTTAGAGGGAAGTTATACTGGCTGTGTACGAACTTCCCAGGAAAGGGGGAAGGAGTGACTGTTTCCCAACGCACTCATGACTCGCACGGCTGTGGCACAAAAAGGAGAGAAGACATTGTAGGAAAACTGCGGACTAACATTCCTCATAACCTCAGACACAAACACAACAAGATGTTAGTAAATGTTCAAAAATTAGAAACAAACTCTTTTAGAACAATATATAAAAAGAATAATACATTATAACTAAGTAGAGTTTATTTCAGTAATGGAGGGTTGATTTCAAATTTAAAAAGTCACTCATTGTATTAACCATATTAACAAATGAAAAAAATTAAGATTATATTAAGAGACCAAAAAAGGCATTTGACAAGTATATAATATCCATGTCTGATAAACATTTTTCAGCAAGTTAGGAAGATAAATGAATTCCTGAAACCTGATGAAGAGGGTCCACAAACCACTTATAACTCACAGCATCCTTAGCGGAAAGGCTGCCGGCTAAAACGGGAACAGCGTGAGGAGGTCTGTTCTTGCCACTGCTATTCAGCATTGTACTGACGGTTGTGGCCAGTGCAGCAGGTCAAAACAAAGAAACAAAACACATCCAACGTGAAATGGAAGAAGACACAAAATTTATTCAAAGACTACGTGACTGTCCATGTAGAAAATACTATGGAATCTACAAAAAGCCGCGAGAAATAACAAGTGAATTTAGCCAAGTTGTAAAATATAAACTCAATATACAAAATTAATTGTCTTTCTACATACTATCAACAAATAGTTGGAAATTAAAATTTTAAAAAATACCATTTACCATACCATTAAAAATATGAAAAACTTAAAATGAGTTTGACAAAAGATGGGAAATCCCTGTGCCCTGGAACCAAAGAACATTGCTGAGCGAGAATAAAGACGCAAATAAATGGAGAGATTGTGTTTACGCTGATTCTCTCCAAGTAGGTCTGTAGATTTATTGCAATCCGAATCTAAACCCCAGCAGGATTGACTGATTGGTTGGTTGATTTTATTTTATTTATTTATTTAAATGTTTTTTTAAAAATATATTTTATTGATTTTTTACAGAGAGGAATTGAGAAGGATAGAGAGTTAGAAACATCGATCAGCTGCCTCCTGCACACCCCCCACAGGGGATGTGCCCACAACCAAGGTACGTGCCCTTGACCGGAATCGAACCTGGGACCTTTCAGTCCGCAGGCCGACGCTCTATCCACTGAGCCAAACCGGTTTTGGCAGTTGGTTGATTTTAGAAATTAAAAGAAGTGATTCTAAAATATAAATGACATAGAATATGTAAAACCAAGTTAGAGAGCTAACATCAGCTGATGCCAAGACTAATGAAGCTATAGTAATGAAGAGTGTGGTGTTCATATAAAGAGGGACAAACAGATCAATGGAACAGAAACTTCCAGAAACCACAAACGAGTGAACACTTCATCTTGGCAAAGGAACCGGCAGTTCACTGGAGAATAAATAGTTTTTTCAGGATACGGCACTGTATCAACCGGAAATCCGTAGGCAAGAAAGAACGTTGATTCTTACTTCATTACACATGCAAAAATTAATACACAATTGATCATAGAACCAAATGTGGAAGTTAAAACTATATAATTTCTGGAAGCAAACAGAACAACATCTTCATCATCTTGTGTGGACTGCTGAAGAGCTTTGTGCTCAGCGTCTCTTAATCCAAACTGGTATTTTAGGAAAAATGACCTACATAGAAAAAGGTATGGATCCTGGCACCATCTTTTTTAAAAAAAATATTGTTGTTGCTTTCAAAGAGGAAGGGAGAGGGAAAGAGAGAACATCGGTGATGAGAGAGAATCACTGATTGGCTGCCTCCTGCACGCCCCCTACTGGGGGATCGAGCCTGCAACCCTGGGCCTGTGCCCTGACCTGGAATCGAACCGTGATCTCCTGGTTTATGGGTTGATGCTCGACCATGGAGCCACGCCGGCCGCCTGGCACCATCTTGATCCATGAAAAGCACTATGTTTGGGAGGAGACAGATTTCCAACCACAGGCGGAAAGGAACACTGTCAACACGAGGGACACGGACAGGCAGACAAACAGCGGAAGGGGGGTCACACGGCTGTAAGTCACTTTCATCTCACGGAGGCCTACCCGCTCCCTTCCCCTGCTCTTCTGAAGTTAGCTCTCGCTTAGCGTTAGGAACGTCAAGAAAAGACCCAGCGGGATTACAATTCTAGCCATTAGAGGGTAGCCTGCCCATTTTCTAGGTTCGATTTCAAGTCTTGAAAGCATGTACTTTTTTTCCCCCCAAATTTAAATGGCACCATAATGGCATAATTTAAACTTCAAGTGGGTAAGATCACTAGATGTGCACTGAGCACAGCATGCTGAATCCAAACCTAAACGCTTCCCTTTCTTTCCTGGGAAGGAGCCAATTAAACCTGCTCCATAATTTAGTCTTCTCTACTCCATTTTTATTATTGTCGGCTCCCTGGTGGGTGAGAAGCTTTTCCGTGACGATGTCCACTTTAAGTGTTTTCTAAAGCCTTTGCCAAGAGGTGGTGTGAGGTCTCCGCCCCCACATTGCCTATTGAATAGTTTGGGATATTTTTCCAAAATAGTTGTTTTTTACTGCCATGCTAAAAGTCACCCAGCATTCTCCCTCCTATTCCCGCAGGCTCCCCAAATATTTCTGCAATCAGCTCAGTATTTCACTCTGCGAAAGGCTTAGAATTACTTGCAGACTTACAGTTTTTCTGTCTACTTCTTCTTGAGTAATAAAAATAAAAATTTATTTTAAAAAGCATTCCTGTTTAAGAACTTTTCAGTACTTCACATTTACATTTCTCTATTCATAAAATAATGGTATTCATTTAGGTTTCTTACCTTTAAGCCAACTCCTCTTTTGGAGAAGAATACAGTTTACTAATTTTAAAATCGTTCCAGCATATACTGCTGACGGCCATTACAACTCGCCAGTGGGTGCCGTGTGGCTCTCTCAATCCAGAGGACGCATCCCCCAGGGTGCGCCTGGTCCCCCGTTCTCTCTCCCGCAGGATCTGGAATCCTTTTTCATCAAAGTGCTGACGAGTCTCAGAAATCGTCTTGCTCACGTATGTGTGTCCTTTTTGTCTCAATCCTCTCTCCCCACGTCCTCACCCCAGGCACCCCACACAGACACATCCACTCACGTGGCAGCTGAATTAAAGAGGATCGCTGCCAAGCACGCAGACCGTACCCAGTGAATGGTGACAAGTGACGGAGTAAATGGCCTCTTGGAGCCGACAAGGCACTGAGAACGCTTGGTGCCATCTCACCATCTGCTGCCCTTTTACAGGAGTTAGGGTTAGGGTTAGGGTTCAGGTTCGGGTTCGGGTTAGGGTTTGGGTTAGGGTTCGGGTTCGGTTAGGGTTAGGGTTAGGGTTCGGGTTAGGGTTAGGGTTCGGGTTAGGGTTCGGGTTCGGGTTCGGGTTCGGGTTCGGGTTAGGGTTAGGGTCAGGCGGGATTGCTGAGAGCCCTAAAGTGGTCAGTCATGTGAGAGAGCCGGGAAGCCAGGCCAGCAGGTGTTGGATCACTTCGTCCACAATCTTAGAGATGGGGCCCGAACAGAATCCAGTCCCTGACTTCTTTTTAAAAAATTTTATTATATTTTTATTGATTTCAGAGGAAGGGGGAGAGAGAGAGATAGAAACATCAATGATGAGAATCACGGATTGGCTGCCTCCTGCACACCCCCTCCTGGGGAGTGAGCCCACAACCCAGGCACGAGCCCTGACCGGGAATGGATTGAACCGTGACCTCCTGGTTCATATGTTGACATTCACCCCTGAGCACCCCCGGCTGGCGGGTCCCGACCTGGAATCCAGCAGCAGCCTGTCAGCGGGTGAGGAACTGCTTTTGCTGGGTGGGGGCAGGCGCGGAGAAGGAACTGACCTTGGAGAGACAACACTGATAAATGATGAGCTTTCAAATTAAATTTTTGACAGCTTTGCGATTTAGTGAAGATTATAATGAAAAGAACCAAAAAACAAAAACAAGGGCACAGTGCTCTAGAAGTGGCTTTCATCTCAAGTGAAATATTCTCTTCGGAACTTGGCGTCCCGGCCAGCGCCTGTGTCCCTGCCGCCAGCAGGGCGGTCCGTCTCGGTAGCTGGCGGAACGCCCTCCGCCACTGGGCAGCGCGTAACCTGTGAACACGGACAGTTCACAGGGCTGCACGCTCCTGCACAAGCTGGCTTTGTATTTAGAACAACTGATTAGGGAGAGAAAGAGGGGAAGGGGGGCCGGAGGGAAAGAGAGAGAGGAGAGAGAGAGAGAGAGAGAGAGAGAGAGAGAGAGAGAGAGAGAGAGAGAACATGCGATAGACTGAATAACGTTCTCCCAAATTCGCATGTTGAAGCCCTAACCCCCAGTGATGGGCTCTTCGGGAGGTAGGGTTAGAAGAAGTCATGAGGGTGATGACAGAGTCACTGATCGGCCGCCTCCCACACGCCCCCTGCTGGGGTGGCCCCAGGGTGGGAATAATGGCTTCTGGGAAGAGGAAGAGAGAGAGGGGTGTCTCTCCGCCAGGTGAGGACAGACGGAGGCGCGGCCCGCAGGCAGGAGCGGAGGCAGCTGGCAAACAGAGGCCGTGTCTCAGCCACCACGTCTCCGCGCCGTACGCAGCAGCCCCCCCCGCAGACGGTCCAGACAGAGGTGGAGGGGACACAGAATCCCCTCGTCTGACTTTTTCATGGCCGATGCCGTGTTTTTAAAAAGCCATTTGCTTTCGCGGCCACACTGCAAGTGCGATGTGCGTAGTTTTGATGTTCTGTTAAAACCAGGTTCACGTGTTTCCACGGGAGACAATGAGGGGGTTGATAGCATTACTGTGTCGGGAGGCCTATGTGCTCGGGTACTTGCAATGTCTGAGCAACGGTGGCCTGGCCCCACGTCCAGCCTCCAGGGCGTCACATGCGACCTTCCCGGGAAAGGGCTGCAGCCCTGACCGCGAGGCCAGCCCCCGGCGCGGGAACGGCGGCCGCACGGCGGACTCGGGACCGTTAGACGGATGGTGACAGAGGGCCTGTGCGACCCCCGTTTCCAGCACTGAGTCACTCCCTCCGCCTGTGCCCCTAACTCCCGGAGGAAAAGATCCAGAAACGTTTTGCCGGATGACCCTGGCGGTGTTCCAGGAAGCGGCACAACAGGCTGCTGCTGCTTCTGGCTCCCCCGTCACAGCTGACGAGAAGGTCTCCCTCCACTTAGGAGAAGTCACACCCCCGAACGTGCTCTCTTTCTTCCTTTCTCTCTGGTACACAAAGGGTGCGCTTTACAGGGTGCAGGCTCAGCCCTGGCTGGGGTGGCTCATCCCGTGCGCACTGAAGGTCCCGGGTTCAAGGTACGGGTTCGATTCCCGGTCAGGGCACATACCCGGGCTGTGGACCAGGTCCCCGGGTGGGGGCGTACAGGAGACAGCCGATGATCAACTCGATTTAAGGATTTAGCTATATTAAACATGTAAAACACATTTCTAGAGCTCAAAATATTATAATGCTTGGTTATAATATTTAAGAAAGTAACGGTGAAGCATTGAGATAATTTGGGGAAAGGAGTTGAACTCTCAGGCATTTAAAATAACTGCAGTATGATTCTATTAGAGTAAAAATTGAATGGAAATAAAAATCTATCCTACCCAAACTTTTACCTTTTTCCTCAATTTTATCTTCCTTCCTTTGGGAATGAAGATTCTGTCAGATGAACTAGACCAATTTGGAGAGTATTGAAGTGCTGAGGAAAAACAGGAGAAAGCGCAGATATATGCTCAGATACGTGGTCCGGGGCCTGGGTGGCCACTTCTAACCCCACTGGAAACACCGTTCTAGGGACGTTTTCCTTGCTCGTCATTAAAATGCTTTTTCTACGAAAACTGTTCCCACTGACGTGAAGCGGCCCTAGTCAACCAGCGGCCCCCGGAGGCTGTCCCTCCCTTTGGGCGTCCTGCCCACACCCCCACCCTGTGCCCTGCCCACACCCCCACCCTGTGCCCTGCCCACACCCCCACCCTGTGCCCTGCCCACACCCCCACCCTGTGCCCTGCCCACACACCCACCCTGTGCCCTGCCCACACACCCCTGCCCTGTGCCCTGCCCACACCCCCACCCTGTGCCCTGCCCACACCTCCCCACCCTGTGCCCTGCCCACAACCCCTGCCCTGTGCCCTGCCCACACCCCCACCCTGTGCCCTGCCCACACCCCCACCCTGTGCCCCTCCCACACCCCCACCCTGTGCCCCTCCCACACCCCCACCCTGTGCCCTGTCCACACCCCCACCCTGTGCCCTGTCCACACCCCCACCCTGTGCCCTGTCCACACCCCCACCCTGTGCCCTGCCCACACCTCCCCACCCTGTGCCCTGCCCACACACCCCTGCCCTGTGCCCTGCCCACACCCCCACCCTGTGCCCTGCCCACACCCCCACCCTGTGCCCTGCCCCCACCCCCACCCTGTGCCCTGCCCACACCCCCACCCTGTGCCCTGCCCACACCCCCCCCCTGTGCCCTGCCCACACCCCCACCCTGTGCCCTGCCCACACACCCCCACCCTGTGCCCTGCCCCTACCCCCACCCTGTGCCCTGCCCACACACCCACCCTGTGCCCTGCCCACACCCCCACCCTGTGCCCTGCCCACACCCCCACCCTGTGCCCTGCCCACACCCCCACCCTGTGCCCTGCCCACACCCCCACCCTGTGCCCTGCCCACACCCCCACCCTGTGCCCTGCCCACACCCCCACCCTGTGCCCTGCCCACACACCCCTGCCCTGTGCCCTGCCCACACACCCACTACTGTGCCCTGTCCACACACATACACACTGCTATGCCCTGCACAGACCCCCCTGCCCTGTTCCCTGTCCACACACACACACACACACACACACACACACACCCCGCTGTGCCCTGCACATACACATACACACTGCTATGCCCTGCACAGACCCCCCTGCCCTGTTCCCTGTCCACACACACACACACACACACACACACACACCGCTGTGCCCTGCACAGACCATTCGAAGCCCCCATTTAAAGCCTTTTTGTGCTGTTTTAATTCAATCTGGTTTCTATGCTGGAGCTGAAATTCTGAGTCACTGCTAACCCCCTTTTCATATGAAAACTATTTCTCTCTGTGAAACCATAGAACCTCCAAGGCAGCCTGGCTTTCCCCACTCAGTGCTGAGTCTCCCTGTGTGCGAATTCTGTGTTCTCCCTGCGCAGCCGCAGGAGCCTGGCCGCCTTCTTCCGTTGCTTGCGCTGCTCTTTGCTGGATTTTAAAGAAACAAGCAAAGGCCCCATCATCATTCACATTTACCTCCTATCCCAGGAAAGTCCCCATGTGAAAGGCCATCTCCTTGGGCAAAGGGGGCAGAGAAAGGGGCTGGCCACATCAAAGGCCGCTCTCCGCCGCTCAGGGAAGGAGCCGCTCAGGAAGTGTGCCAGGGAGGCCCCCCGCACAGGCCCCCGCACACGGGCAGGCCTGGCCCGCAGGTGTCTCTGAGATGCACCCCGTGAACGGCGGGGCGGCAGGCGAGCCGGGAAGACACACTGGGGGGGAGATGGGAGGAAAGGCTGAGTGCGAAGATGAGCCGGAGTTCAGGCATGAAGCCCCGTGGGAAACCAAACAACGGACCGTGACCATGAGCTGTCGGCTTGCAGAACATTCCGGGCTTTCTCTCCGCGAGGCGCGTGCAGGGCGGAGGCACAGACAGGCCTCAGGCGTTGTTTCAGAACAGAAAGCTCTTTGCCAGTGTGTGGAATAGAACGTTCTACAAGGTGTGGGTCCCAAACTGGACACCGGGGCACGGGGTGGGGCTGGGGGGCCTCCCTGGCACACTGGGGTGCAGGTGTGTGCTCAGGGAGGAGGAGGCGGGCACAGCGGACCCCGGGGCGGCAGAATGCTTTTCCTGAGCAGTGGGCACGGGTCAGGGGTTACGGAGCCCACGTGACCAGACAGAACCCAACGCTGCGGAGCGCCCTTCTCGGCGTCCGGAAAACAGCCGTTTCCATGTCCACGGAGCTCGGGGCTTCGAACCACGGTCCTTTCCTAAGACACAGCTGCTCGTGAGGACGTTCACGGCCCGAGAGCGACCTTATTCCGCAGCCCCCTCTGCGGCCCGGGAGCCAGACAGCTCTGCAGGCTCACGTTCCCGGGGGCCTGGCGAGACCCGAGGCCGCGTGGGCCACGGGGCGGCGTCTTTCTCGGGCGGCACTGCCCAGGGAGACAGAGTCCTCCTCCCTGAGGCGGGCCGGTGGGGACGTCAAAGGGACAGCTTCCCCCCGGGGCTCCCTGGGCTTCACATTCGTAAGGAATACACGCAGCTCAGCTCCTCTCTATCATCAGATGCCCACCACTCTTTGGGGGTTTTCGCTCCTGAAATATAGCTATTTGTCTCTATTAAGAAGCCTTTTTCTCTCCATATAAATAAGCTTAACACCTGATTTCACGGGGATGAGAACGCTGTGTCTCTATTTCCCTCCTTTCTGACACGCCCCCGGCCGCCTGCTTGCTGCTGTTTCCTGCTGCGAGCGACAGCGCCCGTGACAGGCGAGGTCACGTGGCCGGGCACGCTGTTCCCAGGCAGCTTTCCTCCCGCCGCACCTGTCGACCTTTTCATGCAGGTGCTTCTTTTCTGAAGGCCGTGACCGAGGAGGCATGGCCTAGCGTCTTACATAAATGCACCTGGAGGCCAAGGCCAGCGCACAGGACTCAGAAGCTGAAGACCTTTCCACAATGCCCATCTTCGTCTCACCATTTTATTTACTGGCAACCCAGAGGCACTCTCAGGTCCCTAAGCTACACTCCGTGACAAATCAGAAGGTGCTAAAGGTTCTATTTACCCCATGCAGATAACATCATGGTTACTGTAATATGGGGGGGGGGAGGGGCGGGTGTCGGGGGGGGGGTGTTAAGTAAATTTATTTAAATGTATTTCTTGGAGAAGTAAGCTACAACAGGGAAAGCTGGTGCCCAAACCAAAGCGAAACCCACTTTCATTTCTCTCTACAGCAGCGCTCTGTGCTCCGATCACGCATCGAGGTGATGGAACACAGCAGCTGAGTCGGCGTTTCCGGCCTGGAGGGCGCGGCGCTGGCTGCTGGGGCGGCTGGGGCACTAGTAGTCCACCAAGGGCCCTACAGGGCTGCTCCCTGGAAGGACAGTCCAGGGAGCCATACTAACACCACAGCCTGGCTCCTGGGTGAGCTGAGCCGATGGCTCCAGGCACAGGGCATGGAGGGAGGGGATAATGGCCTATTTGCATGCCAGTCCCCAGGCCAGAGACGCAGAAACCCGCCCTGTCGGTGGAGACACTGGTCTCCTGAGCGCCCTCCACGCTCCATCCACGGGCTGGGCTTCCTCACGTTTCACACGGAGGCCCCACAACTCTGAAACACAACACTACCATCCCCGGTTTTAAGAATAAAAGTCACGGCTGAGGAAGTTTAAGGAGGAGAATTTGGAACCTGGTCCAGCTGATACTAAAGCCCATGACATTAGATTTTTATCACAGTGTTTAAGAATCAGTTAGGAAGAAGCAGAAGACTATGACCTGGGAGACTGCCTAGTCTATATGAAGATTTCTCAGATATGCTAACTTTGTTTATTGGGCTGCTAACTCCTGGGAGAGTAGTCAATTGTCCGAACATAAACCATACACCTTTATGAGGAGTATTTTTTCCGGGTCAGTTCCCTTATCCAGCACCAGGCATAACTAATCGATCTATGAGAGGCTGACCCCATCAGGAGGAGGTACACTTATTTATTTTTATTTTTAAATATGTTTCTATTGATTTTTAGAGAGAGGAAGGAAGAGGGATAGAGAGATAGAAACACTGATGAGAGTGGAACATCATCGATCGGCTGCCTTGTGCACACCCCCCAACAGGGATTGAGCTCGCAACCCCAGCATATGCCCTGACCAGGAATCGAACCAACGACCTCTTGGTTGCCGCGTCGATGTTCAACCACTGAGCCACACCAGCTGGGCAGGAGGAGGTACATTCACCTCATGACAGCTAATGACGCTTGAATAACTGCAACAGCTTACACGGCATCCCCCCAAAATGTATACACACTGTCTGCAGATTCTACCACATTTTGAACATGAAATGTATTTTGATAAACACTGCTTGTATAATTATTCAAAGTGTGTGTATACATTTTTGGGGAGACCCTGTATTTTGAAGCAATAGTATCAACAATTTTTAAATAACAGTGGACTGTTTTGAAAACGAACGGTTCCAATGGCTGAACGATGTTGAGGTGTTGGTATAATAACCACTTCCACTGAGCTTTCACTTGTAATTGAGTGCCGCTGCAAGATTAGTTTTCTTTTGAGGAAAATGTGGCTGGGTAACCAAGATGAATTTAGCCATTTGTAGAGTTTACAACTTATTAACCAAGAGCAGCGTTGTTTAGTGTTGGCTGAGCACCGTGCTTCCTGGTTGTGTGCTAATCAACAGCACCTTCTTGACCTTTCCTATTTGCCCTCGCTGGCCTCCCATTAACGGCGGAGCAGAACCTCATTACGAGAACTTTAGAAGCTACAACATCTAATGGTTTTACTTCAGTGAATTGGGAATTTTCACTGGGATCTGGACAAAGAAAGTCTGGGAGAAACTGCGGGCAGATTTCCTAGCCCAAGCTTCCTTCGTGGAGAGTGTTACAGAGCGGTAATGCCGCTGGTATATGTCCTTTGCCAGGAGAAGTGTCACATGCTCTCGGTCACACACCTTCAGAGAGGAGCAGAAGGGAAGGAACCGGAAGCTGAGGCCTGTGACAGCGGCTCCACCGACAACCACGGCATGTTTGGTCAACAACGGGCCGCGCAGCCGCTGGTGGTATACCAGATGGCCCAGGTGCCCATAGGCCGTACCGCCTAGGTCTGCGTGGATGCCGTCACTGTGTGAGGTTTCCCACGGACAGAACTGCCAGCAACGCACTGCTCGGGTCTCCCTGTAGCTCAGCAGCACGCGGCGGGCGAGGTTCGCCCACACGGCAGAGAGGGAGTGGGCAATGCCCGTGGCCTTCCAAGTGCTTTATCCTCGGACACTGGCACATACTTCCCAGGAAGGAGTTAAAATGCAAGAAATGGAATACTCAAAACTTACAGAATGGTTCCCAAAAAACGTTAGTACAAGAATCGAAAGTCTAAATACTTTATGGACCCTCCACACACACATATACAAACTACAGACACAGACATACAACACGTATACACTCAGAAATACACTTCTGTGTGTGGTTTTGGGGGGACCTGGACGCAAGGGTCACGTCTGGTCTTCACGTGTCTGGAAATTGGGACGTACCCTTCATAGCTCTGATGAAACACAGTCCTCCCTCAGGCCTCACTGCACCCCATCCCCTCTGAGCACCCACATTTCCTCTTCCAACCTCCCTCTCAACACTCAGCACGTCTTGTAATGTCTTCTCACAAAACTAGATTCTGTCCCTCGTATTTTCCTGTTCTGCGTGCCCGGCACAGGCCAAGGCCCACGGAAGGCCCGCTGAATGAGACCATGACCACAGGATGAGCCTATGTTCTGTTTTCCTGCACTATATCTGGCCTCACCTTCTGCTTGACCACATGGTGTTTAAAACGTTCGCATGTGAAGGCCACCGTATGGGCGAGCTCTGAAGCTAGGGGGCGCCACCACCTCTGGCTGCATGGTCCATGGCACTCCATCCGCCAGGTGCTCCCCAGGGCCTGGCAGGAGCCCTCCCTGCATGGGACCTTGGACAGGCCCGGGGTTATGAGCGGGAAGTGTCCTTGTGCTGGGCATGCCCTTCCCTACTCCCTGTGCTGACGGGGATGGGGGTGGGAATGACAGCGGGTGTGATTTCTCTTCCTCTGCCCTCAAGGCCAAATAAATGCTAATTCAACTGTCTTGCTCCCAGTCCCTAAATAAATCCTCCACTGGGGTCAGCTGATCTCTGAAGCTGTCCTCTGCAATTGGATTCAGGCCCCTCCCCCTTCCCCAGCCCACCCCTGCAGGCCTTCCTGCAGCCTGCCCACAGCCGCCCACAGCCGCCCACACCGGCTGGTGACGCTGAGGTTCCCCCAGGACTCTGCTGACAGGGGGCTCTCTGCAGGCCCCTCTCCTCCTGGGGAGCCGCACATCCCCTCCCCTGTGGCTGCCCCGGGACATGGACGAGTAGAGAATGGATGCGGAGGCACTTTAACATCCACGCTGATGTCAAGAACAGGAAGCATTTGGATTCCACACAGCGGCCTTCACATGTGCTTTTATTTCAGAAAGACTTCCCGCGACGGCAGCCCTCGGGTCAGCGCGGGCGGGGGAGCGCGGCTCCGAAGTGAACTTGGACTCCAGGCCGAGGGAGGCCGTGCCTGGGAGCTGCGGGCTGCGGCCCTGCGGGGCTCATTTGTGCATCCAGCTGTCAAAGCAACTCAGCATCAGAGATAAACAGACTGGAGAAGCCCGCCGGCCCGCTGCACTGGAATGCAAGGTCTTTTTCAATTATGTTGCCGCATTCTGCGTTTTATCAGGTGCCTCGGTGTTAATATTTCCTGTAATAGGATATGTGACTTGGCATTTCGTGTAGTAAACAGTGAATTAAATGCTCATGCGGTTTATTAGGGCGAGTGCATTCCGAGTGAAATATAATGATAATATTATAATCGGAGACGCCGCCCGCTCGCGCAGGAATTCCTCTGAGGAGCACAGAGCTCTGAGCGCATGGACGCTGGCGTTATCCTGGAGACGGTCAGTTTACAGCAAGGGCCAGACAGCCTCAGGGACAGAAATAACACTTATCCCCTGTCTTCCTCTAGCCCCGTGGTCGGCAAACTGCGGCTCTCAAGCCACATGTGGCTCTTTGGCCCCTTGAGTGTGGCTCTTCCACAAAATACCACGGCCTGGGCGAGTCTATTTTGAAGAAGTGGCGTTAGAAGAAGTTTAAGTTTAAAAAATTTGGCTCTCAAAAGAAATTTCAATCGTTGTACTGTTGATATTTGGCTCTGCTGACTAATGAGTTTGCCGACCACTGCTCTAGCCCATCCCCACCACCACCACCACCACCCCCCCCCCCGCCTGCACCCCCCTCCCTCCCCCCCCACAGGTCTTTACTCAGACACACCCCTGAACAACCCCTCCCTTCCCCCTCCCATTACACCCATCTCATTTCTCTGCCTGCCCCTTCCTTACACCCTCCGCTCCCTCCGGCCACGGCTGCCGGTCACGGGTCAGTGTCCAGCTGCTCAGCACCTCCCAGCTGTGTCCCCGCCCCTTTCCTGCGTTTGCACCGAAAGCCAAGGTCCTTCTCCCCATGATCCTCAGCGGCCACAGCCTCCTGCCGTGTCTCCCAGCTCCACCTCTCCCTCCACTTCAATCCACTTGCACGTTAATGTCACCCCAGGGCCAGAGCGGCCCTTAGAAGCATAAATGTATCCTTACCCACGAGGCTGTGCCACCTGCAAAGCCAGTGTCACTGACCTCGGCATAAAACGCCCCCCAGGCCCCAGCCAGGTGGCCCAGTCACTGGGAGCGTCGTCCCGGGCACCAAAAGGTTGTGGGTTCGATTCCCAGTCAGGGTACACCGCTAGGTTTTGGTTTCTATCTCCAGTTGGGGCACAAATGGGAGGCAACTGATCGATGTTTCTCTCTCACATCTGTGTTTCTCCCCTGCCCCCTCAAGTCAATAAAAAATATATCCCTGGGTGAGGATTAAAAAAAAAAGAGGCCGCTGTGACCTGTGCCGAAGCTGAAAGCTGATGGCCTTCTCTTCTCTGGGGGATCTTCCGCTCCTGCCGGTACAAACACTTTGAAAAACCACGTGGTTTTGCACAAAACCACAGGAGAGGCGGGAGCATAGCTTGGAGTGAAACACACCCGTTCAAACCCAGTGTCTGTCACCGGCTGCCAGTGACCTTGAGAAATACACGTGTCTGCGCGCGGTTCTCTCTCCTGAGAGCAAGGATGATAAACCCTACTTTGTAGCACTACCTCTTTCTTTAAAATATGTTTTTATTGATTTCAGAGAGGAGGAAGGGAGAGGGAGAGAGAGACAGAAACATTAATGATGAGAATCATGGATCGGCTGCCTCCTGCACGCCCCACACTGGGGGTCGAGCCAGCAAACCGTGCACGTGCCCTGACCGGGAATCCAACCGTGACCTCCTGGTTCATAGGTTGACGCTCAGCCACTGAGCTACACTGGCCGGGCCTGAGCCCTGTTTTCAGTGGTCAGGAGGAAAACCGTTACCCAGGGAGTGGGAGGCAGTGTGGACGCGACATTGACACGCAGGGAAGGAGGGTGCGTGTTCCCGCAGGTGTGGGGGCGGGCTTCCGGGCCACCCCACGTGCCCCCTCCTCCAGGAAAGGCAGGTGAAGGGCTCTGCCCCGCCTCCCTTCCGGGATAAACTCCCGGGTCTCCCTCCCTGCAGAGCGCGCCCACATCGGCGAGGCCCGCCCGCCAGGCCTGCTGGGCCTCTCGGCGCCTGGCTCACTGCACTGGTCTTGAAAGATGAAGTCTGTCTTCCCGCCGCTCCCCTGCTCCCCGCCCCAGCCGCATAGCAGGCCACACACACGACCATGCCCCTCCTTTCCAATTATCTTTCTGCAACTGTCGCTGCCCTCTGCCAAACCTGGAAACCGTAATAACGCTGACCCAAAGTTCTGGGATTTTCAGGACACTGTAAGCTTTGTTTTGTGCTGGTAGTTCCTAGACCATGCGATCCAAATTAGGCTCGGAGATGCACCCACTTACACTCCCACCGTAACCCAGGCCCAGGAGCCCTCCCTCCCTCCCTCTAAGGCCAGGGCTCTGCGAGCTGATCTGAGTCAGGTCAGGCTGCTCAGGTGGGCTCATCCAGCTAAATGCTGAGTCTCAAACCTCCGGCATTAACCTCCGCGTGGGACGCTGTCCGGGGACGCTGCTCAGCTCCAGGCGCTCTGTCACTCCTGACATATCCCAAGTTCCGTTTAGTCTTTTACAAAGCAGGACACAGAGGCCCAGTTCATACACTAGCAAACTTGGCCTCCTACCGTGTAGAAGCAAATGCAGTAATAAGTACATTAAATAAGCTGATGCTGTTTTCATTGCAAATGTCAAGTTCCTTGTAGCAGACGCTTCAACGGGCGATCGCTACCCATTAAAATCAAACCGCCTCCCTGCCCCGGACTCACCATTTGATTTCATGTGTCAACTCCGATGCTCAAGGAAGTCCATCGGGACTGCCTTCCGTGAAGTGTCCCAGGATTGTTGTTAGCAAAGGACACGTTTCAATTCCGATCGCCCGCTAATCGTGATAATTAAAGTGTGAATGATGAGCTAACAAGGGACACAGTTTGAGGCTGTAAGATATATTGTAAAATACTTCTACCATGTTGTGCAAGTTGCTGGAGGAATTGTTTTAGTGTCAAAAATAGATGACATTACTATTCAGAAAAAACATTTAAACCGGAAATAAGGAAAGAAGATGGTAAGTGACCTGTGACGTCTCGCTCGGCAGGGGCTGCACATGCCCGCTGGCTCTCTCGGGAAATGTCACTGTTCGGGTTAGTGTGCTTTCTACTCATTAGGCCCAGGCATTTCACCCGGAACATTAGAACTAGGGCTTCTATTTAAAAAAACATAAAGTGAGGTGATTTCTATTTTTGTCAGGTTGAAAGGATAATGCAAAGGTTAGTTTTATTACTCGGTAGGGTATCAGCCAGTGTGCTATCCATAACTACCAACATGATTTTCACATTCCGATCTGATCTCTGCCTATATCAAATTGCTATTTCATATCCTTTTAAAAATATATATTTTATTGAATTCAGAGAGGAAGGGAGAGGGAGAGAGAGAGAGGCATCAATGATGAGAGAGAATCATTGATCGGCTGCCTCCTGCATGCCCCCTACTGAGGATTTAGCAACCCGGGCATGTGCCCTTGACTGGAATCAAACCCGGACCCTTCAGTCTGCAGGCCAATGCTCTATCCACTGAGCCACACAGCTAGGGCATTTCATATCCTTTTTTTAAAAAAATGTTTTTATTGATTTCAGAGAGGAAGGGAGAAGGAGAGAGAGAGAGAAACTTCAATGATGAGAGGGAATCATTGATCGGCTGCCTCCTCCATGCCCCCTACTGGGGATCGAGCCGGCAACCCGGGTATGTGCCCTTGGCCAGAACCGAACCTGGGACCCTTTAGTCCACAGGCCGACACCCTATCCACTGAGCCACACCAGCTAGGGCTTCATATCCTTTTTAAACTAGTTTTGCCAACCTGCGGATCCCCTCATTAATTAGTTATATAATTGATCTTCCAAAAGTGTATATCATTTTCCATTAGAAAAATATCTAATACTAATCAAGGAATTGGATAAAAAAACGAATAAGGCAAACTTGCAACCGTTATCAGAAAAGGAGAAAAGGCAAATCTCCCCCCAAGTATCGACACGGAGAAAACAAAATTTGAGTGAACCCTTGGTTGAAAGTGAAAGTGCTGAGAGAACGCCTGTCGGAAGTTGCACCAGTAACAACACCGCTAAAATGCGGACTGCTAAAAAAAAATAAAAAATAAAAAAATAAATAAATAAATAAATAAATAAATAAAATAAAGTGCGGACTGCTTCAGAGAGGAGCCTGAGCCTGCAAGACGCTCGGCACGAAACCCCGACGATTGCAAGGACGCGCGCTCCGGACGCCAGGCGTGGGGAACCGGCAGAGCAGACGGGCCGTGTTCCGGTGGCTGTCACCAGGGCCTGACCCCTCTGTTCTCTCTGCAGGGGGCGCACGGACCCCGGCCCGGGCTGAAGGAGTGAGGAGCAGCAGCGAGGTCTGCGGGAGGGTTCACAGAGTTGGCTGTGGAGTCTCGCCGGCTTGGCGAACACGCGTGCGAGTGGGAGCTTGCTCTCTGTAGAGATGCGGTGATGGCTGTCCACATCTGAGCGGGGTCTAAACAGTCGCCCGTGCCTCGTCTTCCCCATGCCCTCGGCCATCGGGCCTTGCTTCAGGCTCCTTTCATTTCCACTTTACCCGCGTCTCACCTCACAGGTGCATTATTACAATAAATCCTCATTCTCCCCCCTCCGAGCCCACCCCTGCCCCTTCAATTTCACCACCGATGAAGGTAATCATGTGCTCTGACGAGGTAATACATCACTTTTGCGGGCTCCCGTCCACTCCTCCCTTCCGGGAACTGTAACCCTGCCACAGCCCCAGGCTGCCTGGCGTGGGACTATCACCGTGGTCAGACCACGTGGAACTGCCAATCTTGTAGTCAAGCGTGGAAGAATGTTAGCAAAGTCATGAGGCCAACAGATTATTATTCTCTTAGGAACACTGGTAATCCAGTCCTTCCTCACTACATAACTTCAAGTTTTATTATTAAAAATTAATAGCATGGCCTGTGCGGCTCAGAGATTGTGTATCGGCCTCTGAACCAGGAGGTCACAGTTCAGTTGTTAGTCAGGGCACAGGCCTGGGTTGCAGGCTCGATCCCCATTAGGGGGCGTGCAGGAGGCAGCCGATCAATGATTCTCTCTCATCATTGATGTTTCTCTCTCTTCCTCCCTCTCTGAAATCAATAAAAACATACTTAAAAATTAATATTCACTTCTTTTGCATAACAGCATAAGATATGTGGCGCTTAAACTACCTACGAAGAAGGAAACTTACAGCAACTGAGTGTCTCCACCCCGACGGCAAGCAGCCCTCAGAGAGGAATCTAAAGCCGATGCCAAGCGAGTGAAACCAACTTCTTTTCCAGGTGCAGCCCCGTGGGCCTCCCAGAACCGCCTGGCACTTCCTTCTCTCCGGACCCGCCTCCGCGCTGCTTCACGGGGAGGAATGAGACCAGCCGGTTTGTCTTCCCGGTGAGGACAGCTCCCCTGGGGCCGCCTGCATGGGCTCAGCGGGGCTGACAAAGAACATGGGGGGAAGCAAGATGGCAGATGAGCTGCGCCATCTGGACGCTGCCTCAGGAGGCTCCTCCCAGCTCTCCCTTTAGAGGCCGGGTGCGTGCTGGGTGTGTGTGCATGTGCTGGGTGTGTGTGCGTGTGCTGGGTGTGTGTGCGTGCATGTGCTGTGTGTGTGTGTGTGTGTGTGTGCTGGGTGTGTGTGCATGTGCTGGGTGTGTGTGTGTGCTGGGTGTGTGTGCGTGTGCTGGGTGTGTGTGCATGTGCTGGGTGTGTGTGCGTGTGCTGGGTGTGTGTGCATGTGCTGGGTGTGTGTGTATGTGCTGGGTGTGTGTGTATGTGCTGGGTGTGTGTGCATGTGCTGGGTGTGTGTGCGTGTGCTGGGTGTGTGTGCATGCTGGGTGTGTGTGCATGTGCTGGGTGTGTGTGTGCTGGGTGTGTGTGCGTGCTGGGTGTGTGTGCATGTGCTGGGTGTGTGTGCATGTGCTGGGTGTGTGTGCGTGTGCTGGGTGTGTGTGCGTGTGCTGGGTGTGTGCGTGCTGGGTGTGTGTGCGTGTGCTGGGTGTGTGTGCATGTGCTGGGTGTGTGTGCGTGTGCTGGGTGTGTGTGCGTGTGCTGGGTGTGCGTGTGCTGGGTGTGTGTGCGTGCTGGGTGTGTGTGCGTGCTGGGTGTGTGTGTGGGGGGTGCTGGGTGTGTGTGCATGTGCTGGGTGTGTGTGTGCGTGCTGGGTGTGTGTGCGTGCTGGGTGTGTGTGTGTGCTGGGTGTGTGTGTGTGCTGGGTGTGTGTGCATGTGCTGGGTGTGTGTGTGCTGGGTGTGTGTGGGGGGGGTGCTGGGTGTGTGGGGGGGGTGCTGGGTGTGTGTGTGCGTGCTGGGTGTGTGTGTGGGGGGTGCTGGGTGTGTGGGGGGGGGTGCTGTGTGTGTGTGTGCGTGCTGGGTGTGTGGGGGGTGCTACATCCCTCCCGCTGTGTCCTCTGCTTCTGCAGAGAGGACTTGCAGAGAAGAAAGTCTCCTTCTGTGCTGTGCTGTTCTCTTCTGTTTTTCCTTTCCTTTCCAGTTGGAGATCAGTTGCGGGGACCACATGGCCCCGGGAGTCCCCCCATTTGCGGGCAGGGCCTCAGTCCCACTCCCTCAGCAGGCTTTGCACGGCTGCCTCGGAAAGAGACACAGAGGACTGGAAGCACCAACAAGCTGCAACCCGCTGCCGGTACTGAGGACATGGAAAGCGCACCACCCCTCCCCCCACCCCCCCTGCCGCCGTCAGCAGTGTCCTCCCCGCTCTGCGGAAGGGGGAAGGTGCCCTTTCCTACTGGGCGTCTTTAAAAAAAATGTTTTTATTGATTTCAGAGAGGAAGGGAGAGGGAGAGAGAGACGGAAACATCATTGACCGGCTGCCTCCTGCACACCGCCTACTGGGGATCGAGCCTGCAACCCCTGCATGTGCCCTGACTGGGAATCGAACCGTGACCTCCTGGTGGTTCATGGGTCGATGCTCAACCACTGAGCCGCACAGGCCAGGCTCCGGTTGGGTTCCTGATGGAAAGCCCGGGCTGTGGCCGCCCATCCTCTGCTGGAACCCCCATCTGTTTGTCTTTCTTCGTGTCTGAAAGCCGCCTCCGAGGAGCGCCCTGAGTAAGAGTGAAGAAAGGAGAGCAGAGGGGGCTGAGGCTGACATTTAAAAGGTCCTCTGCTCATCACGCCCCTTTGCAATTCCATTTCAGAGCACACTCCCCACGAACTCCAGGCCGCGCTGTGGGCCTGCAGAGCTGAGAGCATAGAGTTTGGGGGCGCCTGAGCCCTGCCCCTCTCAGCAGAATGTAGGGCTCAGGAGGAGGGAGACGAGGAGGAGGGCGAATGAGAGGGAAAACAATGCCCTGGCGCGGCTCACGGTGGGA
Organism: Eptesicus fuscus; assembly: GCF_027574615.1. Classification (NCBI taxonomy): domain Eukaryota; kingdom Metazoa; phylum Chordata; class Mammalia; order Chiroptera; family Vespertilionidae; genus Eptesicus; species Eptesicus fuscus. The sequence continues at coordinate 95,518,925 of NC_072482.1, forward strand.
TGGAGCAGAGCCGGACAGAAGGGTTCTGGTGCAGCTCACATGTGGGCTTTAGATACAGAGTCACAGGAAAATGAAACATATTCAGATAGCCCTGGGCGGTTGTGCGCATAATGGTTTACTCGGAAGCATGCATTATTTTAAATTAAAATTCTCCACTTGAAGAGAAATATTGAGAAATTTGTTTGTAAAAGGTTAACCTCTCAGGGATGTTTCAGAACATAAAAATCAAATGACAATTAAGAAACATGTGCCCAGTGCTTAGAAATGTTTCCAAACAAGTATGAATCTTTACTTCTCAAAACTTTATTTATTAATTTTGGGAGAGAGAAGAAGGGAGGAAGAGAGGGTGTTTGATTTGTCCACTTTCTCACGCACCCCATGGTTGATTCCTGTATGTGCCCTGACGGGGGACCAAACCTGCAGCCTCGGGGTATGGGGCCACGCTAACCACTGTGCTACCGGCCCGGCTGAATCCTGCTTGAAGGGCACGGCCAGCTGGTCAGGAAAGCGAGGTGAACCGAGCGGCGTGTGCGGACCTGGCACCGATGGCGGGTCGTCACCAGCAGGCGGGCTCTGGACTCCGGAGGCGGGAAACGGGGTTTTAATTAAGCTCACCATCCTGTACCAGCTGCCAGCTTCCCCTCCTCCCTCCAGGACGGCAACGCTGTCTGAGATGACAGTTGTCAACTGTGCAGCGTGTGAGAAACTATAGAAGCTGGAACATAACGTTACTATTTAATAATCCACTTCAAATAGCGCTACCGCTTAAGTAGCACCTGCAGGAAAATCGTAAAAAATTGGCAATCAAAAATACACAATCAAGAAGAAAATACATGCCATCATGGCTCAGAATTTTTTACTTTAAATACAATGACACTAAAAAAATCCCCTATCGCCTCCATTAATGAGAATTATTAGGAGGCGGCTAAGTCTCTCCAACGATGCCAACTGAGCTTAGTGCAAGGACCGCCGCCCGCTTCCCCCAGCCCCTCGCCACCCACCCCCAGCCCCTCGCTGCCCACCCCCCGCCCCTCGCTGCCCGCTCCCACCCCCTCGCTGCCCACTCCCAGCCCCTCACTGCCCACTCCCACCCCCTCGCTGCCCACTCCCATCCCCTCGCTGCCCACTCCCAGCCCCTCACTGCCCACTCCCACCCCCTCGCTGCCCACTCCCAGCCCCTCGCTGCCCACCCCCAGCCCCTCGCTGCCACCCCAGCCCCTCGCTGCCCACTCCCAGCCCCTCGCTGCCCGCTCCCAGCCCCTCGCTGCCCACTCCCAGCCCCTCGCTGCCCACTCCCAGCCCCTCGCTGCCCGCTCCCACCCCCTCGCTGCCCACTCCCAGCCCCTCGCTGCCCGCTCCCAGCCCCTCGCTGCCCACTCCCAGCCCCTCGCTGCCTGCTCCCAGCCCCTCGCCGCCCACCGCCAGCCCGGCCCGCCCCGCCCAAAGGCCCTGAGCGCCACAGAAACGCTTCCCGACGGGGCAGCTCGAGTCTGTTGATCCCGATACTCGTTTAGGCCACAGTTTCCTTTGCTCTAAATTACACGGGACCTTGACTATTGAGAGAGCAATTTCCTGGGAAGAGAATTAGACCGTGCTTTGTTCACAGGTGAGTGACATATTCTGACTGGAGGAAACAAGGATAGAAAGGGAGTTGCTGGCGAAGAGAGGCCTTAATTTTGTTAAAAGCAGAGGAGTAAGCTCAGCCTTCCGCCAATCACACCACAGCCCCCGCTACAGCTGATTAACCGCGATTAAAATCAATGTCAGGTGCTGGAACAATAAGGCCAGGCTGGAAGCGAGAGGCGGTCTGGTCTGAGCGGGGCTCCCCAAAGCGGGCTGCACACCCCCGCCCCGCCGCCCCCCCACTGGTCCCGCCCGCCCCGCCCCCGGGCACCGGGGCGGTGGCCACAATGAGCCAGGCGGGCAGGAGGGGCCTGGGGCACCGGGAGTGGCGTGCCACCCGCCTCGGGGTGAACATGGGTCTGCTTGCATGACAGTTCAGTGGACACTGGGACGGCCAGCACAGGAGCAGGGGGGCCGGGGGCGGGGGGAGCAGCGGCTCACTCACTGTCCCCCTTCCCACGGAATCGAGCGGCGGGGCCACCCCTGGGTCTTGAATGTCTGGAACTAAGGCAATCCCAGGAGCCTCCCCCTCCACCTGCCCCGGGACCTGGTAAGTCCCAGGAGCTTCCAGGAGCTGGTACCCGAGAGAGCCCGCTCCCAAGGCCGAACGTCACACTGCATCGCAGCGCCTCTGTGTGATGTGTCCCAGCCAGGAGGGAACCGGGCAGGGGGGCTCACACGTCGGTGACACAGGGACTGGGCGGGAGACGGAGCTGCACACCTGTGTCACACGGGCGCAGGTGGATGTACAAACTCACAGACGTTTAGGAAAAAAAAGCGAACTTATTTTGGATTAGAACATTTTATAGGTCTTTGAGGGGGCAAGGGACTGGCAGTTTCTTAACCAGAGTTTAATAATTGATTGCTGGTGGCATATTCTGAATATATTGTGAATCGGACTCCATGATAATATGGGAAATAAATCTAGAATGTTCCATGTCTTACGCACATTTTTCCAAAATATGCACATTTGGGGATTGTAGTACTCAAAAAATAGGTAAAACTTGTCTGGTCTATAGTTCTTGTCAAAAGAAATATTTCAACATGTCATGGCTACAAAATTGGCTAACAAATTCTGAAAATTCTTTCTGCGTAGCGTGTCTTATTTGTCACTGTTTAGTCCTTGGTATCTGGCGTGAGGACAAATGAAGAAGCGTGTCAGCTCGCGAGCAGGACACACACTTCGCAGGAGCGAATGATTTATGGAGCCACCGGCGGTGAGTTATGAAAAGTCCGCACATGGGCGCTATCTAGCTTTGGGGGGAAGGAGACAAATGAGATTCGTGAAGGGTTTGCAACACGCCGCGGGGACGAGAGCAGACCGAGTTAATAAGTTGTCTCAGCATCTAATTGGTCTGCAGGTACCACTGACCACATGACAGGAACGCAAGGCGGCACACGGCATACCATCTTTCACTGTTTGGGTTTCTCCTTCCAATTCGTTCCAAAGTCTGCGGCCTAAATCCCATCCTGTGGCTTCATCCATCGTTATTGCTTTCCCCCCGGCTGGTGTTCAACTCGTGAATTAAGTTCAAATATTAACATTTCCATTCAAGACACCCTTTCGGTGTGCTCTGCCGAAAGGGGTGGGCCGGGGGCAGCGCTGACGGAAACAGCTTCATTTTGCCCAGAGTTGGCTCAGAGACTGTTCGGCCCGGGAGAGGCAGAGGCAGAGGCAGAGGCGGGGGGGTGGGGGTGTTGGGGGGGGGTGGGGGGGGGGCGTGCTGGGCCCTCAGGCTGGGGACTCGCTGAGCCTGAGAGTCAGAGACAGGCAGCGTGCTGGTGGCTTCGGACCATGGGCCGAGCTTGTTGCTCCATAAGACAGACCCACAACTTCAGAAGCGCGACCACTGGTCTCACATCAGGCTCTGTTTGGTGACAGGTCAGGTCAGGCAGGTTTGAGCCGCTGTTAGGGCAAAAACGCTATGATTATCATAAAGATTAGATTCAAGTTCTAAAATAATGTTCTCTTAAGGAATAAGACAGAATGAAATATTCAGAAGAGAAAGTGTAAAGATTATCTATTGTCTGTCTATCTATCTATCTATCTATCTATCTATCTATCTATCATCTATCTATCCATCCACCTATCTAGTGAGCATTCTTAAAACGCCTCATCGTTGGATGAATCCTTTCCCCTTGAGAGACAGAGAAGCACCGAATCCTATTGTCTGGTGGCCCCGAGTTCTAAAGGTTTAACAATGTTACCGCCTTTACGTGGATCGTGTGCCTCCAGATCCCCGAGGGCTTCTGACGCCCGGCATCCCCCAGCAGACAGCACCCGCCTGGCGCGTGGCGTCGGTGCTGATGCCCGGCCCGGTCCGCACGGACGCCGGTGCGCGAACACAGACGGCACCATGGAGGGTGAGCGCTGGCTTGCACATCCTAGTCTAGTTTCTTAACTTGTGCATTTTAAATCCTCACTCAGAGTATCCGTTTCCCCCGTTTAATTCCCCCGGGTCCGCCCCTCCCCTGACCCAGTGGCACTGAAGATGACCTTGGCAGAGCGGCGGCGCTGGGAAGGCGCCTGCGCTTTGCTGAGGGGGAGGGCGGTTCATTGCCTGCTCTGCCCGAGGCCTGCGCCAGGAGGCGGTTAGTTTAGCGGCTGAGGTGGAAGCTGTGTCTGAGGCTCTGCGTCCCTCCCCTTTCACAGCTAAATGCCTCCCCGCAGCAGAGTCGCTGTGACTCACTCGTAAGCATTTGGATGAATCCAATTAAGCCTGCTGCCAAGCAGGGGCATTTTTTCCGTGTCGTGTGTGGGCTGTGCATTAATCAAATTCTCCAAAATTTCAGTTTCCAGACTTTTCCTTTAGGTAAAGTTTATTTGCTATATTCTCAAGCTACTTAACCCTTTCTTTCTCGTCTTATTCTTAATAATTTGCCTACTTGCTCAGACCAGGTTGGGGATAATATGTTCCTTTCTGCAAAGCAACTCGGCTTCACCATCTCCCTCCAAAACGCTGATCTGAGTAAACACGTGCTACCTGTAGCTCCTGTACATTGAATAACAAACAGCTTCATAGTACACATCAATGAGCCAACCTGATAGCCACCCAAAGAAATTATTGTTTAAAAGGACGCGGAGTGGCTGGTGTGGCTCAGTGGCTGAGTGTCAATCCACGAAGCAGGGTGGGTTCCTGGTCAGGGCACAGGCCCGGGTTGCAGGCTCGATCCCCAGTGTGGGGTGTGCAGGAGGCAACAGAGCAATGATTCTCTAACAGCACTTCCGCCCTTTCTGTGTACAGCTTTCGTCTCCGGCTCAGCTTACGAACCGTCTGCGGGTGTCCCCTGTAGAGAGCAGCGCGCACGCCCTGGCACGGAAGTGCGGTCACGCTTCACAGCCGTCCCCCTCAGGGGGGCTTGCCCGGTGCCCTGGCATCTTGTTGGTGACATGAAAACGTCAGCACAAACACCGACAGGCATTTGCCAAGCAGCCTGGCAGCTCCCCACACGTTACCCACCTGGCGCCACAGGACCCGGCCACCCTCCCCCTCGGTGTATTCCCGAGAGAGAGAAGAATCTGGTTCACACACAAACTGGTACACAAATGTGCCTGGCAGCGCTATTCACGATGGCTGAGCTAAAATAACAATAACCCCGAAGCTGACGGAGCGCTTCAGCTGTCTACACATTTGCCACCTGCCTGTACACGGTCGGGAGCCGGGTCCCCATCCTGTTCACGGCATATGATGGGTTTTCAATAAAAGCATGCTAAGTGAGTGGATTTTAAAAGTCGGTGTATAAATGCAGAATGAGGAACCCGGCTTAACGACAGACCTGGTGGAGGAGGGCGAGGGTTCCCGTGGACTGTGCACCACGTAGGCCACGGCGTTGACCCTCAGACAGAGGCTGGGCCCTCACTGTGGCACAGTCGCCAGGGCAGGAATCCCAGCAGGGCCAGGCCCGTCCCAGAGGCAGGGCGCTCCTCACCCGTCAACACGGCCCGATGGAGTGTGTCCGGAGACGCAGGGGAGACGGGGATCTAGGGCAGGAGGAGGACGGGCCTAAGGGCATGTCGGCTGTCTTCGCACACGGGAAAGGCTTTGTGCCACAGGTTCCGTAGGGTTCAAAGGGCAGAGCAAACCCGAAGGAGGAGGGGCCAAGAGACCAGATGAGGAACCCTGTGTTGTGCTCAACCAACCTGTGAACACCTCCCAGCGCTGCGTTCAGTGTTAGCGCATCAGCACCTTGACAAAGACCCGGGCCCGGCGCGCGTGGCTCAGTGGTTGAGTGTCAACCTGTGAACCAGGAGGTCAGGGTTTGATTCCCGGTCACGGGCACATGCCGGGGTTGCGGGCTCGATAGATGTTTCTATCTCTCTATTCCTCTCCCTTCCTCTCTGAAATCAATAAAAATACATTTTTTTTAAAGAAAAAGACTGGGGGGATTTACACCCCAGAAACTCCAAATCTAAACCAGACCTTTTCACTAGGAGATACCAAGGTTACCAGCACAGCGGGGTCTGTAACCCAATCAGAGAGGCCGATGAGCGGAGAAGGCTGCCTGGTGGAGGGGGGCGACCCTGGTGGAGGGGGGCGACCCTGGTGGAGGGGGGTGACCCTGGTGGAGGGGGGTGACTGAGGAGACTGTGGGGCTGGGGTGGGGACTGGAGATGCATAAACAAGTGTAATGAGGGGCTAGGCTGGGACACAGCCAGCTGCCAATCCCTTGTGTTTAGTCATTTTACATTTACTTTTATCTGATTTAGGAAAACAGGATTTATAGATGAAACTCATTCCGTCAAAGAAGTGGTCTGATATAGCTCCCCCATCACCCTCTTAGGTAAAAAAACAAAAACCACCAAATAAAAACAAAATAATACAGAAATAAAAATAATCCAATACTTCTGAGTAGGAGCCTCGTCTATCGCAACATTCTTCCCCCTGAGGCAGGAATTGAAAATACCGGGTCAACAGCGTCACCCCAATAAATTCAATAAATGAACAAGAAGAAAATACCGAGTCAAATAACAAACCCTAAGAGACTATTAACAAATGTATTGGACTTTTCAAAATCATAATACAAAATCTATAGGTATGTTTTCTGGTCAAGCCAAGCCTTAGGAATAATTAGCCACTGTCTTGCTATTTTCAAGAAGTGATATCCATTTTATTAGTCTACTCTGTGTTCAGACTCTCTTTTTAAATTTTCAAAGACCTTTTGTATAAATTGAAATCTGTCATAGAAAGAGTTCCTCCTTGCCCTGCTGGGTGGCTCAGCTGGTTGGAGTGTCGTCCTGTTCACCAAAACGTTGTGGGTTTGGTTCCTGATCAAGGCACAAAGCTAGGTTGTGGGTTCGATTCCTGGTCAGAGAGCATGTGGGAGGCAATGATAGATGTTTCTTTCACATCAATGTTTCTCTCCCTCCCTCTGTCTCTCCTTTCCTCTCTCTCTAAAAAGCAGTAAAAACATATCCCCAGGTGAAGATTAAAAAAGAAAGGAATTTCACCTTTATTATAACTAATTTTGTGCTTTAATAGCCCATAGACCCATTGATTAAATAAAATGGAACACTATTTATAAAATTGTTTACTATCAGTGAATAGGATTGAATAACTAATATATAATTTTATATATAATTAGAGGCCCGGTGCACGAAATTCGTGCACGGAGAGGGGTTGTCCCTCAGCCCAGCCTGTACCCTCTCCAATCTGGGACCCCTCAAGGGATGTCCGACTGCCCGTTTAGGCCCGATCCCTGGGACATCCCTTTCACAGTCGGAAATCCCTTTCACAATCCAGGACTGCTGGCTCCCAACTGCTTGCCTGCCTGCCTTCCTGATTGCCCCTAACTGCTTCTGCCTGCCAGCCTGATCACCCCATAACCACTCTGCTGCCATCCTGTTTGCCCCCAACTTCCCTCCTCTACCGGCCTGGTCACCCCTAACTGCCCTCTCCTGCAGGGTTGATCACCTCCAACTGCCCTCCCTTGCAGGCTTGGTCCCTCTCAACTGCCCTCCCTTGCAGGCCGGGTGCCTCCCAACTGCCCTCTCCTGCTGGCCATCTTGTGGTGGCCATCCTGTGTCCACATGGGGGCAGGACAGCTGGTTTGCCCTGAAGGGTGTCCCTGACCAGGGTGGGGTACCCTTGGGGCGTGGGTCAGCCTGAGTGAGGGGCCTGTGGTGGTTTGCAGGCCGGCCACGCCCCCTGGCAATGCAAGCGGAGGCCCTGGTATCTGAGATTTATTTTCCTTCTACAATTGAAACTTTGTAGCCTGGAGCAGAGCCAAGCCTGGGGCTCCCTCCGAGGCCCGAATCCATTTATGTTGGGGTTATAATTGAAACTTTGTTGCCTTAAGTGGGTGGGCCCGGCCAGGGTGTGTGGAAAGCTTTGCTTCCCCTGTTGCCAGCAGCAACCCTGGCCTGCTCTCTCAAGCTCCATTCTGCCTCCATTTGTTTGAATTTGTTTACCTTCTATAATTGAAACTTTGTAGCTTGAGTGGAGGTTTAGGCCTGCAACGGCTGGCAGAAAGCTTGGCTTCCTCTGTTACCTAGGAAACCTTGCTCTCTGTGGCTGTGGCCATCTTGGTTTGGGTTAATTTGCATACTCGCTCTGATTGGATGGTGGGCGTGACTTGTGGGCGTGGCTTGTGGATGTGTCAGAGGTATGGTCAATTTGCATATTTGTCTATTATTATATAGGATTATATATACTCGTCTAAATAATGAAAAGGAACTGAAGATAAAATATAGAGGTGAATTCGACAATTATATATAACAGTATATGACATAAGCAATATATGAAGTGACATGTAAAAAATCAACCTTTTCCTTTTAAAGAACTTAAAACAGATATGAACACAAAAATAAACCAATTTAAGCAGCAAGGCCAGAACCACACCACTAAATAGAAATGGACGGAGAAGTGCTAGATGATGTGACTTGGTGTTTCCTCCTCGGATGGATCGCAGAGGCCACCGATGAATGGGTGGTGGTGGTGCGTTGCCTCCTGACCTCCCTGCTCCAGTGCGCACTGAGGGACTCACAGACACAGGAGCGGTCGCAGCTACCGGGCGCCCCTGGTTGAAGAGTTTGGACAGTAGCTCCCCTGTGACATGGCTCCGGAGTGAAGCGGGGTGTTCAGGTACAGTGAGCACACTGCAGGAAAGGCAGGCTGCTGAGGCCCGCCAGGCAGCGCCATTCTGAGGTCACACCTGAGTGCGGCACAGGGCCTGGGCCTGGGCTAAACGTGTTCCCTTTGAAAACATAACACATTTCAGGATGAATCTACTGCACATCAGAAATAAAAGGGTTTTCTTTTCTTTTGTGAATTACTCATCAAATAAATAAAAGTTTCAAGTTTGCCTACGTGTCAGTCTTTGTAGGCATCATTTCACTTAATAAACAAAATAACCCTATAAAAATAGGGGCGCTCTTACTATCGTAATGTATAGTGGAGAAAAATGAAGATGGAGACTTTAAGTGACTTGCCCGACCCAGGAAGTCTGACATGGAGGGACTTACATCCACGTCATTACAGCTGCTCACTGGAAAGACTTCCTAACGATTCCACCTTTAACGTGACCTTCTCCGAGTTTTCACTTCTCCGTCAGCTCTGGCAATAGGTGCGTTGGACATGACATGACCATGAACGTGAGTATAAAGGCACGTGGGCTCCTGTGAGAACAACGCGCCCCTCGTGTTGCTGGAAATGAGGAGAGCGTGAGGGCAACGGGCGCGGGAAGCTGGTGGCACCAACTTTGGCAGGTTCTGGAGGCCTCGGTGCCCAAGTTTTAAATCAGCCTAGACATGTCTCAGAGAAGCTTTCGTGTTTATTTCCTCTCCCTGCAGAGCAATGCTTTGATGAATTATGTATAAAATGAATGCAAACGCGCAGATCCAACCCCCTTTGAAACTCCAAGGAGGTAAAAATGAGCAGAAAACATCCGGGGCAAAACCTGTACCGAGATTTCAAAGCCCCGCATTTGAAGTGAAGTCTGCGATCCACCCCAACACAGGCCTCCGCAGGTCCTCAGAGCCTCCCCGCTCCCTCCGATGTCAGAACACGTTATTAATGGAAGAGGCAGAGCGTCATGTCCTAATTAGTCTACACAACCAGCCACACACGAGCCACATCTCCAAGCGCCAGTGACCAGACCCGACAAGAGGAGAGGAAGCATTCAGTGGCAAAATAAAACCCAGCGCAGAGTAAAACCCAAATAAAACCCAGCGCAGAAATGCAACCCACAGCATTTATAATTTTCTTCCCAGGAACTGCAATTCCGGATGAATGTTGCTTGTCGGTGTGAAGGCACATTCGTGAAGGCTAGGACAATTTTCACAAAACCCTCCAGTGTCCCATAGCAGAGCAACTGCTGACATCAACCAGAAGCCAAGAGCTCACAGCCAGAGTGCTCCTGGCACAGCCTCCGCCTCAAATGGCGAGTGTGGCCTCGCCCACTCATCCAGTGTTGTTTTCATTTCATCAAACCGCTGCTGCTACACCATTAGGACCAGGACCTAAAACTCTCCCTGTCCCACTGAGTTTGTTTTCTCTGTCTTATGGGCATCAGCGAAGTTATAGCTAAAGTAAATTAGTTCTATGACACATTTTACTTTATCTCCTATTCACTTCAGACCAGAAGAAGAGAAAAGATAGCAGAGTAAACATTTACCATTGTGAATCTATTAATTAACGAGAGCTGTGACTCGAGCCCACCCACAAATAGGAAATGAATGAAATACATACCCTCATTATTTATCAGTCATAAGTGAGTTTTAAGCGTTAAAGCATTTCTTTACACAAAATCATTGCTCTCTGACAATAATCTCAGGCTGGCTACAATCACTTGGTGAGCGGGAAGAAGGAGAAGGTAGAATCTGGGTGAGCAATCTTACGTTTCCAAGCTTCGCGGTGGACGGTATAAACACCAACCCGTGTTTCCTAACCCTCGCTAAGGATGAAGGCTGCGTTACCTGAAATCTCACACAAAACCAGGCCAGCTGGATGACGGGACGTGAGTCCAATACCTGAGAAAGCAGAACGTTTGAAACGAGGACGGCGGTGGCAGGAATGAAGTGTCACAGTGCGGGTCTCTCCTCGCTCGGGCTTCCTGACACAGGCTCTGCCCTATCAACCCTCATAACACGCACCCTGTGTTCAGATCCGGGGATCGGTCCCCCCGTCTCCCACGCTGTCTGCGCCGGAACAGGAGCGCACTCAGGGCCAGCGGGACAGCTGAGGGCCGTGAGCCTGTCACAGGGACCCCCAGACCGTGTGCCTCCGGCCCCGAGGGGCTGAGAGAATCTCGCTCCTCTCCCTCGAGCCTGCGTTTATCCACGGCGATCCGATCCTCCAGACGCCGCCTGAGTCCCAGGGCCCACGGGGGCCAGCACGTCCTTTCTATGGAAAACAGCATTGCGCCAAGAGGTAAGTAAGCCAGACCCCCTGGCTGACCCAGGTGACAGCCAGGCACCGATTCATCGGGTCTGCCCAGGGGAGCCTGCGCCGTGCGGCGGTCACCGTGGATCCGGGCTCTGAGGCTGCGCACCCCTGAGCTGTGACAGAAGAGCCAGTTCTCCGGAGGAACGAGGGGCGCCCACACCCACCTCCGTGAGGGAGGCAGCAGGCGGCGTCATTAGCATGTCAGCCCCTTGGGGAAACCGCCTTCGCGCTCCCTGAGGGGTTTGAGGTCCCAGGGCCACAGCCCACCCTCAGGCACAGGAGCCATCGCAAGGCTGTCCTCTGGGCACCCTGGCCTGAGCCCGGCCTCCTCTTGTCTTCCGTCAGCGCAAATAAACTTTCAGTAAAACATATGGGCCGTCGGTTCTGTCATTTGCAGAATTCTTCTTTATATACAAACAAAACATCATGAGCATTCTGTGCTCTAATTTAATCCAGCCTCTTTCTATCTGGTATTCCAGAGTAAAAGAATTTTAAATAAATTTAGTTTACAGATGAAACCAGGCCATCCCTAAATTCCTCCCTTTATCCAATGTCTGAAACCGGGAGGGGGAACGGTTTTTAAGTGCGTGTGTTCTCCACGCTTTCCAACCACGACGCCCACATGAGGGGCTCGCTTATTTCCTGAAATCCAGGGCATGGCTCTCAGATCAATTGTGAAAACATCTGCAACCGCAGTGCACAGTGGTCGAGAGCTGTTTACTCTTGTTTACTTGGACTACTTGGCAAAGGCTTGGAAAACAAATGTGATTGTGTCTCTCAGACTTCTAAGGGGCTAATAATTCTGTTTAAGAATTCAAGAAACATCATACTCCTCAAAGTTTCATTGGTCTTACACTACGTGAATTCGTCTTTAAATGTCCCTGAGAATCAGTTAAATCATGTTCTAATCTCTCGTGTTAAAAATCATGTATTAATACATTCTGTCCCTTTAAAGTAGGTACAAATGGCAAACTTGTTTATTTTCTAGGGGAAGATAATTTCTATGCCTCTGTGAAAGAGAACAGAACTTTCTAAGATTGAACTTTATCTCAAGGTGCTTATAGGTTCCCATGTAGCTGTAAGAAATAACACAGAGAGATCCAGGCGCCCTGTCCCAGTTCCCCCAGCAGTGACAGAGCTATAGGACGACATCACAGCTGCACTGCCAGGGCTGGCGTGAGACACAGAACACCTGTCCCCACGGGGGTCCCCCTCCTGTCCTCAGCCGCCACACACTCTTCCTCCTCCTACTCCCTTGCACCCCTCCCCCCTTATCACCTACTAACCGCTCATCTCTCCTCCATTCCATCGTCTTGCCATCTCAAGAATCTATATATATATAAAAGCCTGAGTGACTGTCGCAACAGAAAAAAACAAACAGATGACCGAACAGGCTGCATGGGGCAACCAGGCCGGCTGCGGGGGCAGTTAGGGGTGATCAGGCAGGCAGGGGGACAGTGAGGGGTGACAGTGAGGGGCGACCAGGTCGGCAGGGGCAGTTAGGGGTGACCAGGCAGGCAGGGGGGCAGTGGGGGCGACCAGGCCCGCGTGGGGGCAGTTAGGGGTGACCAGGCAGGCAGAGGGGGCAGTGAGGGCAGTGAGGGGCGACCAGGTCGGCAGAGGGGGGCAGTGAAGGGCAACCAGGCTGGTGGGAGGGGGGCAGTTGGCGGCAACCAGGCCAGCGGTGGGGGGGGGGGGGGCAGTTAGGGGTGATCAGGCAGGCAGGCAGGTGAGCAGTTAGGAGCCAGTGATCCCGGATTGTGAGATCCTGTGGGATCGTGCCTAAACCAGCAGTCGGACATCCCCCAAGGGGTCCCAGATTGGAGAGGGGGCAGGCTGGGCTGAGGAGAACCCTGTGCACAAATTTCGTGCACCGGACCTCTAGTATGATAAATAGGGATGTACTCAGTATAGGACCTGGGATTGGCTTTTCTTCGCTTGGCACAATGCACTGAAATCCATCCAGCCCAGTGTACCCACAGCTCCTTCCCCGTTGCATAAACTGTGGGTGTGCCACGGTTTGCCCGTCACTCACACTGCAGGGCCAAGGCGAGGGAAGCAGCGGTCAGCTTTAGGTGCCGGTTTCTGCGTGACCCGAAGTCTCTGTTCCTCGGGGATGAATAACCGGGAGGCTGACTACTGCGCCGTGCGGTGAGCTCACGTTCAGTTTCTCCAGGAAACGGTCGTACTCCCTCCAGGGTGGCTGTGCCGGTGCACCCCGCCTTCCCGCCTGCAGTGGGCACACCAGCCAGGCCCGCCAGCCTCGCAGCATCCGGGGTCAGTGCTGCTCCCGTGGCCTTACAGGTACTTCTTGTGCATCCACAGCTCACCACACCCCCTTCCACAGGCAAAGTCTGCAAGCCTCACTCCCTCCATGGCCTGGCGCCTCACAAAAGCGCAATTTCTGCCAGAGAACCTTCTTTTTTACATTTCTTTCTTTTCTTTTTTCAAATCTTTATTGTTGAAAGTATTACATATGTTCCCCCCTTTCCCCCTATTGACCCCTTCTAGCCCCCTCACCTCTCCGCCCCCCAAGGCCTTCGCCACCCACCCTCCCCGCCTTCCCTCTGAGATCCCAGTCTGTTCCTTGCTCCCAGGTCTCTGGATCTATTTTGTTCACCAGTTTAATTCAGACGACCACTTTTTGACATCCATATTTTTTTTTTCCCATTTTCTTATAACGTTTTGAGACTCTTAAAATCTTGCCAGTACCGAAGTAGAACACGTTACTGTGTGCAGGAAAGAATCCCGCCCTACCAGTGCCGCTCAGACTGGTCTGCAGACACACCCTCTAGGAACTGAGAATTCTGTGAAATGGTTTAAAATGTTGTCGTATTAGATTATAATCTCCAAAATATCCTTTACCAGTTAAAAAGATGAAACCACTTTTTTAGTTATGAAATTTTCGTAAGATAGTGGTCTTAAGCTATCAAAATGCGGTCTTAAGCTTGGGGGAAGACATCAAGAAATACTTCCTATAAGAGGCGGAGATTCTTAAGGGTGAGATTCTTAAGTGTGACCAGGGCCCGGGACCCCCATCCACCTGTTCACCCAGGGCACTGCCTACACAGTCAAATGTCCTGGAATAGTTATTAATAGAACCCTTTTTCATCCTCAAAAGTATCCCATTTCGTATCATAAGCTTTAATGGCCACATTATCTATGATCACGATAAAAAGAAATAAAATGAAAACAAGAGGAAAACCCAGCAAGTATACGCACCTCCCCCAACGCCCCGCCGTTCCACCCTCTCTCAGTCGCCAAGGGGTTTACTTAGCCTTTGTCAGTGGAAACATTAAGTGGGTCCTGTGCACGGTTCATGCTCTTTTCCCAGCAGTAGCTCCTCATTACACATTCCGAGCTTGTCCTGTTCTAAGGCTGATAAGACGGCAAAAGAACAGCAATATTCTGCCAATTGCAGCCTTAATAAAATATAACCATCAGACTTGCAAATAAACGCATAACTTCCTAGGCCGGCCAATAAAAGTCTTATATGCAAACAATTTACCAGCTTCTCAACCCAAAACCACTGAACCGTGACCCACTTCGAGCTGCAGAAACAGCAAGCTTGCTTTTCCTAATTTCCTCAGACAGACGTGAACTCGATTTCAGCAAAGTATGTGACAAGTTGGTAGAATTAGAGGAAAATTATAAAATTATAACTGATAATACACCTATCACCATATAAAGAATCATTATGAATTATTAAGAACATGTAAACAGAGTTTGGGGCCTGCTAGTAGCTTTCCCCTGCCATTTGAGTTTTTATAACTGGCATATAGTAATTCTAGAGTCAGAAAAACATAGCCTAAGGATATTAAAAGGGAAGTAATGACGTTGGGAAAGAAAGGTGAAGGTCATTAGGAAAACACCAGCTCTCAGAAATGTGGTTCAATGGCATTTACGTACGTTGGAGGTGGTTCAGGGAGTACAGAGGGTGTTCACAGCACCCTGTGCAGCTTTTAAAGTTTCCAAACTTAGCAGGTTAATTAGCTATCGGATCCAAACAGACTATCATGTTCCTGAAAAGAACAGGCCCGTTTTCTTAGAGATTTCAAAACCCCGAATTCTTTCTCCATTGGACAGGACGGGCTGGTCAGTGAGAGCTGGTTTTCACTACTCTCAAATTCTGGAATATATACGGTGCATGTCACTACAAATACAGCCAATTAAACAATCTGGCTTTTGAGGGTCATTTACTCTGCTTTAATATTCACAACCTAAGCTATTAGAGGCTAAATGTCCTTGGTCTTCCAGACTCAGATCTGTCTCATAAAGCTCCGGAGAATGGGGGTAATAAACGAATGACCTTTAACACGGACAGCAGAATGGCCTACTTCATGGAAGGATGGCCTCTGAGTGTGTCTACTACACATTTGAAACATCATAAAATTGAACGTTTGTTGAAAGGAATTTATGAACACCCACCTGGATGAACCCTTTTATAAAGCAAACATTCCTATGTCATATTTTATTTCCTTTTTTGTAGATCTAACTTACTATCACAAAAAGAATACAAACAGAGTAACTTCCCTATAACATAGTAAGCACAGAAGGTCTCCATGTCCTGGCCTGACGGTTAACTTGGCATGTCAACTTGCCTGGATGGGCCCGCACTTTTGGTCAGACGTCAGTCGAGATGTAAAGTATGGAGGTGTTTTGATGAGCTAACACTGGATCAGTAGACCCCGGTATTGGGGTGAGGGGGCTGCGGGGGGGCTCCAGCCAGGAAGTGAAGGCCTGAGCAAGAAGGCTGACCCTCCCCGGAAGGAGAAGGAAGAAGAAGGAGAAGTTCCTCCCGCCCAGTGGCTCCCGAGGCAGGACAGCCCCAGGCAGGACACTGGCTTCCCCGCCCTGAGCTGCAGCTCCTCCTGGGCCTCAAGCCCAGCAGCCCTGGCGTCAGGCCTCGGCCTCAGGCTGGAAGTCAGTCAGCCTGTGACTCAGGTCTTAGGACTTGTCAGCCTCCCGGAGTGCCTGAGACAATTCCTTATAGAAATCTATCTGTCATCTATCTATTGATCTATCTATCATCTATCTACCCATCTATCTATCATCTATCTATCTATCTATCTATCTATCTATCTATCATCTATCTACCCATCTATCTATCGATCATCTATCTATCAATCGATCTATCTATGCATTTATCTATCATCTATCTATTGATCTATCACCTATCCACCCATCTATTAATTATCTATCTACTATCTATCTATCTATCTATCTATCTATCTATCTATCATCTATCTATTATCTATCTATCTATTATCTATCTATTCATCTATCTATCTATCTATCTATCATCTATCTACCCATCTATCGATTATCTATTATTTATCTATGTATCTATGTATCTATCTATCTATCATCTATCATCTATCTACATATTATCTATCCACCCATCTATCTATCAATTATCTATCTATCTATCTATTCATCTATCTACCTATCTAGTGACATGCACTGTATAACTATGTAAATTTATATCTAATTGGTTCTTTTCTCTGGAGAGTCTTGACTAATAAATATACTAGCTAATAAACCTGTACTGATATTAATGACATTAATAATAGCACAGCTTTTATGAATACAATGAATTCTGTTCAAACCAAATCTTATACAAATACTGAAGTCCCTATCATTTTAACAGTTAATCTAATTTCAAAGATGATCAGTTTTGGTATATACAACTACATTATAACCTTATTTTCCTTGTATAATTCTGAATAAGAAAATTAAAATTATGTAGAGGTGATTTATGGGACTTTTGGTATGCTGTGTGTCAGAATTGGGGGATTGGGGAAGGAGTTATTTGAACGGGCCCTGAATACTCAGTTGCATGAGTTAACAAGAACACTTTACAAAGAAAAAAGATCAAGCCATTGTGAGCAATATGTCGAAGATTAATATTTTATATTGCATGCCTGTAGGTCTGAGAAAAATAATACCAACACACAGAGAACCACTGCTTACAAAGTAGGAAAAAGTGTGTAACTCTTTCCGACCTGCTTCTCATAAACACAGAGCATGCAGATCTCCATGTTATAAACATACATTTTCAGAGCGGTAAGACCACGATGACTGCTGCGCCATGCAGCTAGAGGCTCTGCTTTTACTAAATCTGTTCGAGGAACTGTAGTCTTTTTAACACGCTAAGCGCCCTGTCAGTCACCGGGGCTGACACTGTACTTTCCGTCCCGAAGACAAAGCAGGCTGGGCGCTTAACGTGTGGAGCTTGCTAGTCCCACTGTTCTTAACGTAAGTAAAACCTGGATATGTAAGGGTCAAATATTTATTTACAAACTCCACGGCGTTCTTTTTAGTTAAAACATGTAAATATTATACACACACAAGCACACGCACACACAAATATGCATGTATATATTTTCCCCAGTAAAATACACACCCTATCATTGCCTTAGCTCATTAATTTATTGCAGAATCCATGCTGAAATGAGTCTTGTGTTATTTAAGGTGATCTCTTAGACCCTGAAGTCACTGCCTACTGATGCTGCTGCTTTAATAAATGCTCAATTTATACAGTGCAATGATTTTCCCCCAGTGCGCCACAGAAGTTTTAAACAAGCAATACCGGCCACTTAGTCAGGGCCCGGCCTCTTTCCCCTTAGACTGTCAAACAAAAATATGACAACAGCCGACACGATCGCAGTCCAATGTGAATGAATTAAATTATATCTATTTTTTGTCAGATTGGCAATTTTTTTGATGTGCCACAGGATTTTAGTTATTAGTTTATGTGTGCCACGAGATGGAAAAGTTGTACATTGCTGCTCTAGTGTTTTCTATACACTGAGTGGCCAGATTATTATGATCTCTGAACGCATAATAATCTGGCCACTCAGTGTGTGTGTATATATATATACTAGAGGCCTGGTGCACAAAATTCGTGCATGGGTGAGGTCTGGCCAGCCTGGCCAGGGGAGGGGACATGGGCGGTTGGCCAGCCTGCCTGCTGGTCGAACTCCTGGTCGAGGGGACAATTTGCATATTAGCCTTTTATTATATAGGATATACACTGAGTGGCCAGATTATTATGCGTTCAGAGATGATAGTGATCTGGCCACTCAGTGTATATCGTACTCTGTTCTAAGAGCTGTACAGCAGTTAACCAGTTTAGTCCTCACGATCCAATGGGACAGGAACTGGTACGATTCCTATGTTACAAGCGAGCCAACGGAAACCCGGCGCACACATTCCCGAGTGTGTAAGGTGCATCTTCACAACGGTTTTGCCTTAATTTGTAACGTGAGAAAATGGGCGCTCCCCACATACTTGAGTTATATTATGAAATAACCTTATGCAGTATCACCCGTGCACTTGGAAATGAAGACTGTAACACGGAAAATGCTCATGACACGTTCTAAGCACATCAGGCTACGGAAGCGCATTTCCCCACAGCCGACGTCCGTGTACTGGTGAGACAGCCGCGCGTGGAGGGCCAGAGACTGCTCCACAGGGCAGGCCGCTGCCAGGGCCGCCCGGCCCCCCTGCCTCTCGGACCCAGTCCCGCCTCTCAGGCTGAGCCCCGCAGCCCGGCCTCCACCAACCTCCTCCTCCTCCTCCTCCTCCTCCTCCTCCTCCTCCTCCTCCTCCTCTTCCTCCTCCTCCTCCTCCTCTTCCTCTTCCTCCTCCTCCTCCCCAGCGCTCTTCACCAGTGACTTCTTTCCCTACGACATCCTAGAGGAGTCCGTGGGGTGCGGACGCCTTCTTTACGGGCCCCTCCCGTCCTCCCCAATGAACTGCTGTGGCTCCAGGACCATGACCTCTCCCTCTGCGCAGGTCGCCCGGAACGGGGCCTGAGCCCGCGGCTGGAGCTGAGAGGAACTCTACAGGAAAGCGTATCAGCCCGCCGTGAGCAGTAACGTGGACCCCGGGTGAACAGAGTGGCCCGGGCTCCCGCCTTCCGCTGCCTGCGGGACAGCCCCAGGCGTCTCCTCGCCGGGTCAGGCTGCCTCCCTCCCACCGCCCCCCGCCGCGGGCTGACCCCCCCCCCCCCAGGCCCTGCCTCGCTCTAGCTCTCTCCACATGAACCCCTGGGGCCCAGCCGTCGCTACCCTGTGGGGCAGCTCCAGGCCCCTCCCTGCCGAGGCCCAGCCTCTGCTCCTGTTCTGGAAGGACAGGGAGCGCCCTCGCCCAGGGCACACCTCGCTCCTTCTCCGGCTCCAGGACCTCGAGCGTCCACTCATCGGCGGGTCTTCCCGTGTGACTCCCGCTGAGACCTGGCTCTCCACCCCGACAGCTTCCTGACGTGTGTCTGCCCTCCACAGGCAGCCAGGCACGGTCCTGGCACAGCCATTGGTTACAGGAAGGCGCCGCGGACAGGTGAGCCCAGCCTGTGGCTCAGCCTGGTACTTGCCTCAGAGCCCTGCTCCCTCCGAGGCTGATGACTCTGCCTGTCCCGGTGCTTGTCAAATACAGACCCTAAATCCACAGACAGCGACACACAGATGGTGCAGCCTTGGTCCACCCCAGTGACGGGCAACCTTCTGAGCTTGGTGTGTCACACTTCGCCAAAACACTGAGCATAACTCGGGTAGTGTGTCACTTTGAGGAAAAAACATTATTTCGCAAATGTTTCATCCTCAGGAGCAGCAAATGTTTCATCCTCGGCATGCGGCCGCCTCAGCGGCCACGTGTCATCAGAAATGGCTACGCATGTCAGTGCTGACACGCGTGTCATAGGTTCGCCATCACTGGTCAAACCCACCGGGTCCACAGGTGGAGGTGAGGTGACATAGGACAAGCAGGTCAAACTCACGGCCCACAGGCTGCATGTGGCCACAGTGAATATTTTTGCGGCCCGGCCAATGTAACGGTGCGTAAGAAACGTCCGCTAACGTTACTATAACCGTGTTGCATTCATGTCCCTTACGCACCTTACGCGCAGGCGCACCATTTCTCTCCACTAATACCAGCAGCGAATGTTTTAGCAGCCGATGGCCACGTCATTAGTCTTGGACTGACTTGTTTGGTGTGCGCAACAGGAAATATTTCGCTTTTGGAGAACCAGAAAAACAGGTTTATTTGCATTACGCTTATTAATTTGTGCAGTTATTCAGTGTCTGGTAAGTTAATGTTCAAAAAAAGATATTAAAATGTTCTATTATTTTATGTTAACAATGACTTACTTATTTCAGCCCTTTGTAGTCAGCATGTCTCTATCGAAATGAACCTTCGTTTCTATGAAAATGGAAGCTTTTGTTTTTTTGTGACCCACATCAAGGTAAAGCTTGTTTATTTGGCCCGTGTCAGCCTTTGAGTTTGACACGTTTGCCATAGGACCTCCAACTCCAAGCTTTGGGGAACATAAAACATTCCGGTCCAAGGAGCCCTCTCAGAATCACTTATTTGTGAAGGAGACGTTCTTGGACTTAGAGGTGGCGGGCACGGGAAAAGCTTTGTGGCTGACTGAGACAAAGAACACCGGAGCGCAGCCACGCCCTGCTCCTAGGGAAAGCCATTGCCTACAAGCTCCGCACGGCGGCTGTGCACCGTGAACAGGTCCCTGCCCTCCGCGGGGGGCCCGGGAGTGGGGCGATCTGCATGTCTAGGGCTCTTTTGTGTTCCCCACTCGGAAAGCATCCGCGGAGCAGCTGACATCACCCCCGGAGACAGTGATGGGATGTCCACAGAGGAGGGACATGGGGTGCCGGACAGGCTCCGTGACAGCAGCCCCGCGGCCACTGTGAGCGCCTCGGTGTGCGGGTGAGAAAGGGGGTGTCTGCGGGGCCTCAGCAGCCTGACCCTCCACGGAGAACCACCTCAGTCCAGCGGAACCTTATTTGCTGGCATCGCTCAGAGGGCCAGGCACTGCAGGTTCACTGGTCCCCTGACCAGTTATCAGCTCCTTCCCACAGAAATCACTGTCCCAGTGACCCCCGGATGCAGAGGATCGGGGCTCCCCTGGGGCGGGAGCAGTGCAGCCCCAGAGAAGACAGGGGAGCCCTCTCCAGCATGTCAGGGGCCTGCTCCCCGAGTCTTACTCAGGCTTGGAGACATTAGACACAGAGGCACTGTGCCTTCCCTCCAGCCTCTGGGCAGCCCTGGCTGGGGGTGGGGGGCACCCCCACGCGCTGTGCATGGGCCCTGGGGTGCCCTCCCTGGGTCAGTCCCACAGGCAGGCGCAGGGCACCGCTGCCCTCCAGGGGTCACACTGGGTTACAAATCCCTCCCGCGCAGCCCTGAGCTGCGGATCTGAGCAATTTATTCGCATCCTTCCTTCCTCCTTAGGATTCCCGTGGAGTAAGTGAGGGAGGAATTGGACAGACACGGAAACCGGGCTCCGCTGCTCCCGCTCAGCCAACATTTATTCACGGTCTGTTCCCCTCCCTTCCCCCCGCCACACACACACACTCAGCCCTTCCTCTTGCTGCTTCGCTGCATAATTAAGGTCAGAGTTAATGAAGTGGCGGAGTCAAGTTCAGGCAATCCCCAGGCGCCATTTATTCTATCAGATCCGGGCCCTGAATGTCAGCCGGGGACCGCGGCCCGGCCCAGCCCGCAGGCCACTCACCTGCACCACCAGGTCATTCCTGAGCTCCTTCCCCGCGAAAATCACGCGCAGCTGGTCGGCTGGAACCCCCTGTCGCTTAGCAACCTCCTCCTTGAGCTGGAAGATGCTGGTGGCAGCGTCCACCTCCACTGGGAATCCGTGGCTGGAGTTGAACCTCACGAACACTGGCCGGGAAAGTGGGGAGAAAGGAGGTGAGATCCCTCAGCCTCGGACCAGGTGCCCGCCCTGCCCGCCGGGGGTGGCATCCTGTTCCTTCACGCACGGCCTGGGGCTGCGGGGTGACCGTGGGAGAAGCACGTTGTGTTAGTGACCACAAACCAAGCTGCGTGCTCCCCGACTTCGTCCTGGGGAAGGCGCCACAGGGCCTGCTCCAGCCACGGGGGGATGCAGCCGCTGGAACTGCTCCCCTGCCCTGGGGGCCCGGGACCCCGTCCTCTGCACCCTCCTCCCCGGCCCTCCCGCCAGCTGTCCTGTCCACTGCTGTCATGGCTCTCGGGGAACCTTCCAGATGTTGGCAGTGGCCTCCCCACTGATGCCTCACACCATTCTGCTAAGGAGGCTCCCCACAGCCCCCCAGTTCCTAAAGGCTCCTGCTGCTCCTGGGGGAGGAGGCTCCAGCCCCTCTCCTCTGCACACACCTGCGCCCCAGCATTCCCTCCGCCAGGCCCCCCTGTGCTCTGCGGAGCTCCATGTTCCCAGACAACAGCCAGAAAACCACGGGGCCGTCGCTGGCCTTGTTCACGCCGCGCCCTCGGTCCCCGGGCCAGGAGGCCACCCAGCTCCACCGTCCACTCACCTCCGACGGGACCTCCTCCAGGACCCGCTCACGGTCCGCCCTGGAGGCTGCGCCCCTCGGCCGAGCAAGGGGACATTCCCTACAACCCGCCCCCTCCCCTGCGGCTGCAGCCGTGCACAGAGGTCCCACACCCTGCGGAGCCCGAGGGCCTGGGCACAGTCCTTTCTACGCGGAGCCGGGACTGCGGCGGCCACCGAGCGGGTCCCGGGCTGAGTGGTGAAGTGAGCTCAGGGTGACACGTCTACACATGGCCAGGCCCGGGCCCCTCACCCTCCCCCCGCAGCGGCCACCGAGCAGGTCCCGGGCTGAGTGGTGAACTGAGCTCACAGGAACCACGGCTCCAGGGTAAGCGGCGCTGCACAGTTTCCCCCAACTTGGTGGTTACAAGGACCGGTTATCATAGCTGTTGCCACGTTAAGAATCTGTTATTTATATCACGTAACTTAGTGCTTGACTGCATGCTATCAGCTGTTATCCTTCATGAACGTCTTACATAATTCTTAATTCCTGACTTCCCCAGTTCTTTCTGACCGGGAGCCGCACCCAGCATCACGGTGGGAAACAGAGAGCAGGCCCTCTGCCTGGTGGAGCCACCAGATCGGCTCCCTGAGAAGGCAGCCCTGGCATCGCGCCCTTCGTACCGAAGGCACAGGACAGTGCACAGAAGCAGGGAAGTGCTGGTAGGGAGGACATGCGGGAGGAGCACATTCAGAGCCTGTGGCGTGCGGCCGGGGACCCGTGGCGGCACCCCGGCGGCCCAACCAGTCTTTCCAGCTGGAAGAAGCAAGAGGCGGAACCTGAGGAGAACTGCCTCTGAGAGGCGCGAGGGACACCTCAGAAGGGCAAGGGCCAGAAAGGGAATGTCACCCTTCTGTCCACCGTGTCTCTGTCTGACGGGGAACCTTCCAGATGTTGGCAGTGGCCTCCCCACTGATGCCTCCCGGCTGACGGCGGGACCACGAGGTGCAGAACACACGCCACGTCTTCTGGGGGAGGACAAGGTCTGCTCGAGGACGGGGGTGACCCCACCCGCACAACGGGGTGGCACAGAGCAGTGCGGGCAGAAGGAACGAGAAGAACATCACAGCAGGAAAGGACCTCAGTGAGGAGAGCAAGGTCAAGGTCAACGGGGATTCGTCCTTCTGACAATGTGCACCCTCGATACACTGCTGTGAGAATAGCATTTTATCTCTGTGGTCTTCCTTGTCTGATCTTGAGAAAAGCATCAAGCAGAGCCCACATGAGGGACAGTCTAAAACATACCTGACCAGTCCCCGCAACGTACAAGGTGAGTCTGAAAAGCTGCACCACGCAGAGTGGCCGGAGGAGACCTAATGTCGTGACAAAATGCAATGTGGTCTTCCAGGAGGGACCCCGGGAGAGAAAAACAAAGGACATCGGAGTCAAGTTTGGGTTTTAGTTAGTAAAAACTGTCAACATTGGTGCTCATTCTAAAAGTGGAGTATAATAATATGTCAAAATAAGGAAACCGGGCATGGCGTATAGTGAGAGCTCCCCGTACTATCTTTGCAATTTTTCTCTAAAGCTAAAACTACTCTAAATAAAAGTCTACTTTTAAAAAATCTGGACTGATTCAGATCTGCTGTCCAAAAAACAGATTTTTCAGTTCAAATCCAACTAAAATAATTGTCTCATAAAACAAAAGAAACAACTGTCATCAGGAAAAAAAAAAAAAAAAAAGACAGAATCCAGACTTTCCAAAACTTACATTCATAATGTTCAGGACACAATTACAAAATCACCCAATATTTGAAAGAACCACAAAAATGAAGCATATTTTCAGGAGAAAGAAAATCAACCGAGACAAACCCGGAGGTACCTCTGAGTCTGGAAGTAGTAGACAAAATCTTCAGGTGGCTAGTATCGCTATCCTCAGCGAAGTAACACAACATATTCTTGTAACGAATGGAAGGACAGGACAGACAAGCAGAAAAATGGAAATTATAGAGAAGTACCAAATGGAAACTGCAGAAATAGAACTACATTAGCTAGAATGAAAATTTATTGGATAATATAATAACAAAATGGAGATAAGAGAAAAATATTAATGTGGAGTAGAGAGGAAGAAGATGAAAAATATGAACAGACCTCAGGGACCTAGTAGGTAATATCAAATTGTCTAACATACATGTAATTTTAGTAACAAAACAAAAAAGAAGAGAAAATGAGGCAGAAAAAATATTTGAAGAAATAATGCCTACAATTTAGAAATGTCTAATGAAATAAATTTACATATTCAAGATGCTCAATAAACACCAAGCAAGATAAACATGAATAAGACCATGTCAAGGCACATCATAGTCAAATTACCAAAAACCAGAGATAAGGAGCAAGTTGTAAAAGCAACAGAAAAAGAGGACCCCCTGCATACAGGCTTAAAACAATGTGATTGACGGTTAATGTCTCATCAGAAACAAAGGAACCAGAGTAAAAGTACAACGCCTTTAAATTTTTCAAATTGAAAAAAAAAAAAAAGCAAAAACACTGCCAACACAGAATTCTATATCCAGTAAAAATATCTTTCAGGAATAAAAACAAGATAAAGAGATTTTAATATAAAAGAAAGCTAAGAGAGTTTGTCACAAGCAGACTCTTCTACAAGAAATGCTAAAGGAAAGAAACTTCACACTGGAGGAAGATGATATCAGATGGAAATGCAGATCTTCAGAAAGGAATAAGAACAACAGAAATGCTAACTAGCTCAGTAAATACAAAAGACAATTATGTGGGGAGTTTTTTTATCTTTTCCTTTGTTCATCATAATTTTTTAAAAAACATACAACTGTTTGTGTGGATTAAATTGTGGTCCCCCAATTCTTATGTTGAAGCCCTCACTAATGTATTTGGAGATGCAATCTTAAGGAGATAATTAGTATTACAGATGTGCCCTTTTTCCCTCATTGACCCCCTCCACTCCACTCCCGCCTCCTAACCCCCTGGATTTTACACTGCTCTCTCTCTCTCTGGCCCTCTCCCCCACTCTTTTTTCTTTGACTAATTCTTTTATTTTCTGCTTTAATTCTTTAGCAGAAGCCACATTATGGGAGGTGGAGAATGGGAGGTAAGTTTATTCTCTGTAAAGTAGGAGGTAAGAGAACCTGCCTCATAAATTTATTGTGAGAATCAAATGAATTAACAGAGGAGAAGTATTTAGAAAAGTACCTGGAACATGATACGTCCCAACAGTTTTTAGCTCTCACCCAGGCCCAGCATGTGGCTCAGACACTGTGGTCCCTCTGTCCAGTGCACACCATTAATGTCTGGTTGGCTGGGGTGGCGGTGTTTGGGGAGAAATGGGAGTTTCTGCTGATGGGATGAGGACTTCTTTTTGGGGTGATGAAATCTTCTAAAACTTATGGTGGTGATGGTTGCAGAACGCTGCGATAGGCGGAAAGTCATTGAATGTCCCACTTTAACTGGCGAATTCTACAGTATGTGAGTGTATCTCAGTAGAGCTGTCTCCTCCAACACCCTCCCAGTTTCGGTACATCCATCACTTCCTAAAGGACTTGGCGAGAGGACAGTCACCAGGTCATTTTGGAATAAGCGCACGGATGAGTGTGCGTTCGTTTTGCTTTAAATGGCTTTCTTTCCTGTTTTCATCCATTATGGAAGCCTGCAATTATGAGAAGAAATGTACAAATTTTGTATATGTCATCTGTTGCATTTAGATGTCTGTTTTTGTCATGTGGTAAACTTTCGTTTTGAAATATCACACAGTTGGCGTACCTAGAACTGCTGGATGGACCCAGAATAGTGCTAATGGTATAAGAAAGAGGAGGCATGTATTTCAGCTCTCAATATAGAAAATCTAATTTGCTTAAATTACTCACGCTGTTCTCATTTCCATATGCTCTGAAGTACAAAAAAGATGTAGACCAAATCGCTGGTGACATTGAAATTCATGTATTCATTCCTTCAACAAATATTTACTGAAAAGTGACCATGGCTAGACACTGCCAGAGATGCTAACAGAATCCTGTGCTGCAACCCGACATGTTTTATTAATTTGTCCCCTGTGCCAAGACTGGATGCTCCGAGAACAGGGCGGAGGGAGTGGCTCACGGCTGGCGGAGTAGCAGCACTTCAGAGACAAGGAGGCATTTCTGGCGGAGATCGGAAAACAAGTACGGGGTGTCCGGAGGGAGCGGATTTTAAACGGCTCCCAATGGGAGTCCTGGTTTCCCAGTCACGTCTTCAGGAGAAGCAAGCTGCTCTCATTCGTCACGGCCGTCGGTACAGAGGGACGGGCGTCCGTGCAGCGGTGAGCAGACAAAGCAAGGGCGAGGCATTTCACAGCCGCGGGCCCACACGTGCCCTTCTGGGCCTGGCTTCTCCCTCTCAGCACCAGGGTTTCCAGGTTCATCCATGTTGGAGCACGTGGCAGAACCCCGTTACTTTTTATGGTCACATGACACTTCCGTGTATGGATATAACGCATGTATCTGTCTATGGGTTGATGGGCGCTTGGGCTGCTTCTGCTGTCGGCTGTTCTAGGCAATGCTGCGGTGAACGTTCGTGGACAAGTCTCCACGTGGCATGTGCCCGTTTTTCTTGGGAATACTCCAGCAGGATCAAATGGCAACACGATGTTGGACTTTTTGACAAACTGTGAAAACCTGACTGATCATCAATATCGTGCAAAAGTGATAGTTTCACACAATCCTGCTAAGGCAGGGTTTCGTCAAACTAGGACTATCAAGTTAATGCATTTGCGTTCCCATGACGCAGACTCGCGTTTTAAATCGGAGACTAAGTCCGTCCTGCGGCATTTGGACTGAGGTTGCCACTTACTGATGACAGCCCCTCGTGCCATGGTAATGCTAACCGCCTTCCTCTCCGATTCGCTGTGAGACCTCAGGAGAGTGGACTTGTGGTCATAAATCTCAGTTATTTCTCAGCTCAATTTCCTTGATTATTTTCTACTAGAGGCACGATGCACGAAATTCGTGCAGGGTCCTTGGCCCTCGCAACCGCGGCTTCATCGGGAAGGTTGTGCGGAAAGATGTCCGGCCTAATTAGCATATTACGCTTTTATTATTATAGATGTTTTAAACTAGTTCCAATATTAAACCTCATACTTCCTCTTGTTTTAATGGACATAATTGGCATATAACACTGAATTAGTGTGAGGTGTACAACATAGAACATACGTTACATATGTATATATTGTAATGTGAAATGATCACCAAAGTAAGATTTGCTAACATCCATCGCTACAGATAGTTTAAGATACACGCTCTTAGCAGCTTTCAGATACACACTCCAGTATCGTCACTGCAGGCACCACCCTGCACGTCACAGCCCGGGACTCATTCCTCTTATAACTGGAAGTTTGTGCCTCTGACCACCTTAGTTTCCTCTTTTAGCAATAAATCGTGGCTCCTATTTGAAAAATATGGCTTAAAGAATGATCACACTCTGCAAAGTTAAATGAAAAATGACAAGTCACTAAAGACAACATTGTGGGCACAAATCTGGAAGCACAGAGCTTTGGAGTCACACGGTGCGAAATGAAGCTTCGCCGGCAATGAAATGACACAGTTTGCTGAGAGCAGCAAAAAACACCCATTCACTACAGGAGATAAAAATTCTGATACTTATGTTTATGTTAAGAAAATCCAAACAAGAGACTTCCCAGACTCAGAAAAAGCCAGGCATTACTGTTTAGCTTGATCGTGTGGATTTGGCAAAAGCTTTTCAAGTTGCACAAGGTAAAAAAAAAAAAATCATGTAATTCATGGTTTTATGTGTTTTGTTTTGTTTTATAATAAAAAGAGAGGAGGGAAAGGTTCCTTCTTTTTTATAGCAGCATAGTATTCCATCGTGTAGATGTACCGCAGTTTTTAACCCACTCATCTGATCTGCTGGGGTGGGGGGTGAGGTCAGAGAGCAACCAAAGGGCTTGTACGCTTGCATATTAGCGTCACCAATGGACACAGACACTGGGGCGGCGGGGGCTTGCCCAGGGTGGGAATGGCTGGAGGAGGGGTCAATTGGGGAAAAAGGAGACATATGTAAAACTTTAGACAATAAATTTAAAAAGAGAGAGAGAGAGAGAGAGAGCGAGGAGGGAAAAATGGAGGATAAGAAGAAGGAAGAGTAGAAAGGGAGGAAAGATTTCAAGAAAATTTCCAAAACAAAACAGCCAACTTTGGAAAACTGCCTGAAAGGTAAAACAGGTCGCTAGTGACTGCAGAAAAGCGAGGGCTGCTGGCCCCGTGAGGCTCTGTCCGTGCGTGGGCTGCGGGGAACGGGACAAGGGCGGTAACAGCGCATCTAGTGTGCACGCACCCCCAGCACTTGACGGAAGAGATGCCTGCTGAATACCAGTGCTTTCCCGACGTCTCCACTTCGTCACATTTGGGGCCTCAGACACTTACTAATCCGGGGCTCTTATAAATGCCGAGGTGCCCTGCGATCTGATAGCCGGGAGGGAAACAGACTGGCCTCCCCTCCACATGCTGAACGCTCACCACATCAGAAGTAAGAGCACAGACACACAGCGCTTCCCAGGGTGAAGACCGCTCTCCAGCTGCACCGGACCTGCTGTCGTTCCGTGTTTGGCATCAATAACTTCAGTAACGATGGTGACCAAAGAGATGGATCAGAGCATGGGGTCAGAGGGAGAGGCTCGACAAACGACCTCAGTGTTCCAAGGGCATCAAACTGCAAAACCATTTTTTCTGGAGGTGTTATTTAGGTAATGAAGGCATTTCTTTAAAATTTCAAGACAGGCCCACCAGCATGGCTCAGTGGTTGAGCATTGACCTATGAACCAGGAGGTCATGGTTCAATTCTCAGTCAGGGCACGTGCCCGGGTTGCAGGCTCGATTCCCAGTGGGGAGTGTGCAGGAGGCAGCCAGTCCATGATTCTCTCTCATCATGGATGCTTTTTATCTCTCTTTTCCTCTCCCTTCCTCTCTGAAATCAATAAAAAAATATTTTAAAAGTTTCAAGATAGAAGAAGAAATGCTAATGTTATACTTATTACCTAGATAATGTTAAGTGCTGAAGGCAGGGGACACATGGAACATTGACTTCACCTGCACACACTGATATGGAAATTTTGTCACCATTCGGAGTTTTATACGAAAATTTACTCCTGGCTAAATTCTTTGATAAGTTTTGTGTGTCCTTGAAAATCCACTAAAATTGAGTTATGATGATGATATTTAAGAATTTAACAAAGTTATCACAAGAACATCACACTCAAGTCTTTTTTTTTTCTTTCTTCACTCTCACTTCCTATCCGCAACCCCTGGCTATATGGTGACTAATATATCTTAATGTATTTCTGTGTATCAATATTTTTATTATGTTATTTCTTAAGATGACAACTCCAAATAATAACTAGTGCTGAAAGAAAATACAGGAACCACCAATATTTTTCTTTTCTTGACATACTTGCAGATGTATATTTTTATGTTTAGAACAAAAGTTAATAAAGAAACATGCCCGGCTTATTATTTCCAGATTGATTGCAGAAATAGCTGCTACCATTTTTGAGGATGTGGAAGTTTATACGTGTATGTGATGAGGCAATGACTGTGGTAATTACTTTCAGAAAGTAACGCTTCTCATTGTTTTTCTCTTCTCCCCTTACCACTCGCATTACGGAGAGAAAGGGGCCTGGCTTGTTTGAGGAGGCAGGAGTGGTCGTAAGAATGCTCACCTGTGCCCAGGTATTACATCATTCTTAATTTTCAATGAAAGTTAACAAGTCACTCACTGCATCTGCTTCTACTGCAGAATAAAAGAAATAGCGCTATTCTCTGTGGTTTGCACCAGTTTCTCCTTTTTAACACGACCCTTTTATTTAAAGGTTCGGTGAAAGTGCCTACTTTCTCAATGGTAAGTAAGGTAACAAGAACTATTTGTGTATACTGCATACAGGGTTATAAAATAGACTAGAGGCCCGAAGCACGAAGATTCCTGCAAGAATGGGCCTTCCTTCCCCTGGCTGCCGGCACCACCTTCGCTCCACCCGGAGCCGCCTTTCTGCCTTTGCTCCGGCCTGGAGCCCCTTTCCGCCTTCCCACGGTGCCCAGAGGCCCAGAGCAGCTGGGACGGTGCGGAACGCCTGCATTGTCCCCATGGCGATGATGCAAGCATCCTGCCCCCGGGCCGCTAGGTGCCTGTGTATGCAAATTAACCCACCATTTTTGTTGGGTTAATTTGCATACTCACTCCTGATTGGCTAGTGGGTGTCGTGAAGGTACAGTCAATTTGCATCTTTCTCTTTTATTAGTGTAGATAACTCTGTTAAAACAAGGCAGCAATTACACTAACCCCTACTGTTATCACCAGCTTCTAGAAGGATCCTAGCAAATTAATAAACAAATCTGGTAAATAAAAAATATACTGAGTCCAACTACTTTGAGTTATTGCTATGATTCTATTATATTTATTACTATTATAAATCTGTTTAAAGGCCCACTTCTTGGGGAAGCCCTCTTGACTATACTCAAAACCACAACTCCCACTCGGCACGCTAAAGCTTCCTCCCGTCTTTCTTGTTCTCCGGAGCGCCTCCCGTCCCAGACAAACTGCCTCCTGGAGACCAGAATGTGCGTCTGTTTTGTTCATGACTTTATTCCCAGTCGCTGACATGGGCTAGCTGCTTGGTAATACAGGCTGGATGATACTATGACACATGTATGATGTGCGGCACGCACTTATCGCATGCTGTCTCCCTCCCCCGACCTGCTCCTCTTTCGTCTTCCCTGAATGAGGACCATCAGCAATGAATGGTTCATGCCCAAAACTTACGAATCCTCATCAACTTACTTATTTCCCTTATACTTCTTACTCTTTAGCCCTTGGTTCTATCTCCAAAATATAGCGAGGATTGTTCTACTTCTCTCTGTCTCTCTGTCTCCATGACCCCTCTCATGTATGAGCAACAGCCTCATAGCCCCTCTTTCTCCTTCACACATGTCCCTCCCAGGAGCAGCCGGTGAATCTCTTGACAAAAGAATAAAGTCATGTCACTTCCAGCTCACACCCTCCCAATGACCTTCTGCTGCTCACAGAGTCTAGTTCCCACTCCAGGCTCCTTGAACCCGCAGGAGGAGTCACCCGTGTGCGTCTCATTCTCTCCTGCACATGTGGATAACTCCACTGTGGAAATATGTTTGAATACTCCTTTTCAAAACAACCGTACTTCTTTTTAGGTTATTTATGTTTAGTGACAAACCACCAAATCCCATTTCAACAACAACAAAGATAATTTTTGAAAACTCTTCTACTGTCCGTGAAAAACAAAAGAGATTAATTTGTTCACCTATGATTTGTGCACTGAGTAGAGGGGAGTAGCTCCTATTCAAATGGCCTGGCCTGGCGCTGGCACTCCCGGGAGCCAAAGGGAACCTGACCCACAGAGGGCATCAGCAGTGCCAGCAACACATCTCATGCAATGGAGAGGGCACCTCCATTCGCCCATCATTTCCTCAGCCCTTTTAGAGCATGGCTTTGATTTACTAAATTATTTTTTTTCAAATGAGGGCACAATAGGCTAATGACCAGTGTGTTACTTTAACTGCCACAGAAATGCAAATTACAGACCTATCAGGGCATGATTTTCTACAAAACCCAACATGTTCTGTTGTGTGTGCCCTTTCCATGGGTCAATATATAAGCCATTTCTATATTTCTGGAAGTACCCAGATTTATAATCTCACATGCCATCCTGAGACTAAAAATATTACAATAGTTATTTGAGGCTGAAAGAATTCAGAAGGACTGCTCTCCTGGGCCTGGCGTGGAATGGCGCCCCCGTGGAGTTTCCACCCCTTTCCCGCCGCGTTTCAGCCTCTGGTTCCTAACCCACGGAACTCGCTGCCCGGAGACGGTCTTCACCCGGATGGTGAGGGGCGGTGTGTGACCATCTTTCCTCTGAGATGACGAGGGTTAAGTCCCAAACGCTGGACCTGTCCGCTTCTTACCCAGGCACTGACTTCACGATCAATGTTTACGAGGGTGTGTGGACAAGCTCTCTGCCGCCTTTTATACTTTCACGACTTTTTATTTTATGTCCGCCTGGCACCAAATAATAAATTTCTACAGTATTCTGGCCAATACACATCACACAACGATCCCATCCTTCACCCAGGAGGCGCACCCGAAGCACATCCAGCTGAGAGCCTGTGGGTACCGCTGTGGTTACCCAGGAAACCTGCTATGAAAATCGGGACCCGTGTCAAAACACACGAGAACACAACTCCCCCAACCCTGCCCCTGAGCTGCCTGGGGACGGTCTGCACAACAACACCAGCAGCGGAGGCCCCGCGCCACTGACAACGTGGCTGGCATTTCTGTGGCTTCTGTGCTGACGGGGCTCTGTAATGGTTAAAAGGGCTTCATGTGACAATAAAAAGAAGCCGTACGTATGAAGACAATGGAACACGCAGGATTGGGTGCACTGTGTGAGAAGGATGAAAAAAGCAGGGAAGACAAGCAGTGACACTACCGGCAGCCTCCCCTCCCCACCTCCCCACCTCCCCACCTCCCCACCTCCCCACCTCCCCACCACCCCACCTCCCCACAGCCCCACCTCCCCACCTCCCCACCTCCCCACTACCCCACCGCCCCACAGCCCCACCTCTCCACCTCCCCACCACCCCACCTCCCCACAGCCCCACCTCCCCACCTCCCCACCACCCCACCTCCCCACCTCCCCACAGCCCCACCTCCCCACCTCCCCACAGCCCCACCTCCCCACCTCCCCACAGCCCCACCTCCCCACCTCCCCACAGCCCCACCTCCCCACCTCCCCACCTCCCCACAGCCCCACCTCCCCCCCTCCCCACCTCCCCACCTCCCCACAGCCCCACCTCCCCACCTCCCCACCTCCCCATCTCCCCACCTCTCCACCTCCCTACCTCCCCACCTCCCCACAGCCCCACCTCTCCACCTCCCCACCTCCCCACAGCCCCACCTCTCCACCACCCCACCTCCCCACCACCTCACCTCCCCACCTCCCCACCTCCCCACAGCCCCACCTCTCCACCTCCCCACCTCTCCACCACCCCACCACCCCACCTCCCCACCACCCCACCTCCCCACCTCCCCACCGCCCCACAGCCCCACCTCCCCACTACCCCACCGCCCCACAGCCCCACCTCTCCACCTCCCTACCTCCCCACCTCCCCACAGCCCCACCTCTCCACCTCCCCACCTCCCCACAGCCCCACCTCCCCACCACCCCACCTCCCCACCACCTCACTTCCCCACCTCCCCACCTCCCCACCACCTCACCTCCCCACCTCCCCACCTCCCCACCTCTCCACCACCCCACCACCCCACCTCCCCACCTCCCCACCTCTCCACCTCTCCACCACCCCACCACCCCACCTCCCCACCTCCCCACCTCCCCACAGCCCCACCTCTCCACCTCCCCACCTCCCCACCTCCCCACCTCCCCACCTCTCCACCTCTCCACCTCCCCACCACCCCACCTCCCCACCACCTCACCTCCCCACCTCCCCACCTCCCCACCTCCCCACCTCCCCACAGCCCCACCTCCCCACCACCCCACCTCCCCACCTCCCCACCTCCCCACCTCCCCACCTCCCCACCTCCCCACCTCCCCACCTCCCCACCTCCCCACCTCCCCACCTCCCCACCTCCCCACCTCCCCACCTCCTCACCTCCCCACCTCCCCACCTCCCCACACCCCACCTCCCCACCTCCCCACCTCTCCACCTCTCCACCTCCCCACCTCCCTACCTCCCCACCACCTCACCTCCCCACCTCTCCACCTCCCCACCTCCCCACCTCCCCACAGCCCCACCTCCCCACCACCCCACAGCCCCACCTCCCCACCGCCCCACCTCCCCACTTCCCCACAGCCCCACCTCCCCACCACCCTACCACCCCACCTCCCCACTTCCCCACAGCCCCACCTCCCCACCTCCCCACAGCCCCACCTCCCCACCACCCCACCTCCCCACCTCCCCACCTCCCCACCTCCCCACCTCCCCACCTCCCCACAGCCCCACCTCCCCACCTCCCCACCACCTCACCTCCCCACCTCCCCACAGTGGCGCCCACGGGAGCTGCACAGGCTCTGGGTTCGCGGCCACAGAGAGCAGGAGGGAGGCTTGGGTTTCCCTGGCAATGAAGGAAGCCAAGCTTTCCACCTGCCCTTGCCGACCTAGGCCTCCACTCAAGGCTACAAAGTTTCAATGATAGAAGATACATAAATCCAAACAGAAATGGTGTCAGCCACGGAGCTGGAGAGAGCAGGAGGCTAGGGTTGCCCCTGGAGATGGAGGAAGCCAAACTTTCCACCTGCCCTGGCCGGCCCAGGCCTCCGCTTAAGGCTACAAAGTTTCAATTATAGAAGATAAATAAATCCCAACAAAAGTTTTTGTAGCCTTGAGTGGAGGCCTAGGTCGGCAAGGGCAGGTGGAAAGCTTGGCTTCCTTCATTGCCAGGGAAACCCAAGCCTCCCTCCTGCTCTCTGTGGCCGCAGCCATTTTGGTTGGGTTTATTTGCATATTTGCTCCTGATTGGCTGGTGGGCATGGCTGGTGGCCATGGCTTGTGAGTGTAGCGGAGATACGGTCAATTTGCATATTACTCTTTTATTAGATAGGATACATTTTTATGCTTAAAAATTGAAAGGGAGGTATAGGAAATTGAGAGAGCCATCAGACTAAAATGCAGATTAAATCCTGTGAAGGATATAAGGGACGGAGGAAGGGAAGGAGGTGGGGGGAGGGAGGGGATGAGGGAGAGAGGGAGGGAGGAGGAAGGAAGGAAGGGAGGGAGGGAGGGAAGGGAGGGAGGAAGGAAGAGAGGGAGGGCACCTTATGCTTTCCTGAAGTTCTATGGATGTTTGGCAAGGTCCGTGGGGCCCCTGAGCCACAGGCACGTGTCAGAGCACCCGTGTCTCCCGGGAAGGGGCCACCTGAGGACCCTGCTGCCCGGACACTGGCTGGGAAGAACAGAGGGCGCTCAGTCTTCCTGTGGCCCAGGGCCCTCCTGACCCTGAGCTAGGTCCCGCCAACAAGGGCCAGGCTCCCGATTCCTGTCCGTTGACTTCAGTCTGCTCTCCATACTGACCTCTCCCTATTGTCGGTAACACTTCCTTGGCTTTTCTGGGCTAAAACCACGAATCTGTGAATAATGAAACCTCACCTCAACATTTGCACTTTTACACATCTCGTTACTTTCTCGTATCTAATTGCATTTCTAATATTTCCAAACCAATGTCAGGTACAGTCCCACGGCGGACAGCCTAGTCAGTGCCTTTCCGAAAACACACCCAGTTCCCCACGTTCAACTTGAACCTGAAGGATTGTAGGTGGTGTCTTGTTACATGAGCCTCAAATGCAAAGGGCTTTTCTGTTTTGTTTTGTTAATCCTCCCCCAAGGATATTTTTCCATTGACTTTTAGAGAAAGTGGAAGGGAGAGGAGAGGGAGAGAGAGAGAGAGAGAGGGAGAGAGGAGAGAGAGAGAGAAACGAAAGGTGGATGTGAGAGACACAACCATTGGTTGCCTTCCACACACACCCAGACCGGGGCAGGGACCGAGCCTGCAACCGAGGTACCTGCCCTTGACCAGAATGGAACCTGAGACCCGTCAGTCCATGGCTGACACTTTGAACACTGAGCGAAACCGGCCTGGCACAGAGGACTGTGGGAGGAGGAAGCAAGAGCGATTTAGCTGCTGCCACGGGAAGGTAGGGGTCACCCACCACGTCTCCAGCGGGGTCACGGCCTCTCACGGCCTCTCAGGAAGGAGCGGCTCTCCTCAGCGTGTCCTCAGAGAGCAGGACGGTGAAGGTCATCCTGCTACAGAGCAGTGGCTCCGTGACGCCGTGTGGACAGGGTGTGGGGAACGGGCAGCCTCAGGGGCGGCTGGAGGAGGCTAAGTGGGCGCAGTTCCTCGACGGCCAGCGAGACTGGGCCCTGTGCCAGCCGGACCTGTGACTTCTTCCGCCTTGCTTGCAGTCTTTGCTCATTTGCCTACTGGGCACATTTTTATTATAAATTTGTAAGAACTGTTTGCATATTAATGGAAATTAGCCCTTTTAGCATATGTATTTAAAGTTTTTTAAACTTTTTAAACTGTTCCTTTTTTTAAACAGTTTATCACATCTCAGGGTCATGGACATGGACAACGGTGTGGAGACTGGGTGGGGGGGGGTGGAAGAGGAAGAGGTCATAGACAGTGATGAGAAAAAGAAATAAATATATAAATAAAAATAAAACAGTGCGTCACTTATACATTGTTCATATCACTTTCCTTAGAGGAAATCTCAATTTTTAGGTAGTCATATTTACTATTTTTAAAAAATCTTCTGGCATATATTCCTTAAAAGCCTTAAAGTCAAATTTCATTACTAATCATGATAACATAAATTCTACAACCGAGAATATGTTGTATGTGATTTCGCAGAGTTTGCAAAAAGTAGGCAGGTTTTGAGGGCATAAATTTGTCATTTTTGTAGTTAAGCCACTGGAATATATTTTAGGAGGTTACAGCATCGCTTTCTTTATTCCTTAGGAAAAAATGAATATTTAGGGACATTCTCCAATTCAAAGCCCGTGATGAGCTAAGTATTCCTTAGAGGAGTGGTGAGAGCGACTTTTGCTTACAGCATTAACACGCGGTGAGAGGCGATAAGGGGGTTTGCACAGGACATTTTTAAAATATGTTGACACAGTCACTTCCATTATTTTTCAAAGCACCAGAGTAGCTGAGAGACACTGCTATTTTTAAAACGCTGCTCAGTACAACTAATGACTTTATAAAGTAGGTAATTACAGCCGTGGAGGTCAGAAGTGGATTTAATGTCCGCGTGGAAAACCGAAATGTGATGGGCTTTTCCAGAACAGGAAACAGCTTTTGCACGGGGCGCCCGTCCTCGTCCCCTGAGCTAGCGACACAGTGTCTGCACAGGGCACAGGGGTGGCCCGCCCCACCCCCGAGGGACCGGCTGCTGGGCGCTGATGTCCACCACACCTGCCCTTACACCAGCAGCTGGTCGCACCCACTAGGTCTGCAGGCCCGCGAGAGGCCCCCCGGGGCTCAGTCTCCGATGCGCATGAGAGCAGGTCTGACTGCAAAGCATGGTCCGCGCTGGCGAGGCGCAGCCACACAGACCTCTAACAGGATCATCTCCGACAGCAAAGACAGCCCTGTTCAGCTTTTTATTTTGTTTAATCTTTTGCTTACATTTTAAGTAGATTGCTTTTTATTTTTCTTAGTGCGTACAACTTTAGAATGGAAGTGCTTCCCTCCCCACCACCCCTTCCGCATTCCACCCCTCAGGGCTCAGCGCTGTTAATATTCTGTGCACATCTCTCCCGGCCTTTTACACTCTGTAGTATTACATATGTGTACATATCACATATATGTGTATATATATCATATATGTGCATATAGGGTGGGGCAAAGTAGGTTTACAGTTATTCATATGGCACATAATAAACAATAATACAAGAATAAACTGCTTCATGTACTCACAAGTGTAAACCTCCTCTTGCCCCACCCTGTATGTATGTGTGTATGTGTATCTATCTATAATAAGAAAAGCATAAAATGCTAATCAGACCAGACGTCCTTCCGGATGTCCTTCTGGACGACCTTCCAGGTGAAGCCACAGTGGGGGGGATGAGGCAGAGGCGCAGCCACGGTGGGCAGGGGCCGAGGCAGCCGTGGCAGCGGCAGGGGCTGAGCCCCTTGCACAAATTTCGTGCATTAGGCCTCTAGTCTCTCTATATAAAAGGCTAATATGCAAAGTGTCCCCTCTGGAGTTTGACCTGGAGACCGGGAGTTCGAGCGTTCTCTCTGACGTGTGCTGACCACCAGGGGGCGGCGTGGAATGAAGGAAGGCCCCGGCCGGCGGCTGGTAGCTGGAAGGCCCCGATGGGCCCTGATCGCCGGCCAGGCCTAGGGACCCTAGCTGTCCTCGAATTCCGTGCACCCGGCCT
Source organism: Eptesicus fuscus (assembly GCF_027574615.1). Taxonomy (NCBI): domain Eukaryota; kingdom Metazoa; phylum Chordata; class Mammalia; order Chiroptera; family Vespertilionidae; genus Eptesicus; species Eptesicus fuscus. The sequence goes on from NC_072482.1 coordinate 95,557,229, forward strand.
GTAGTGTGTATATAAACATGTCTGTCTATGCCTCTGTTTAAACCAAAGTGGTATCACTGAAAGTTCTCCAATCCCGTTTTGTACTCAACAGCAATCACAGAACTCCTCCGTTAAATAACTACGTTCTGCCCATTCTTCCCTCTGCTGTCACGGTGTACCTACCGCCCCACGCACGTGCCATAACCTACGCACACATTCCTCCTTGGGGGTGCATTCCACTGCTTCTAGTTTCCATGGTGAACACACCCCTGTAGGAAGGGTGCACTACTGTATTCTGTTCGCCTGTCAGTGGGACAGGACACTGCAAGTGGAATGTCTGGGTCACCGATGTTACGTGTTGGACAGCGATTTTCGCGGTGGCCCTTGCACTTCACACTCCCGCCAACAGGAGAAGTCTTTACATGACTACACGCTCAAAACCGGGTTAAGAAGCTAGCTACATGTGATGCACTACAGGGAGCGGGTCACAGGAACAGGACACTGGCACTCACGTAAACATGCAACCCAGGGGAGCTGCACAGGGCCCACCAGGAACATGGAGAAAGCGTGACCGTGCTGGGGGCTGGGGAGGGAAGGCATGCCCGGCCCGGGGCTGGCACAGACGCTGGCGGTGCCACCACTCGGCCCGGCCCTCGCAGCCGGGGCCGGCAGCCACTTAAAAAACCAAGTAAAACATGAGCGCCAAGCCCCTGGCCAGCAGCTTACAAAGCTTGACCCCAGAGGTCAGCTCTGTTTGGCTGCGGAGCAGTGGCTCCTCGTCCTGGCCAGACAGTCTCTGACACTCATGTTCTGACACAGGCTGCCCAGGCTTCGCGGGAACAGAGAGAGGAGGAGAGCAGAGCGGGTTTCCATCTGCTCTCACAGAAGCCTGAGTGTCTCCCTGCTGCCCTTTTTCCTTAAAAAAGGCGAACACATGCCCGGCCGGCGTGGCTCAGGGGTTGAGTGCCAATCTGTGAACCAGGAGGTCATGGTTGATTCCCGATCGGGGCACATGCCCGGGTTGCGGGCTCGATTCCCAGGGTGGGGCGTGCAGGAGGCAGGCAATCAATGATCCTCTCTCATCACTGATGTTTCCATCTCTCTCTCCCTTCCTCTCTGAAATCAGTAAGAATATATTTGGGGGCAGGATGGAGGGGGTGGGAAGTACACACTGATCTCTACTTTGTTCCCTCGGGAGGAAGAGCGCGGGGACCGGCCGGGCTCTGAGGCGGTGGCTCTGCGGGTGGGGTGTGCGTCTGTCCCCGGCGAGCCCTCGCCACCCCAGAACCACCCGGTGGGCAGGAGTCCCTTACCGTCCCTGTCACTGCGCCCCCTGCTGTCCCCCACATCCTCACGAACTCATCCCTTCATCAGGGAAACAGACACACACAACACTGGGAAAGCGAACGCAACAACTGCAAATCCGTGCAAAGACGTCCTGGGAGGGAAGATGGATTCCTGACTTTGCATCCCTAGGATCCAGGGCCCCAGACCGGGATTCCCGGGCAGACATGGAGGGGGAAGTGGGGGGCCACCGTGCGTCACCAAGTACTCCTTCTTCCAAAAAGGACAAAACACCCCCAACAAAACAAGAACACTCCCGCAACCAACCCAGAGTCCACCACCAGACCCCCCTTTAACGAGCGGCTGTTACCACGAGCGAGGGCACCTGCGCCTGGGCGCCCTCCCACGACGCAAGCGCAGACACTGCCCGCCGCCCCCTCTCGGTTCCGGGCAGAGCAACCTGCCGACCGCCACGCGGGGCCCGCTCTGCGCCGGCGGCCCGTGCTGATGAGACCCAGGCTCCCGCCGCTGAAATACGTACAAGTCCCCGAGCTGCTGGCGTGGGGGGAATTCCGGTTGGCTTTAGGCGAGTGTTTCCATTCCCCTTTGCTTCCCTCGTAAACCAGCGAGAACCCGCAGGCATGCCTGCTTCACATCAAGTTCAAGAAACACCCCCTGCTCCTCAGCCCATTTGGCATTTCCGTCTCCACCACATTTGTCCCAGGAAAACAAGGACTGAAAAGCGCGTGCCCACAGCTGAACAGGTGCGTGGGCTCCGTGAGCCTTCTTCACGGGCGAGCTCGTCCTGGGCATCGGGCCCCCTCCACTCCCCCCACGTGCTGCCAATCACCAGAGTCCGGCCTAACTGTGCCTGGCTCCTTCCCTCCCCCCACGACGCGCGCCCCGAGGCCCCAGCATCCGCCCAGGACACAGGCTGTGCAGCCACAGGGCCAGCGCGAACACAGCCCTGCCCCGTGTCAACCCGCCGCTGGACAGGTGACGTCCCCTCCGCTTCCTTTCCTCCGTTAGGAAGAGCAGCTGGTACAGGTGGTGCCAGGGGAGTGGGCACTCCCTCTGCAGGGCCGGCGACATGGCCTGTCCCCGCCACTCCCCACACACGGGGACCCACCATGAGCAACGCACGTCCGGTCCGGGTGGGGTCTACATTCTATGGGAAAGTCAGCATGAACCCCCTGTGCGAACTGCAACCTGCAGCTCGAGTGCGTGACGCTGAGAGAGGACACGGTGCTACTGCAGCCCGTGTGTCTGTCTGTCTGTGGGGTGTCCCCACGACCGTCCCAGGTCTGACGGACAGACAGGAGAGGAGGGACAGGCTCGGGGAGAGAACTCACCCTTCTCCCCGCTCCCTTCCTCCTCCCGAAGTCATACACACGCCTGCTCTACACCAGGCGGCGTCTCCAGGAACGGCCTAATCACGCACGTGCTGCATACGCCGTAAGCAAAGTCAGAGATTACTCAAGTGCACACAAGTCCATTAATTCCACCCAGAGCGCCGCGTCCCGGCCTCCTTCCCGGCCCCGCCAAGCCCCAGAGCAGAGCCCACACAGCAGGCACGCATTCTCTCGGAGAAGCAGATCCCCAAAGTGCACCCAGAGAAACATGAGGGGGGCCTCCGCGCAGAAATTAGCACTCTGTGCGTTTCCTGCATGAAGGAGAGAGAGAAAATGTGTTTCCGTTGATTTCAGAGGGAGGGGAAGGGAAAGAGAGAAACATCGATGTGAGAGAGAAGCTTCCGTCGGTTGCCTCCTGTGCACACCCCCAGTGACTGAACCCGTGACCTTTCCGTGTATGGGACGAGTTCCAGCCACTGGCACGTGTGTGACGTTCGGGAGAACAGCCCATGATCTCTACCTCCCCTTCCACTCCGAGAGGCGGAGAATGAGCCCACGGCGGCGGTCACCTCGCCCACAGTGAATGTACCCCTTCCTAAGCCTCCCCATCGAGCGCCTCTTCTTGGCCGTGGAGACGCTGCAGCGTGACAGCGTGGTTCCACGGAGGCAGAAGCCGTGGATGACCGAATGCAGAGACACATCCTAGTGAGGGAGGGGACTACTTACTTAGTCGGGATTAACCAGCCTCCTGACTCACAGGCTGTGTCATCAACGGATTCTAATAACTAAAGGAACCACTGAAATAGGTACAAATTAAGGAGTTTTCTGGAAACATCCTGCTTTCGTCCCAACGCTCTTACTGTGGGTGAAGGCCTCTTAGAGAATGTGTAGGTCTCAGCAGTATAGATTGAAATGATAAATGGCAGGGAACGCTGCCGGTGGAAAGTAAATTTATGTTTGCCTGCATGGGCGGCTTCTACATGCTCTGTAATGGGTTTTACATAATAGGAGCGTGTATTTGGTGACAGGAGTGGGTCCGCTCAAGCAGCTGGATCACGGCACCTCTTTATCACTGTCAGGGCTGAGCTCGACCTGGTTTCCTTCTCACAGTAAAAGGCCCCGCTTTCCCAAAATACCAAACCATGCACTCGGACTCGTTTAGAAGACGCTCCCCTCAATAGATAATCAATGTTCCATACACAACCCATCTCTCTCTGCAGACACAGGCACGCACACGGAAGCAGCATGAGTCAGGGTCACGGGGGTTCAAATTCGAGACCTGCTCACTGGTCGTGGGCACGTGACTCCCCATAGCAGCTGTAGGTTGCTCTTTAGCAAAACAGAGGACTGCCATGACGGTTAAATTAGATATTATGCCTCAGAGTGCCTCATGGAATGTGCGACAGCAGCATGGAAGCAGTCAATACGTTGTAGCCGTAAATATGTGCTTGGGAGATTTGAGAGTGCTCACCTCTTCTCATGCTGTTTATCCCTTCCAGGATGTACTTTTATGACCACGATATTTGAACATGGATCTGCTGCTGTCTTGGTTTGCAATGAAATCACCCTAATGTATAAAAACCCAGGGTCCGTAACGTCCAAAACAACCGGAGGCTCCACCGGCCGGAAGTCAGTCCTGCAGTCAGTGCTGGCTTGCCTGTGGGATCGGGCCTAAACCGGCAGTCGGACATCCCCCAAGGGGTCCCCGATTGGAGAGGGTGCAGGCTGGGCTGAGGGAACCCCCCCACCCCCCCCGCACGAATTTCGTGCAATGGGCCACCCTGCATGAAGGGAAGGTGTAATAATAAAGACCTTGACATTTCTCCAAACCTCCTTTAGATGGAATCCAATAGGAAACATCCTATGTGTATAGGTATATGTATTCTTATTTTACATGTAACAGTATATTTCCAGATTGATTTTATTGATGTTGTAATGGCTGACTTGGGTAAATTCCAAAGCATCCGACCTTTTCTTTAGCTCGGTTAGTACAGCAGCGCTCAGCAGAAAGAGATCACAGCTAATGCCGTGGCATTAACATTACACCTTCCCTCCATGCAGCGTGCAATTAGCCTGATAAATGTCGCAGAGCTGTTAATGTTTCATGCATAGTAGATGCTCAATAAAGACTCAATGAATTTAAAATTGGCCAGTCACGCCCTAGCTGGTTTTGCTCAGCGGATAGAGCACCGGCCTGTGTCTGGTCTGTGTGCCCACCTCCTCCCAGCTGTGCTTCCATCTGCAGAATCTTTCTGGAACCGTCCACAAACCCGCTGCCTTTGAAGCGGCTGAGACCTGGAAACCAGTGCCAAGCAGCCTAGCGTACGTTCCTGAAGGTGGTTCCTAGTAAATGACTTGTAATGTGAACCCAGGAAGACACTGTGATTTGGAAAAGGAAAACCATGTTCCTGAAGCCGCTGTTGTGTGGAGCAGCGGCCTTTAGCGGCTCCTGTCATTCAGCGCTGGCCCTGCGGACAGCAGGCGCGAGGCTCCTTAATGCCCACCGTCCAGGCGGGGTCAGAGCCCCCGGGTGTCCCTGCATTTGTTCACTCCTCATTTATTAAGCGGTATTTCAAGAGCGCGTGTTTATTACTGCCAGAGAGAAACTGGATTCCAACATGCCCGACCTAAAAATACTTTGGCGGCTCTGAGTGCGTCTGGGAGCAGGTCCAAGTTTCCTCCTGATCCGGCCCCTCCCCCCGCCCCCAGCCTCCTGTCACTGCTCCCTACTTCATGCTTTATTCTTGCCAGGCAGGGCACACCCTCCACGCCTCTGTAGATCTTACTTTCTCTGCTGGGAAATGTCTCTTCCCTCTCCCACGTCCTAGAGACCTAATGCCCACCCGAGGCAGACCCCACCTGGGAGACTTCCCCGATGGTCCCGTCTCAGCTAAGGGCGCCCTCAGCCCCCGGAGCTTGTCCTTGTCATAGCTCTCATCACGTGTCTTCATAGCTGACTCTCCCTCTCACCCACCTGACTGTGACAGGCCGTGGGAGAGCCGTGTCCCTGTGCCCACAGCCCAGCACAGCACCTGGCAGACTGTAGGTGCCCGATACATGCTTATCCACGCAATGAATGTTATTCATGACCGAAAAGTGTGGAGACGGGACAACCACAACCAGAGACAAGACACTAGAATCCCAGAGACGCAGCCGTCTGTTGTCAAGGCGGAAAGGCCTTCAGGGAAGTATTTCATCGCCTCTGTAGCTCCTGGGGTCAGCCAAGGGGGTGTCCCAAGCCCTCCTTAGTTTCTGGGCTGTGTGACATTCCCTAAAAGTGACAAAGGCCTAATGTGTGCCCCACCCCGGGGAACATCTGTTTGCTCATGGAGACCTTCTCTGTCTTACTTCCAGGTTGCATGTGACAGGTCTCGGCCAGAGTGTGTGCAGTATTAAGCCTACCATCTTTCCCCAAAGATTTTACACAAAATAACGCCGTATAAAAAAGACTGATACGCCATGTTCATGGATTGGTAGAATCCATATCATTAAAATGAGCATACTATCCAATGCAATCTATAGATTCAATGCACTCCCCATTAAGATACCAACAGCATATTTCACAGACCTAGAGCAAACTCTCCAAAAATTCATCTGGAACAAAAGAAGACCCCGAATAGCCGCAGCAATCCTGAGAAAGAAGAACAAAGTTGGAGGGATCTCAATACCAGATTTCAAGCTGTATTACAAAGCCACGGTTCTCAAAACTGCCTGGTACTGGCCCAAGAACAGACATATAGACCAATGGAACCGAACAGAGAACCCAGAAATCGACCAAAGCCATTATGCTCAATGAATATTTGACAAAGGAGGCAAGAGCATACAATGGAGTCAAGATATTCTCTTCAATAAATGGTGTTGAGAAAATTGGACAGATACATGCAAAAAAATGAAACTAGACCACTAACTTACACCATACACAAAAATAAACTCAAAATGGATAAAAAAACTTAAATGTAAGATAGGAAACCATAAAAATCTTAGAAGAATCCATAGGCAGCAAAATAGCAGATATATGTCATAGCAATATCTTTACCAATACAGCTCCTAGGACAATGGAAACTAAGAAGAAAATAAACAAATGGGACTACATCAAAATAAAAAGCTTCTGCACAGCAAAAGAAACCATCAACAAAACAACAAGATAATCCACTGCATGGGAGAACATATTTGCCAATGTTATCTCCAATAAGGATTTAATCTCCAAAATTGATAGGGAACTCATACATCTTAACAAAAGGAAGATAAACAACCCAATCAAAAAATGGGCAAAGGACCTAAAGAGACACTTTTCGAAAGAGGACATACAGAAGGCCAAGAGACATATGAAAACATGCTCAAAGTCACTAATCATCCGAGAGATGCAAATCAAAACAACAATGAGGTACCACCTCACACCTGTCAGAATGGCTACATCAACAAATCAACAAATGACAAGTGCTGGAGAGGATGTGGAGAAAAAGGAACCCTCGTGCACTGCTGGTGGGAATGCAGACTGGTGCAGCCACTGTGGAGAACAGTATGGAGTTTCCTCAAAATATTAAAAAGGGAACTGCCATGTGATCCAGTGATCCCACTTCTAGGAGTATATCCCAAGAAAACAGAAACACCAATCAGAAAGGACATATGCACCCCTATGTTCATAGCAGCACAATTCACTACAGCTAAGATTTGGAACCAGCCTAAGTGCCCATCAGCAGATGAGTGGATTAAAAAACTGTGGTACATCTACACAATGCAATACTACACTGCTGTAAAAAGGAACTCTTACCATTTTCAACAGCACAGATGGAACTGGAGAGCATTATGCTAAGCGAAAAAAGCCAGTCAGAGAAAGATAAATATCACATGATCTCACTCATTTGTGGAATCTAATGAACAACACAAACTGATGGACAAAAATAGAACCAGAGACATAGAAGCATCGAACAGACTGTCTAACCCATGAGGGAAGGCGGGGGGGGGGGGGGGGGGGGGGGGTGAGGGGTAAGAGATCAACCAAAGGACTTGTATGCATGCACATGAGCATAACCAATGGACACAGACAGTAGGGGGGCGAGGGCATGTGCTGGGGGGCAGGAGCGGCCCGGGAGAGGTCAATGGGGGAAAAAGGAGACTCATGCAATACTTTAAACAATAAAGAATTAAAAAATAAACAAAAGACTGCCCTTGGCACTACAGCTATAAACAGTACCTGGTTAGTAAGGAGACGGCTGGCTTTCTTCCCAGGTACAGCCGTGATGGGAGGGAAGCTTGCACACGGCGATTCTGAGGCCCAGGGGAGGACCGCAGCCCTGACCTTTGCAGGATGGGCAGTACCTCATGCCCGCCCTGCCCTCCACACTTCAGACTCATCTCTCTTCCTTGTCAGACCAAACCGTCACCCTAGGCGCTGCCGAGTGTGCCGGGGGCTGAGCGCCATTCTCCGGAAGGTGCAGGGAATGGGGTTCTCAGCACATGTCCATGCTGTGACCCCTGAGCCAGGTGAGTTGTGCCGGAGGAATTACTGAATCTAGGGTCTGTTTTCTTCAAACGGCTCAAATGCTTTGTAACACAAAGAATTGAGTAAGGTGTGCTTACAAGTCAATTTGCATTGAATCTTACCTTTATCTTAATTAACAAACAATATGCAATGAATATACTGTCTGGATAGCATTTGAACATGTTAAAATGAGAGCCTTAAAAGTACTTAAAAATTATGCTCCTCTGGGTATACTGAATATTATTTTTTAAATATTGTAAATATTGTCATTTTGTTTAGTAAAGGTTTTTTATACGTTTCCTCCCAATCTCCAAAGGAGAAGTTCTGAATTAGCAAAGACTGAAGAGTGAGGTTATAACGACATTTAAAAACGTCAAGCGCAGTCAAGCGGACACCTCCATCTAGCCCTCACTTGGAGCGGCCTCACGCCCTGGGCTCGGCTGAGTTAATTAAGCTCCTCAAACTCGCGCCTGTGCACGGGAGTAGTCGCCAGGGAAGTACCAGGTGAAGGGCAGGCAGCGCCGCATCAAGGACACCCAGGCGGCGCAGCAGCACACTCTCGAGTCCCCGGCAGCACTGACCATTTTCAGTGAAGCAGACGCGCCCGAGGACAGCGTAGCTGTTGGAGCCTGATGACCATCAGCACGGGGACGAAGGAGGCGCCGTGGGCTCTGCTCCCGTGTGGCTCTCCCAGGGGTGACAGTCACACAGTAGGTCTGCAGCATTGCGCGGATATTTCACACAATTAGGTATTCCATGCATGCAGTATTTCATACAGACACTGTAGAGCAAATAGCACACTGGATGATTCCTTTTAGTTGAATAAGTATACATTTCATTATGGCACACTCCTTCACATTACTGTTTCCATTTAAAAACTGTAAGTGAAATGATTTTTTTAAAAATTGAAAACCAACTTCTAAGTGAAAGATAACATATATTTTCAGGAAAGGGGTGATCACCGCATTTTAGAGAATTGGAAAACTACCTGGTGATGATCAAGTCCAAGTTTCTCGTGTCACAGACACACAAGACACTCAGGAAGTAAACTGTCCGGTTTTATCCAAGCTGCTCAGGTACATGCAACAGAATCTGCTTCCCGACCCTGGACAGTGATCTTTTCAGAATAATGTCCGGCGCTGCATAATTTTATGTTTATTTACCAAACTAGGACTTAAAACTAAAGGGGTCTACATAAAGAAATGTAGTTTTGTGCATTACATTTCTTGCTACAAACATAAAATATAATGTAATAAGCTTGATTAATATTTAACAGATAACTTTCATAAAATATAAATCTAATCTAATAATAGACAAATATGCAAATTGACCATACCTCCGACACACTCAGAAGCCACGCCCACAAGCCACGCCCACCACCCAATCAGAGGAAGCATGCAAATTAACCCAAACCAAGATGGCTACAGCCACAGAGAGCAAGGTTTCCTAGGTAACAGAGGAAGCCAAGCTTTCTGCCAGCCGTTGCAGGCCTAAGCCTCCACTCAAGCTACAAAGTTTCAATTATAGAGGGTAAACAAATTCAAACAAATGGCGGCAGAATGGAGCTTGAGAGAGCAGGCCAGGGTTGCTGCCGGCAACAGGGGAAGCAAAGCTTTCCGCACACTCTGGCCGGGCCCACCCGCTTAAGGCAACAAAGTTTCAATTATAACCCCAACACAAATGGCTGGGGGCCTTGGAGGGAGCCCCAGGCTTGGCTTTGCTCCAGGCTACAAAGTTTCAGTTGTAGAAGGAAAATAAATTCCAGATACCAGGGCCTCTGCTTGCATTGCCAGGGGGCGTGGCCCGCCTGCAAACCACCACAGGCCCCTCACTCAGGCCGCCCCCGCCCCAAGGGAACCCCACCCTGATCAGGGACACCCTTCAGGGCAAACCAGCTGGCCCCCACCCCTGTACCAGGCCTCTATCCTATCTAATAAAAGAGTACTATGCAGATTGATCATCACTGCAACACACAATATAGCTGCCCCCATGTGGTCAAAGATCCTGCCCCCATGTGGACACAAGATGGCCACCACAAGATGGCCAGCAGGAGAGGGCAGTTGGGAGGCACCCGGCCTGCAAGGGAGGGCAGTTGAGAAGGACCAGGTCTGCAAGGAAGGGCAGTTGGAAGTGATCAACCCTGCAGGAGAGGGCAGTTAGGGGTGACCAGGCCGGCAGAGGAGGGAAGTTGGGGGCAAACAGGCTGGCAGCAGAGTGGTTAGGGGGTGATCAGGCTGGCAGGCAGAAGCAGTTAGGGGCAATCAGGAAGGCAGGCAGGCAAGCAGTTGGGAGCCAGCAGTCCTGGATTGTGAGAGGGATGTCCAACTGCCCGTTTAGGCCCGATCTCAGGAATCGGGCCTAAACGGGCTGTCGGACATCCCTTGAGGTGTCCCATATTGGAGACTGTACAGGCTGGTCTGAGGGACAACCCCCCTCCGTGCACGAATTTCGTGCACCGGGCCTCTAGTATATTTATAAGTATAGATCATGTACTATTATTTCTCAGTGCAGAATTGGGTATCCTATAAGGAATTACATACATTCTTCTTTCATTTCAATGTGGCATTTATAATAATCAAATGTATATTTGATCACATAGAAGACTTCAATAAATTCCAAAATATAGGAAAATCTCAGACCACAATATTTAAATGAAATCCAAGGAAAGTATAACCAAACAATAAGAGGATAGTGTAAGTATTTTTACCACTTCCAGATAAAGTAAGCCTTTTAATCTTGAACAAAAGGGAAAAATCAAAATTATGCTTTAAATAATCTATAAGTAGTTTAAGTAAAAAAAAAAAAACCCACAAAAAATCACCTAAAATATAAATATATGGGTAGAGTACCATGGGAGGAACTGAGCCCCTCTCACATCCTGTGGGTGGAAAAGGGGGATGGGGGACAGACAAGGACAAGGTGGGAACCCCAAGTTAAGGAAGATTAGGAAGGATGGCAATACACGCAAAAACTCTGAATTACTTGTAGAGTGAAAAGAATTCACCAGAATATTGTAAGCAACATAGAGAACGGCTTTGCGGCCACACAGCTGACTGAACTGAGGGGAAGGTCCATCTTTTGTGCCAGTGGAATTGCTGGGGGAGGGGAGATAGTGGGGGTGGAGAGGGAGAAATCAAGAAGGCAGGCAGGGAGGGAGGGAGGGAAGGAGGGAGGGAGGGAGGGAGGAGAGCTGCAGGGGTCAGAATGAGGAGGGAGGGCCAATCCAGAGGGGTCAGAACACCAGCAGACAGGCCAGCCCAGGAGGCAGGACCGGACCCTGCTGTCGGGGCTGCGGGCGGGGCCGCACGCACTCACCGGTGCTGGGGGTACCTGGGGCCCGCAGAGGCAGAAAGCTGGATCTGAGCCCTGTGCTCCAGCTGGGCCCTGGGAGAGACCTGGGGACACAGTGTACAGAGCTTCACCCAAAGCCGCGGAGGGAGCCCAGGGCTGCGGGGGACTGGCTAACACGCCACACAATCATCGTAAAACGACAGTACCGGGGACGGTGAAATACTGTATGGGAGACAGATCAAGGGATTGCAACGAAGGTCCTCACTGAGGCGGGATCTGGTGACAGGCGGGCACAGCATTAAATGTGAGGGCGAGAGAGACTCACACAGAAATGGGACGCGCACGTGGAGACACAGGAGGGGGACTCTAGAACGTCAGCGTGGGGCAGGCTCTCCGGACGAAGGCCCCGGGAGCGAAGGCTGATCAATGTGTCTTCACCGAGTGGGAAACATCCGTGTGTCCAAACGCACCCTAAGCCACGCCTGCGAGCTCACTGCGTTTGCGCGGAGGAAGTACTAGTGAGCCCCCAATTTCTCGAGCAGGTGCTGCTGCCTGTCTGAGCGCCTGGTGCTGGCTGTGCTGGCGACTGCAAGCGCTAACGTTAAGGTGGGAGAGAAGTGTCCATCAGAACACTGTTCCGGAAGGAAGCCAGGCTTTCTGGGCTGCCCAGATCCCGCCGTCCTTGCCCTGCGGGTGCTGCTGTCCGATGGCTGCATGGGGAGCGAGGTCTGGGTGTGAGAGGATGAGGTGCTGGAGGGAGCTGCGGGCTGTCTCTGGGAGGCGGAGCTGAGCCGCAGCGCCCGGGGCCCCAGCGAGGTCCGACAGTGAGCAGCTGCCTTTCTAAGTCAGACTAGTCTAATGACTGACACCATGTCATGAAAACACACACCTGTTTTAATAAAACACTGATGACTGTATACACGGCGATGTCTCGGTGAAACACTGCCCGCGGGACAGCCAACACCCACCTTCGTGCGGGACACATTTGCTCGCTCAGTAACATTTCCGTCCTGGCGCCGTATTTTACTGTTATGGCTTTCAAAATACGTTATTTGTAATGTTTTGGGCTATATGGATATCTATAAATGTTTCAAGAAGAGCTTCTATGAATTATGCATGGCTTGTTTATCTGAGAGAAGGCCTTGTTTTGAAGATCAGCTAAATTCAGCATATAAACATTTTATCAAATTCTCCTTCTGTTGATCCTTTATATTTAAATATTCAGGAAGAGTGGCAACATAATGTAAACAAATGTGGCCACGCGTCCTGACCCACCTAGAAGGGATGCTTGGCGCATAAGCTCCGCCCCTTTGCGGGGACCGGTTCCCTTGCTGAGCCAGACCCAGGGCCCAGGTGGAGAGCAGGTGTCTGGTGGCAAAGGGACAAGCCATATATGCGAATGCATGTCCTCAAGTTGTTTTTTAAAATGCTCAGCCAACAGGGGTCCTCTCTGTGTTTGCAGGGCTTGGTGGACACGTTCACACAAACGCTGCCTGCAGCACGCATGACAGGGTCTGCAGACCCGGTGCTCCTTCTCTCAAGGGGTTCGCGTGGTTGGACAGCCAGGTCTTAGACTCTGCACATGTGGGTCATTGAGAGCGGACTGAGCCATCACTGAGGTGCTGTGGACTAGGTGTGCGTGTGGGATTGTGGAGACCTCACAAGCCAGGCCCATGCTCTGGGGCGCACGCAGGGACTGCTGTCCCAGACCACCCTCCTCCCCCTCGGCTCCTGTCCTAACCCCCTAATTAGTGGTCTCTGGCCCAGCCTGACGATTTAACGTTTTAGTTCTTATTTTTCCTGTAAAATTGGGCAACACTGAGGTTACCGGATTCCAGTGGTAACAGACCAGTCAGCTCACCTGGCACAGGGTGGAAGCACTGGGATGGCCCGCCGCCGCCCTTGATGCACTGACAGTCCAACAGGAGAGGCAGAGACACTGGGTTTATCAATACGCTCCTTAGTCCAGGCCACGCGGGGGCGGGGCTGAACGCGGAGGCGGGGATGGCATTCTGGGCCAAGGAAGCCGCTGGACCAACACTGCAATGAAAGCATGTCAAACTCGTGGCCCGCGGGCCTCATGTGGCCACAACGAATACTTTTGCGGCCCAGCCACTATAACGGTCTGTAAGAAACGTTTTAATAAAAATTTTGTAACTTAATTCTTACAATATCCTGTTATACATAATTATTAATAACAAACTACAACATTCGCTAATGACTGATTACTATAATTGTGTTGCATTCATTTCCCTTATGGTCCTTACATGCAGGCGCACCATTTCTCTCCACTAACACCAGCAGCGAATATTCTAGCAGCCGATGGCCACGTCAATAGTCTTGGACTGACTTGTTTGGTGTGCGCAACAGGAAATATTTCACTTTTGGGGAACAAGAAAAATAGGTTTATTTGCATTACGCTTATTAATTTGTGCAGTTATTCAGTGTCTGGTAAGTTAATGTTCAAAATGATACTAATTTTTATTAAAATGTCCTATTATTTTATGTTAACAATGACTCATTTATTTCAGCCCTTTGTATTCAGCATGTCTCTATCGGAATAAACCTACGTTTCTATGAAAATGGAAGCTTTCGTTTTGCTGCGGCCCACATCAAGGTAAAGCTTGTTTATTTGGCCCGGGTTCGCCTTTGAGTTTGACATGCTTGGTGTAGAGCAAAGGGTGTGCTGAGGGAGGGAAGGCGCGGCGTGTCCTTCCGGCCTGGAGGGAAGGCTGCGGGGGGGGGAAGCAGCTGGACGGGGCAGGTGGACAGCAGGGCAAGGTGAGGAGATGGGCGATGAGGCAGACGCTTATGATTTTAGCCTGGTCTTATTCTTCTGAAATTTGACCTAAACATTAAAATCCCAGAAAAGAAAATAATCCTCCAAACCAAATTTAAATACATTTTAAGTGGGCAAAACAAAATATACAAACGAGGAAAGGAAGAAGCCTAGATGTCCTCAAGCTTCAGAACAGAACGAATACTGTGGGGACCACCGCGGGGAGCCGCTGGGGACCATGGTTCCCAGTTCTGACAAACGCAACGGTAACAGCCTGGACAGGGATCATTCTTCTCCAGTGAAATCCATTAGGAAGCACCTGTGGTTAATAGGACACACTCCCCATTAGCAACATAGTGTTGCAGAGATATCTGTTAGGCTGGTTTCACTTTTATTTTTAAAAATATATTTTCATTGATTTCAGAGAGGAAGGGAGAGAGAGAGCGAGAGAGAGACAGAAACATCAATGATGAGAGAGAATCATGGATTGGCCGCCTCCTGCATGCCTCCCACTGGGGATCAAGCTCGCAACCCAGGCATGTGCCCTGATCAGGAATCGAACCATGACCTGCTGGTTCATAGGTCTATATTCAATCACTGAGCCATGCCAGCTGGGCCTGAAGGAGTGATAGGGACAAAAATAGATGAATTCTCTGGACAACTGGAGGCACTGCATGGCATCGGGTACCCTATGTAGGAGGCGCTGACCATTTATTTTTGCTCCCAATGGTTTGGGACAACTCCAGTAATTTTAGTCAGTGTTATAGAAATTAAAAATCACAGAAACTTCCCCAGCTATAATAATGTACTTATAAAATGGGAAGAAATATAGTCAGGAAAAAAATTTAAGTACTGGTAAAGCAAATGGCTTACTTCAGCGTGAAGAGAAAGCAACAGTTGTTAGGTGAACTGGTTTTGAGTTACAGGTTCCAGTCACCCCAATGTATGTCTTAAGGATTTTTTTTTATTACTTAATCAACTTCCTCTTCCTATACCCACCTCTAAATTATAAGCCTTCAGCTGTTTGCTATATCTGTTCCTGGAGTTACTTATGTTCAAATTAAGTATATACAGTGTATCCCAAAAAATGTCTGCACACTTTGAAGGCAGTGCTAATTAAAATTCATTTCATTTTCAAAATGTAATAGAATCTATGGATATAGTGTGTATAATTTTTTTGGATACCTTGTATATATATTGTATGCACACATATGGATTCATATACTTCATTACAGTAACACATCCTATCTAATAAAAGAGTAATACGCAAATTGACCATCACTCCAACACAAGATGGCTGCCCCCATGTGGTCAAAGATGGCCGCCACAAGATGGCCAGCAGCGGAGGGCAGTTGGGAGGGACCCAGGCTGGCAGGGGAGGGCAGTTAGGGGCAACCAGGCCTGCAGGGGAGGGCAGTTGGGGGGACCAGGCCTGAATGGGAGGGCAGTTGGGGGTGACCAGACCAGCAGAGGAGGGCAGTTAGGGGTGACCAGGCCTGCAGCGAGGGCAGTTAGGGGTGACCAGGCCTGCAGGGGAGGGCAGTTGTGGGTACCAGGCCTGTAGGAGAGGGCAGTTGGGGCAACCAGGCCTGCAGGGGAGGGCAATTAGGGGCAATCCAGCCAGCAGGGGAGCAGTTAGGCGTTGATCAGGTTGGAAGGCGAGTGGTTAGGAGGTGATCAGGCTGGCAGGCAGAAGTGGTTAGGGGAAATCAGGCAGGCAGGCAGGCGAGCGGTTGGGAGCCAGCAGTCCTGGATTGTGAGAGGGATGTCCCAGATTGGAGAGGGTGCAGGCTCTGCTGAGGGACACATACACGCGCCCCCCCCCCCCCCCGCCCCGTGCATGAATTTCGTGCACCAGGCCTTTAGTTTAAATAATAAAAATCTAATAATTCTCTCTTTAATAGTAACTATTGCATTTAATATGGGTTTTGTTCTACCTTAAAACTCACTAGTGGATATATATAGGTTGACTACATTAGAAAACACACCTATGCCAAAACTGGTTTGGCTCAGTGGATAGAGTGTCGGTCTGTGGACTGAGGGGTCCCAGGTTCGATTCCGGTCAAGGGCATGTACATGGGTTGCAGGCACATCCCTGGTGGGGGGTGTGCAGGAGGCAGCTGGTCGATTGTTTCTCTCTCATCGATGTTTCTAACTCTCTATCCCTCTTCCTTCCTCTCTGTAAAAAATCCATAAAATATATTTTAAAAAAAAGAAAAGAAAAGACACCTAATAACTTGAATAACTCACAACAGTTCATCACAAGCAAGAAGCAGACTGCTGCTGCATTAGATGGCCACCTTGAACTGATACTACAAATAGTACAGCAGCTCCTTAAATGGGATTACTACTTGGGCTAATTCACATTTAATTTCCGCCTTCATAACGTGGGCTTTGGCCTCCGGCACATTTCACATCTCCCGGAAAGGGGTGGGCACAGTGTTTGCCACACCTCTCAGTTCAGTGCAGAACCCGTTCCGAGCCAGGCGCGTGTCCCTGAGGACACGGCTGACTTGGGCCTGGAGGCGCGGGCCACCTGCCACGTCCAGTGGCCGCTCGAGCCACGACCACAGGCCTCTGCTTCCTCACTGTCTTGGCTCTAGGCCGGTTGCCTCCCTCAGTCGACGGAAGGGGCTCCTGTGTATGTTTTCAGTTTGGGGTTTGTGTGGCCAGAAGGTGCCTCCCCCACTCTTCTCCCCGATTCCTCAACCAGCTGTTGGGAGAGAGGGCTTGCCTGACTCTACCTTTCTGCCTTCCCTCTTCTCACGGAGCTCAGATGAGTGAACATAGCGGCTCCCTCCCTCTCTCTCTCTCTCTCTCTCTCTCTCTCTCTCCCCCTCTCCAGTCCAGGCTGGCATAATCATGGCTTTTATCTGAGATGATGGAATTCTAAACAGGCTCACATAATACAAGCCCACCTCATTGATTCTATTTCCCAGTGAATAAATGGCCCTTTAGTACAAATGCATTTACGTTGAATATATTTGTTGCTTAATCCACAACTGAATGGACTCAAGACATAAACTGTCTTCTGTGCCGTTGTCTGATACAGGAAGGAAATCTTCATGTATCAAGTGCATTGCACTTCTATGGATCAGAAAAATAATTAAAGATATCAAAGCCTAATCATTCATGTGAACAAATATGAGTGAGTTTAGAAGAACCTATTTTTGGAGTTACAATTAAAGGAAACCATTGATCATTCACCTTCCCAAGAAGACTTCAGACTTTTCTACGATATCGACACTGGCTACTATTTTAGAAAAACAACAACAACCCAATAATGTAAATTCCATTTTATTAGCTGATGTTTTTAGTACAAGAGTCAGTTGACTTAAAAATTAACAGTGGTTATAAAAAGTATAAGGATATGAGTGCACTTTACCAAACTGACTTCAAATACGAAGTTGAAAGTCACAGAGGGCAGGTGGCCGTGACCTATGGAGCCTTGCAGTCCGCTGAGGGAGGAGTCTGTGTTCGGCAGGAGTGTGTTTCGTCTCAGCTCTCCCTCCCACAGGCCTGGGCTGCCCTCCCACAGACCAGATGCTCCTGGTCACTGGTGACCGTTTGACCTATGACGTCTACTCTACACACAGTTGGCTTCTCAGTGGTTACTTCTAGAGCTATTGCCAAGTATTCCTGTAACGGTGGGCGCATTGAAAAACTCTGCTCAGACACAAAGAAGCCTTACAATTGTCCAACAATTGCTGTTAGATGCCTTGATTAAAATGTAGTGCATTTTTTCCCCTGGGCACAAATTTGCTCTTTACTGCACTATTTCTAGTAAATTACTTACTCAATTTTGTCATTCAAATTTTTAAATGAAAAGAAAATGTCGAAGGCTCTTAGTAAAAAGGGAAGATTAAGAGTGTCAGAATTATTCTGACTCAACGACTTTAGCTAAGCAAATCTTTTTAAAACAGCTCAAATAGTATGAGCGTTTTACAAATGAGCTTTAAACATCTTTAATCTAAATTGCTCTTAACTTCTGAATACCTAGCAAAATGCCATTTGTAGCCTGAATACAAACATTCATGCCAGATTAATACAGAGAAATCTGGGCAAATCCATGATTAATATATATTTTTTCCAGTTTCCAATATCCATCTCTGTTTAAGGAAGGGGTTTAATGAATGCTACTGCAGTAATTTAAATATGAAATTAATTTCATTTTCACATCATCACTGTCTTTCTCCTCAGAATTGTCCCTATCACTAGCATCTCCGGTTCATTATTTCCATTTCCATCTACGCATGTCACAGAGGAGAGAGAACGCCGGTGAACTCATCCCATTTTTCACAACTACAAGGAAGCTCATGAAATCCTCTCTTCTGTGCAGAGACACACCAGCACGAGGGGGCAAACTCCAGCCGCAGAGCCCAGGAGTTTGAGGCCCTCCGTGTAAGTTACAGCTACAGCATTTCTCCCTCTGCAGAACCTTGAACACTGCCAACTGGGAAGGGGAATTGGAACATTCCAGAACAGCTGAGTGGCCTGCCCGAGGTCACTCAAACAAGTGACAACAGCAGGTCCAGCTGGGTCCATATTGGCACTCTTCCGCCACACCCATCCCAGGGGCACTGCCCAAACACACAGCCGGGTCACCATGGCAACCGACTGACTGCAGTGCTTACTCAGGCAGGACGGGGCAAGGTGCAGCATCAGCACGGATCAGGGTGGACATGAAAACATAAGTAGCAATTGGACCGGACGCAAGCCAAGATGGAGTCAGGTTAGTAGGTTGTTTTCACAGAGTACTTTAACTTCTTCCTGAAGGTGAGTGTTGTCTTTTTAGTGCAAATTTCAAGTATTATGTGAACAATACCAAATGAACATAGAAAAGGTAAAGTTTGGAGGCTAAGCCATTACTAATTATATTTTAACTAGAGGCCTGGAGGGTGGGTGGGGGTGGCGGTCCCTCAGCCCAGCCTGCACCCTCTCACCCTCTGCAGTCCTGGACCCCTGGGGGATGTCTGCCTGCCTGGTGGATACCCCCCCAGGGGTCCTTAGCGCTGCCTCGGAGGTGGGAGAGGCTCCCGCCACTGCCACGGCACTCGCCAGCCGTGAGCCTGGCTCCTGGCTGAGCGGTGCTCCCCCTGTGGGAGTGCACTGACCACCAAGGCAGCTCCTGCGTTGATTGTATGCCCCCTGGTGGTCAGCACGTGTCATAGTGACAGGTTGTTCCCCAGTTCAGTCGATTTGCATATTAGCCTTTTATTGTATAGGAAGTTTTCATGCAAAGAGGCAACATTATAAGGGAGTGAAATATTCTGGAAGAAGTAACGTTACCATCTCGCTTGTCTTAGTTATACATTTATACGGATCAGCTTCGTTTCAGCATGATGACAACAAATTAGTGGTTGGGAATGAATGTACGGAAGGACCACTCTGCTCACAGTCACACTTGTTTGTTACGGTGGGAATATTCCCATCCTTGAAGGGAATTAGAAAGCGTGGGACACACTCTACGTGCTATCTCTCCCTCCTCCTCCCTCCCCAGCCCTCTGTCCACCCTGACAAGCAGAGCACTGACGTTACATGGGAAATTATGGTTACTAAGCTGCAACAGCCCTAGATTTTCACGCATTCAGTGAGTTTTCTAAAATTTCCAGAATGATGGCTATTCCTCCAGGTGGGAAGCAGGAGTAGGAAGAGCTGGAGGAAAACTTCCTGGTGTGGCCGCACACTCAGCCTTGGAAGCCAGGCCTGGGCTGGACTCAGAGAACCCAGCTCATGGCTGGCGACACGAGTCAAACCTTCGCCACGAGACTAGCACAGCAGGTGGCCGCCTGGGAGGGCAAAGCCCTTGGAGCCAGAGGTCCCGGGTTGAAGCGTTAGACCTGCCACTTGTTAGCCTCGTCCTCGGTGGACATTTCAACTCTCCCATCCCAGCGTCCTGCCCTGAGGAATGGAGAAAACACAGCCTCGTCTGCTGCGGGGGGGAGGGGGGGGGCTGTGAGTGAGCCGTAAGGGGAGCCTGGCCCGCGGCCTAAGAGGCCCAGTGCCTGCAGCAAGGATTGCGCAGTCGGACTTTTAGTGGCGTATATGTCTGTCCTCCAAGCCCAAAGACACCTTGACATTTAAAGAAAAATAAGTAAGTCAGAGTATATAATAGGCAGCAGCGAGTAGCTGAAAGTGGGTGGTCACTACAGAAAACACAGAAGGACATTGAAGAGATTAACGGCTACTGATTTTCACTCAGTCGGTTGAAATATGCTAAATGTATGTATTTAAATTTTTACTTTTTGACCATATTGTTTAAAACTTCTAATAGTCTTTACAGTGGGACGCACCCAACCACCGGTTCTTAGAATCAACATCATCTCCACTTTGGCCTAAAACAGTGGTCGGCAAGCTCATTAGTCAACAGAGCCAAATATCAACATTACAACGATTGAAATGTCTTTTGAGAGCCAAAATTTTTAAACTTAAACTTCTTCTAATGCCACTTCTTCAAAATAGACTCGCCCAGGCCGTGGTATTTTGTGGAAGAGCCACACTCAAGGGGCCAAAGAGCCGAATGTGGCTCACGAGCCTCAGTTTGCCGACCACGGGCCTAAAACAAAGTCAACTTCTCTTGTTCCCCGGAGATGGAGATGTCCCCCCCGAGTCAGAGTTGTCCCCCCCAGTCGGAGATGTCCCCCCCGAGTCAGAGATGTCCCCCCCAGTCGGAGATGTCCCCCCTGAGTCAGAGATGTCCCCGAGTCGGAGATGTCCCCCCAGTCGGAGATGTCCCCCCAGTTGGAGATGTCCCCCCAGTCGGAGATGTCCCCCCAGTCGGAGATGTCCCCCCAGTCAGAGATGTCCCCCGAGTTGGAGATGTCCCCCCCAGTCAGAGATGTCCCCCCCAGTCGGAGATGTCCCCGAGTCAGAGATGTCCCCCCCAGTCAGAGATGTCCCCCCCCCAGTCGGAGATGTCCCCCCAGTCGGAGATGTCCCCCCAGTCGGAGATGTCCCCCCCAGTCGGAGATGTCCCCCGAGTCGGAGATGTCCCCCGAGTCGGAGATGTTCCCCCCAGTCGGAGATGTCCCCCCGAGTCGGAGATGTCCCCCCCAGTCGGAGATGTCCCCCCTGAGTCAGAGATGTCCCCCGAGTTGGAGATGTCCCCCCCAGTCGGAGATGTCCCCCCAGTCGGAGATGTCCCCCCAGTCGGAGATGTCCCCCTGAGTCGGAGATGTCCCCCCAGTCGGAGATGTCCCCCCAGTCGGAGATGTCCCCCTGAGTCGGAGATGTCCCCCCAGTCGGAGATGTCCCCCCAGTCGGAGATGTCCCCCCAGTCGGAGATGTTCCCAGGTGCCGATGCTGTTGAGGTGGGTCACCGGCCTGGGCTTCCTCGATGACCCCGTGGCTGTCATCTCCATCTGAACCTTTGCAGTGAGTCCGAGTGTGCTTCCAGGCCCCAGCGGCTGTTTCACGCCGAGTGAAAGTAGTCGCCCACGCTGCGGGGTTAGTGAGCTCTGCAGTTGCTACGCACGCAGCTCACGCCCATGCCTGTCGCTCCCCGGCTGGCCTGCATCGTGGGCTCGGGCACAGGTTCCATGGTGCGTGCCGCTGACCAGCCCCAGGGCGGGTGGCAGGTGTGCGCTGGACCTGCGCTCGTCCCCTCCGTGGTCAGGAGCCCGGGGCCGAATCACCGTGTGCTCTGCCGTTTCTCCCTCGGCCGTCACCCTCTCCGACCGAGGCCGGCTGCGATCTCGGGGTGTCACGCCGCCTTTCCCGTGTCCCGGCGCCTTGGGCCGCTCTGCGGGCGCTGGCTCCCCCCCCCCACGTTCTGTGCGTTCACTTCCCCTGAGTTCGCCAGGGATGCAAACCTTGTGGCAGAAGGTCACTCCCAAGGTCAGCCTAACTGGATTCGGAGCACACTCTGGATTTTGCGAAGGTGTCTGTAGCGGAATGAGAAGTCAGTGTGGGCTTCCGAGCACAGAACAGAGCCGGCCTCGCCCTCCTGCCACAGGCGGAGCTGGGACGGGGAAGCCCGCCTTTCCCCGCGCCGTGAGTTCAGGAGCCGCCTCTATTCCGCTTCTGGCAGCGAGCACCGAAGCCCTCCCAGTCTCCTTCGACGACGCAGAAAGATGCAGCAGCGTCTCGCCGATGTCAGCTCCCAACACGGACGCCCTCCACGGACCCTCCCGGCTCTCCCGGCTGCGCCCACGCTTCACCTTTCCAACACTCACAGAAGGCGAGCAGCCTTAGCTCTCAAACCTCCGATCAGCCCAGCCAACTCCAGCCCCACGTCACGGTCAACCGTGGCAAAGAGCAAGGACAGTGTCTCAACACGGGACGCTCAGGTTTTACCCATCACAATCCACCGTGCTCCAGATGAGTGAGTTTGAAAGGGAATATAGCTCACAGCTCGTTCGTTCACTTATTCATTCAACAAATAAGCATCGGTCACACCGTCTTCACCGGGGGCAACATGATGGACTGGAAAGAGCCTTAGCCCAGACAGGCCGGGTTCGAATCTGGCCCCACACTTCGCGCCCGTGATGATCTTCAATGAAGTCCTTTGTCTCTGTGACCCGACTTCCTCTCTGCGTCACAGGGCGGTAATCAGACCACGTCTGAGGGACATGACAGTGCACGCCACATTGTGGTTTTGTTTTCTTTCTCTTTCCTTGCTCGGCTGTGGGGACGGCAGGATGAAAAAGATACGTCTGTCATGTAGGAACCCGGAGTGCGCGGCACATGCACACCCACCGGCAGACAGACGGGCACCGAGGCGCCGAGGGAGGACGCGCGTTCTGTGGGCCCGGGCCGCGCACAGAGCGGGTCTCCGCTGTTTGGCCACGAAAGCACCGAATCGCCGGCTGTAACAATGACTGTGCTTCCTGCGGCCACAGCGCCCCTGCCGCCGGCTGCACATCGGGGGTTCGATGCCTCAGGTGGAGACACGGAAGCATCCTTCTCTGTCCCGCGTGCCCACACGGAGGAGCGGCCTTTCCCGGCGACCGAGCAGCGTTCTCCCGGCCCCGTGGCACGTCCTACTGCCCCGAGCGCCGGCCCTCGGGTCCCCAGGTCACTTTAGCTCCAAGTGATGGATTGTGGCGACCTGATGGGTTCCCTGTGAGGACAGTGGGTGAGACCATGAAGAGGGAGGTTTATACTCGCACCCCCTCCTGCCTGTGTCTCTCCCGCGTTCCGCGCCCACGTTGATGCTGTGAGGCCGCCGGTCCGCCGTGCCTCGGTGTCGCCTGTTGTCAGGGAGCTTCCCCACCGGAGAGCCGTCTGCTGCCCAGGCTGCCCGGCTCAGGGCCGCGTGCGCCCTGCCTGGCCACGAGGGTCAGAGGCGAGGGCGGGCTGCCTTTGGTAATCCTCCGGCGTATTCTCGGAGCTGGTGAGATTTAGAGACTTGCAAAGTCATGCAAAATTAATTGAAATATGAGTTATGTGTCTAGAACTTCCGAGCACTATTTGGAAGTGAGCGCTGTTTGCAGAACAGTGTTAACTAATTCCGAGACAAGTCACAACATTATTTAAAATAATGCCAGACGCCCTGCCGGCAGGAGCTGCACCAGCGGGGCCCCCGCCTCCTCCGCAGAGATGCAGCCACTTACTGCGCAGCGTCTGAGAGCTCCTTTCAAAGAGCGGCACGGATGAGGACAACAAAACCCCACAGCTTCCTTTCAACTGATGTTCAGTTAGGGCAGCCCACAGTCCCCACAGAAAACATTAAAAGGAAACACAGAACGCAAAACCCCATTGCTTCTTTTTTCTTCTAAACAGTACACATATATGTATCCTACACATATACAGCATACGTGTGGGTCTGCATACCACTTGTACAAAGTTTAAGAAATACATAGTTGTTGGTAAATGAGAGTTGCATGCTGCTGTTTTTTTTTTTCAAATTTTCTATCAATTTTATCACTTCTAAAAACTATTACTTTGAGAAGATTCTCATAAATCTCCCAGGAAAGTTTTGGGAGCCTCGCTTCAAACAGTAATTGCCTGGGCCAATTAGACCCCGGGATTTGGTTACAGCAGCTGCTAACCCTGTCTGCACATTAGATTCACCGGGGGAGCTTTTAAAACTATTAAATAGCAAAATACCTGACACGTGGCGGCCGATCGATGAGTGGGAATTTATTTCTCTATTAGCCCTTCCAGCCTAGCTCCAGTTCCGTGTTTCCCAAGTGCCCACAGAGCGAACCCCACAGCGGAGCGCCTGACCCTGGGGCCCCCAAACTTCCTGGCCGCCTCACCAGCTTCTCTGTCCTCCTGCCCCCAGGAGGCCGGGCGTGTGGACTGCACCCAGGGACACTTGCTCTCTGTCCTCTCTCGCCTGCGGGACGGTCTGGAACTGCTTCCAGCTTTAACCTCATAACCGCCCGCCCGCCCGCCCTGCGCCTGAGGGCCCTCCCACAGGGAGGGGGCACGCCCTCCCTATGCCCCACTCCAGGTCACAGGCCTCAGCTCCTCAGAGCCCCGTCCCATTCGGGGCCTCCTTGTCCCTGGAACCTTATCTCAGGCTCCCCAGCCCGAGGCCCTCCGCTTCAGCCGCACACCCTTCCTGGGATGAGAGAGAAGGCTCGAAGTGGGCGGCGTTCCCCATCCGTCTCACGTCCCGCCTTCCATGTCGCCTCCTGTGCACGCGTTGTCCTTTCTCACCCCCGGCTCTCCCCCAGAAACGTCCATCTCCCGGTCAGCCACACTTCCCGCGGCCCCTGTCACTTGCGTGATGAGGAATGGGTAACGCCTGCAGGGAGCACTTCTGTAAGAGGTGAAGCCACATCGCCGGACCATGTGCCATTTATCCCGGCGCTTCATTTCTCTCGTGCTTATGTCTACATTTGTGGACACTCTCCATAAAACACATTACCAGGGGCAGCTGCCGGAGCGTTCTCTAGATCCTGCTATAAATCCTGTCGCCTCCACAAGTTACCATCTCTCTTCCCCAACAGTTCAGTGAGGAGAGCAAAACATAACTTCGAAAGTCAAAGCCATGCCCTCGCCGGTCTGGCTCCGTGGATAGAGCGTCAGCCTGCAGACTGAAGGGTCCTGGGTTCGATTCCAGTCAAGGGCACATGCCCGGGTTGCGGGTTTGATCCCCAGTAGGGGGCAACCAATCAATGATTCTCTCTCATCATTGATGTTTCTCTCTCTCTCTCTCCCTTCCTCTCTGAAATCAATAAAAATATATTTTAAAAAAAATCAAAGCCAGGCATGGAGCAATACCCGAGGCCAATGAACACCGTCACCGCACGTCACAACGCAGGGGCCCGTCTCAACAAAAAGCGGCATCAAGTTGGGTGCTGTGTGGGGTGGCAATACGTCCCGCCGGCCGCTCTCCCCAACCGCGTCCACGTTGTAGCTGAAAACACTGAGTGTACACGGGATCTGGGAAGAATGGCCGTGTGGCCGTTTCACTTGAGATCAGTTGCCCTTTCGGGGGTGCACCCGGCCCCCCGTTAAAGGGTGAGCCCTGAAGCCAGGGGTCAGCAGCACTGACCTCCGCGAGGACCTTCACAGCCACACGGGCCTGGCTGTCTCCGTCGCCTTCCTCCGCGGGGAGGCGGCACATCGGGAAGACAGAGCTGTCTGTGCGGGCACATGCCTGGCGGCGTGTGTGCTGCCTACATGGCAGCGATGTGAAAACGGGCTGTCCTGTCGGGCGGATGCGGGAGGCAGGACACCCTCTCCGCCCGATGCCGCGGGGCTGCGTGTGGCGGGCGGGCGCCAGGTCAATTACACGGGGCCGCGAGGGGAGATGAAGACAAATGGGCCTCGTTCTGAACTGAGCGTCAGTAAAATGGAAACTGGGGACATATTAACGCGATGGCCAATTACTTAGGAGCGTGGCTTTGGCCAGACCTGCAGAATGTATTTATATCGAGTCTTTCTAGAGAAAAGGAATGTTGTCATTAACGAGAATGAACATAGAGGGACTTTAAGAAATAACCTGTGTATCTTTATTTCTGGAGAAAAACATTTCTCACCGGAAAATTAGGGCTCTGTCATTCTCCTCTCACCGAAAAAATTAGACGCGTGGGGGAAGTGATATTTGGGAACCCCGGCCAGCGATATTTCATCATTGTTCATGTCAGCGAGCTGTCCGTTTTCCTTCCCAAGATTGATTTGTTTTAATTCTCCCGCTCGGTCCCCTGCTCCCGCTGCACCCACAGCGCCTTTGTCCGCAGGAGAAACGTGAGGCCGCGGCAGCAGCGACACAGGCTCTGTGTGCGGACCCGCGAGGCGACCGAGACATTGCCTTTGTCGCAGGCTCGGTTCCACGCGTCTCGCGGAGACACACCAAACACCAGAGCTGCTAGGAACCCAGGCAGACACTGGGATCGCAGCCCCACTGCGTGTAAACCAGTTCCTCCCTCCTCCCATGACAGAGGACAAGCCTGCCGGCGTCCCTGGATGAGGGACCGAGCCCACCGAGCCCTGACACGCGCTCTGCGGCTCTGCTGTCTCCAATGGCAATGAGTCAACCAGACAGCGAAAGGGTAAGGGACTCATCAAAAGATGTAAGTGAAAACCAAAATAGAAGAGATGCCACCATAATTTCCCACCCACTAAAGGGTTGTTTCTCAAAAAAAAATAAAATAAAATGTGCGGAGAATTTGCATAAATTCTAGGATATGATTGATGTTCACTAAAACCTCAATAACATAGCTAGACAGGACATAACCCTTACAAAAATGATGTAAGTCAAATCTAGCGTCCCCACGCTCATGGCATGACAGCAGGTCAGTAACTGATGCTCAATGAGTTATCGCAATGAAGATAAACACAGTATTTGATCTGTCTATGTCTCCGTATTATTTATGTGGATAAGAAGGTGCCTAGAAATTTCTGAATGCACAAGTCAATTAACCAGGGACTCGGTGACCAGTCACAAACTAAATTACTACCAAGAGGTGTAATGATCTATAACCTCAAAGCGGGAGGAAGACCCGAGGGCTGGGCGCGCCGGTGCAGCCCTCTCTCCTTCCCCAAGTTTGTTGATGTCTGTCTGTCTGTCTACGTTTTCCATGTTTTACTCGGTCAAAACAGTTATAAACGAGAATCCAATGCAACTGGGAGGCACAGGATGGGCATCAAACAGGTTTTCAGAGATCTTTGACACCAGGCTTCAACCTCCCCTTCATGACGGAAGGCTAGTTCACACCATCCACTCAGCCGGCCTTTCCAGCATGGAGCACCACCCCGGGGCCGGATGCTGGTCTTGGCTCTGGCGGTTCAATGATGAGGAAAACAGCAGAAATATTGGCCCTCATGCAGGAAGAGAGAGACGAGCTACATAAACCTCGCAGGCAGAGAGCGTGGGTCGGGAGGGCAGTGAGTCGGTTTTAGATGGGGCGCACAGGGCAGGCGCACTGGGTGGCTGGCTAGTAACAAGCAAACTGGTGAATTATGTGGGCACTGACCATCCTCGGACTCTCCCGGTGACCGATTTAACCAATAACCCCTGTGCCCTTGGCGCTTCCTCACACATGGGTGGGTCTGGCGTGCTTGTTGAAGTGAGGGCCACATCAAACGGTAACTGACGGCTGAAGTTACAGGGCATGGCGGGTCCCCAAACCCAGGCTGTGGGAGCATGCGAACAGGTGCTCCCGTGCAAAAGTGTGGCCAGTGATGCTCAGTGTTTGCGTCCAGGAGCTCCTCTGAGGGAGGGGACACGGGTCCCCCACGCTTCAGCCACAGGCGATCTGTTACCGTGGCAGGAACCACTGACACCAGGCCCGCCCTCAGCACATGCTTCAAACAGCCCGGGAGGTAAACCGCGTGCAGCTAACCGGCGCCCGGAGAAGTCAGCCACTCGCCGAAGGGTCGGTGACTAACAACAGGCGGAACTGAGATTCCAGCCGCATCTGATGAAGCCAATGCCCACATTTGAACCACTCCAGATACTACTTCTTACAGCTGTTCTTTAAAATGATTCGTGTAAATGTGTACCACGTGGCATTTCAACACGAGAGGTTAACATGGAGGTGTCCGTTCATTTTCAGAGACAACGTGATGAGTGGGGACCCCGAGCTTTGGAGTTAAAGGGTCTGGGATCGCATCCTTTCTTGACCATCAGCAGCAGGTCACACAGCGTCCCGAGCCTCAGCAGGCCCGTTCCTAAGCGGGAGGTGGTCCTCCTGCCAGGACTGCAGACCGCCGGGCCGGGCCTGCGGCACAGAGCACACAGCCACGACGCGATCCCTTCCCACCAGCCTGAAAGGGAAGCCGGACGGCTGCCCAGACCGGCTGCCCCCGCACGAGGACGCCCGTGCTCCCTGACGAAGAGTCACCCCAGCCTGGCTTGGGCATCTCCGGGGGTGATCAGGCACCCTCACCTCCACAGGGACAGCTCCAGCCACTCAGCGTGTCCTTCCTCCCACCGACCTGATGACCGCCTCCACAGGCCTCCTCTGGGCCACACCCAGTCTGTGTCCGGGGGACGGGGCCACAAATAACAGAAGCTGGCCAGTGGGATCCTCTGGTCCTTCCGTCTCCAAATTAAACACTGCCCACTCCCACCAGAGGCCGTCCCTTCGCGATGCCCTAACGCGGTCTCCCAAGCTCCCTCTCCTGGGAAAAACCCTCTCCTTTTCCCTGTGTCCTTTCAAAGGCGAGGCACTGAAGTAGGATCATGAGATCAGATTGCCAGGTAAGCATGAGCGCTTGCCTCGCCTCCCTAAGAAGGCAGACAAGGAGAGAGACAGGCTATGAAGGGTCTCAAGTCAGTTGCTTGCCAGAGCAGCCATCACTTTGGCCCATTTTCCCATCGGTCACTTGGGTTTTAAATGTGCTTAGTATAGGAATCATATTAACCTTTTCCTTAAATATGAGGAAAACATTTCCGTTTATAATGGCATTTATGTCATTCTGATACAGAAAACCTTTTAAAAACGCATATAGTCACGTGTTACTCAAATGCATAGGGAAGGTAATTAGTGGCAGACAGCACTGAAATAATGAAGTTTGAACTAATCCCATATTATATCACTTTGTTCTCTTCACCTTTTTAACATGTTTGATAAGTAAAACCTACCAGGGGAAAAATGATTAGAGAAAAAGCATCTAAAACTCGCCCTTCCGAAGCGGTAGAGGCAGGACCAGGGCTGTGGGCAGACATATGGCCGGTGAGCACGGCGCCTGAGGACGGAGAGTTCAGGACACGCGGTGGGCGAGCCAGTCGGTCCCCCTTAGAGGTCGGAAGCGGGGACTGAACTTAGAGGTCACTATGGTGGCCATGCAGCGCTGTGTCTTCTAAGGCACAGCAGTCACGCCGGCCACCCTCAGTCACCCTGGTGTTTAAAAGAACGTCAGAAAGTTAGATCTAAGTCGATCGTGATCCCCAGGTAAAAGTCCGTCAGTTTCGATCCCATCACTGGGCCAGGAAGTGTGGGCTTTAACGCGCTCTTTGTGACGTTAACTTGATATCCTTGAGCAGGATCAGAGCACGTGCCCAACCGGAAACAGAGAGTGCCAGGGTCAGGTAAGAAGCAGCACGACCAGCCGAGGCCGTGGGTAGGAGAACACCGCCTTCCCCTGATCCGACGTTGCCTCGCGGGCCTGTTTGCCTCATTCACAGGTTTCTCAGATTTTACCTCCCTGGGCTCATGGTGACGCATTTCCCGAGTGTTTCCACCCAGGTGCTGGCCTTCAATACTGCTCAGAGCTCCGAATTTCCCAACAGGACAAAAGCCCGCACACGCCCACAAACAGCCAGCAGCCACAGCCCCGATGCTCCGATGCGAGCCCTCCTCCAGGAAGCTGGCTTTAGGAGTCTTGCCTGTTATGCTTCTCATACACATCGTTACAGAACTCCCCCGTCTTTTTCAAACAACAAGCACAAACCAGAAGAACGAAAATTCAAACAAAACTAGGACCAATTTCCCCTATTTGTGTAGTCTGTACGTCACGTGACGAAATTGGTTGCGGGGGCGGGCGGGGGGCAGCATTTACTGAGGGCGCTGCAGGCTTTTTACCAAGATTTTTCTCGCTTTACAGCCAAATTTTGTCAAAGATGAAAATAACATTTTACACCCACACAGTTTTTATATTAATTATTTCAAAGGCCTTTCGGGACGATTACCTAGTTAATATTTACCAAAGCCCTCTGACCGAAGCAGGCAGGGTAATCCTCGCCCGTTGGATGAAAAGGTAAAGGAAGCTGAGGAGCACTGAGCGGCATCCCCAAAGTCACAGGCGATGGCAGTGCCGGGACGAGACAGAAAGGTCACGCAGCACACTCAGGCGCCCCGCTCCTCAGGGGCTCGGCTCAAGGGCATGGATTTGACATGAATGGAAACAGCACCAACCTCCCTCCAGGCAGCCTAACTCTTACCATTTTTTTTTCTTTAATCCTCACCCGAGGATATTTTTCCATTGACATTTAGAGAGAGTGGAAGAGAGAGGAAAGACAGAGAAACATGGATGTGAGAGAAACAGCGATTGGTTGCCTCTGCACGAGCCCCGGCCAGGACCCGGGCTGGGCAGGAGCCTGCAGCCGAGGTACGTGCCCTTGACCAGAATCGAACCCGGGACCCTTCAGTCTGCAGGCCGACGCTCTATCCACTGAGCCAAACCAGCTAGAGCTTAACATTTAACAAAATACTCTTTTAACATTCTTTTTTTAAAAAATATATTTTATTGATTTCAGAGAGGAAGGGAGAGGGAGAGATAGAAACATCAATGATGAGAGAGAATCACTGACTGGCTGCACGCAACCCAGGCATGTGCCCTTGGCTGGAATCAAACCTGGGACCTTTCAGTCCACAGGCTGACGCTTATCCGTTGAGCCAAACCAGCTAGGGCTTTTAACATTCTTTTGACATTCAATAAAATGCATATGTTACGCCTCTGTCATGCTCCCTGAAAGCGTACCTCCCATCAAACACAAAGATCGGCCTTAAATCGGACCCAGAACACGAATCCCTCTAGTTGAGCACAGACTCCCCTGGGCACCGCCAGGCTCCGCTGGCACCCGAGGACGCTTCGCTCTTTTGTAAACACCAGGGGGGGTGCTAATGCGACCCTCGGAGACAGCATGACACCCGCAGCAGCAGGGCGGCCTTCCTAAGCTGGGAAGGACTTTAACCTGAGGACGACCCGGGCTTTCGTACTGACGAGCGCTGGTGAAAATTCCATGGACAAGGGTAACGATGACTCCAAGTTTCAACACGACCCAGGGCTGTGGCTGGGTCACTCCGCGTGGCAATCACGGTGAGTGAAGTGGTCTGACATTTAAAACTGGCATTTGGTAAGGACCTCTCAGGTGGCTCAGGGGCCCTCTCGCTTCCCTCATCTCCTCGCTGACGAGGCAGGTAAACAGCACTTCCTGACAAGAGGTGGGTGATTTTCCTGGTCCATCAAATCCTCACCCCCGTGTGAGGTTTCCTCCCGTCTGTCCTGAGAAACAGGAAAATGATCGACAGTTCTGCTTCTGGTTATTTCTCAGTTGTTCTGAAAATTGTGCCACCAGCTCTCTGGACGTGTTCTCTCGGGGTGAACTGACCTGCTCATATAATTACGTATTTATTTGCTTAACTTTTAATACCAACCACCCGCCTCTGCACACGTCGGCAGAGATGGGCAAAATGAGGGAAGAACAGCTGGGCGGGGCAGGTGAAACCAACGGCGACCAGGGGTCATGTCTCGAATAGGGAGGATATCGAACCCAGGACCAAGGAGCAGAGCCTGCGTTCATCTCACCATCTGTCTGCTGTTCGACAGAGACGTCCGATTTCAGCTGGCGGCTCCCAATTGCATCTCTCAAACAGAACTGAAGCCGGCCGTGCAGGGCGGTTAAGGGTAGTCACGTGATGGAGGGCCGTAAAGAGTAAACTAAGAACTATACTAACATGTAGCATGTAAAAGCCGCAGGATCCTAAGCTGCTGTAGCCATCAGCTCCGCCTCGTGGTGGGAGGAAGCCTTCTCAGGTTGGGGTCCCTAGAGCAGTCCCTAAGTGCGAGTGGTTTCTTAGGAGATGCTCTCTTAAGGGGGACGTGAGTAGGAAGTAGGGGAGTGGGACAGGGCGGGGAGGGGGCCCAACAAGGCTGTGCCATCGGGTGACCTCTTTGCGGGGAGGGGAACTCTGGAGACACCCCTCAGAGTTGTCCTGACTGAGCGAGGGGTGGAGATGGGGGTTGGGAGGCAGGAGGAGCTAGAGAGCACAGCCACTGCCCCCCCTTCACCCTCCCCCCCCCCCCGCTTTCTATTGGGTGAAGACTGCCCTGAAGGACGGTTCCCAGGCTCGGCGTCCACCTGGTAGAGTTTCCGAGCAGCACAGCCTCATGTGCTGCAGGGCCCCTCCAGGGGTTTCTCCCAAGTCCATGCTATTAACACCTCCGGCGTCTCAGGGCTGAGGTGGAAGGCTTCGTCCCTGGCGGATGTGCAGTGACGTAAGTCCACACTCAAGTTCCTACAAAGATGCAGAAGAGCTGGGTTTCGGAAGTTTTCTGGAGACCGGAAACACTTTCCCATGTCCCGCTGCCGGAGTGGCACGTCCGGCGGCCCACGGGATGGCCCGTAGTGACGGCGCCGACCTCAGACCGCAGGCAGCAGCTGCAGGCCTTGGATTGACGGTCTCCTGGCTCATGCTCGCCTGTCCAGCCTCTACGACTGAAACCGGGAGGACAGCGCATGGGCCCGGGGTGACGACTAGTGCTCCTGTGAATGCAGCCTCCAGGCTTCTGACTACCTGTCTCTCTCAAGGACCCAGCGACGGGATGCGTCCAGCGGACATTAGTGAGTGTTCCCCTTTAAGAGCAGTCTGTAGGGTACAGACAGGTGAGAGTCCATTAGGATTCAGGTCTGCCGGGTGGAACAGTCTAGAGAGAGAAAATTCACGTGGAAATAGGAACCGCAGAGCTATGTGCTAATTCCCCCAGGTATAAGCATCACTGGTCAGACCCACGTGTGGCCACTGTATCCACTTTCCAGTCTATAAGACGCCAGATGGAATAGGGAAGGTCATTAAAGCATCAGACCATGAAATAGGAGTTTTGAAAGAATATCACGAACAAAGGAAAAATGAGAACAATGTTTTTTTTCCCTAATATACAATTATTCAGAGGTGATTTCTGTGTATATGTTTTTTTTTGTTTGTTTTTTTTTTAATTAAAAATCAATGTCTTCCTGATTTTAAAAAATAAGGCCTGGCACTAGCTGGTTTGACTCAGTGGATAGAACCTTGGCCTTCGGACCAAAGGGTCCCGGGTTCGATTCCAGTAAAGGGCACGTACCTTGGTTGCAGGCTCCTCCCTGGGATCGGGCCCTGGTCGGGGCATGCAGGAGGCAACCAATCGACGTGTGTCTCTCACATCGATGTCTCTGTCTTCCCCTCTCTCTCCCACGCTCTCAGAAGATCAATGGAAACGCATCCTCGGGTCAGGGTTAACAACAACGACGCGCCTGACGCAGAGCATGCGACGAACCCTTGTTGGCGTCCCCTTCCTTTTCCCTCTGAAGAAGCTTTTACTGACATACACGGTGCGTGAAAAGGTCACGACTTGTAAGTGTGCAGCTCACTGTTGATAAGACGAAGCCCCTGTGTGAGAACCACCCAGAAGATGCGTCTGTGACCGCGGAGGACAGAGAACACTCCGGGGTCACTGCCACGCGTCTGTGAGCCCCTGGAGGGAATGGGCCATTGGCTGCTGTTGTTCTCCACAGTCCACGGCGGCCCATTTGCCGTGGAGACTGGCCGGGGACGCGATCCCCGCACCTGACGATGGGTAAGCGAATGCTCCCGAGCGCTCCCAGCAGCGTGCAGCAGGGCACGTGGGGTCCGTGGAGGACAGGTGATGCGGAAGGAATACGCTAATCATAATCATGAAATACAAAGTTTCCTGAAGGGAGTGAAGGCGATGCGACGGTCAAGAACAACAGGGTGTCCTGCCTAGAAAGAGCGAATAGGGAAGTAAGTCAGGGACGAGTTATGGGGAAACCTGAATGACAAGGCCCGGCTATGGGAACAGAAAAGCAAAGGACCTTGACGACGAAGGCAGCAGCAGGAACAGAATTCTGACATCTTGCTCTTCCACAGACAGAAAAGCAGACTGCAGGGAGCACAGGAGGGGTGGAGACAGGGACGGGGCAGGGCATGGACTCAGGGAGCACAGGAGGAGGGAGCACACAGGAGGAGGGCACACAGGAGGAGGGAGCACACAGGAGGAGGGAGCGCAGGCGGAGGGCGCACAGGAGGAGGGAGCGCAGGCGGAGGGCGCACAGGAGGAGGGCGCACAGGAGGAGGGCGCACAGGAGGAGGGAGCGCAGGAGGAGGGAGCACACAGGAGGAGGGAGCACACAGGAGGAGGGCACACAGGAGGAGGGAGCACACAGGAGGAGGGCGCGCAGGAGGAGGGAGTGCAGGAGGAGGGAGCACACAGGAGGAGGGAGCGCAGGCGGAGGGCGCACAGGAGGAGGGAGCGCAGGAGGAGGTGGGGAACAGGGGAGCTTGCTCTGTAGGCCAAGGCCATGACTTCGATCTCTGTCTAAGTGCAGGGTAGGGCAGTAAAGAATTTCTATCAGGGAAGAAAAGAGATCCAATTTATGTTTTAAAAAGGTGACCCCAGTAGCTGCATTGTTGGGTGGCAAGAGAGAAAGCAGGTTCCAGGACAAAGGTTCTCACCGAAACACAGACACACGCTGGACTGGGCCGCTAACCCAACCCTTTGGTGGATGGATGGGATGTGGGGCGTGGGAGGGGGAGAGTGGGAAATCAATCAGGTTTTGGTTTCAGTAATCATGTAGAATGAGGCGTCCTTCACTGAGACAGAGGGGATTCGTGGAGAAACAAGTTTCCGGGGGAAGGCAAGAGCTTGGTTGTGAACATATTAAGTTTGAGATGTTCAAGAAACATCCACGTGAAGCTGTCAAGCACGTAATTTGGATAAACGAGAAGGGGGACGGAGGGGAGATCCGAGCCAGACACACAGATTTGGGAGTTATTAGCATATAGATGGTTTTCAAAGCCCTGGGAACGTGATGGAAAGAGAAGGTAACGGGAACCCGGTGCCAAGCTACGAGGAGCTTAGAAGTTGGTCAGATGCAAGCCAAAAAAGGCATAACCACAACAATGGGAATCTACACGTCACACGAGCATCTCAACACCTTTTAACATACTCTCTGGATGCTGCTCTTACTACAAATGTGGTTTCCTTAAAATACATTTTTATTGATTTTAGAGAGAGAAGAAGGGGGAGGGAGAGTGAGAGAGAAACACTGATCAGTTGCCTTCCTTATGTATCCCAACCTGGGGCTACACCCACAACCCAGGCATGTGCCCTGACAGGGAATCGAACTGACAACCTGTTGGTGCCCAGGGCAACTCTCAACCAACCGAGCCACACCGGCCGGTCTACAAAGGGTGTATTCGGCGGCATGAGGACTGCAGAGCGCGCTTCCTCGTGGTCAATGTCCCCCATCACCTGCAGTAGCCAGCTGCTGCTCCGTGCGCGTCTCAGAGACAATGTCACTGCGGAAACGGCCTTCATTATTGCCACTAATTTTAAGTAAAGGCTTTCATTTCCCTGTTCTTAAGTATCGATGGAATTCCCAGCTGGAAAATACAGCTTTTGAAACTTTTTTACTTGGAAAGGCGATTGCTAAGTTATGCAAACATTTTGAACTCTAAAATGTTTGTGTTACTAGGATACTCATTATAGAGGAAACGAAAAATACGAATATACAGGGTGGGGCAAAAGTAGGTTTACAGTTGTGAGTACGAAAAACACAGAGTTTGTTCTTGTATTATTATTTCTTAATTATTGTGCCATTTTCCATACGAACAACTGTAAACCTACTTTTGCCCCACCGTGTATTTGTGATTAAAACCTGTGACATAGCCTTAGCCGGTGTGGCTCAGTGGATAGAGCGTCGGCCTGCGGACCAAAGGGTCCCAGGTTCCATTCCACTCAAGGGCACCTACCTCGGTTGCAGGTCCTCCCCAGGCCGGGCCCTGGTTGGGGCGCGTGCAGGAGGCAACCAATCAATGTGTTTCTCTCACATCAATTGTTTCTCTCTGTCTCTCCCTCTCTTCCACTCTCTCTAAAAGATCAATGAGCCGAGACCGGTTTGGCTCAGTGGATAGAGCGTCGGCCTGCAGACTCAAGGGTCCCGGGTTCAATTCCGGTCAAGGGCATGTACCTTGGTTGCGGGCACATCCCCAGTAGGGGGTGTGTAGGAGGCAGCTTATCGATGTTTCTCTCTCATCAATGTTTCTAGCTCTCTATCCCTCTCCCTTCCTCTCTGTAAAAAATCAATAAAATATATTTAAAAAATAAATAAATAAAATAAAAGATCAATGAAAAATACCTTTGGGTGAGGATTAACCAAAAACAAAAAGACCTATGACACAAACTGTGGCAGGCCTTCAGACTGATTCAATAAAGTATTTTTAATTAAAACCTTAAACCACACCTGGACGTACACAGAACATCCCCACCCCTCCCGTCCCCCAGTGTAGCTGACAGAAGGCACGCCACGGTCACCCTCAGGCTGCTCTCAGCCTTGGAACCCTGCCATGGAAGCCGCCTGCCCTGCCCTGGCCGATGGCGTGCCACAGGAAGCTGAGGAGAAAGGCCTGGCCTACCCATAAGGCATTTCTCTTGCTGCTGGACCCTGGTGAAGGGACAGCTTCATCTCTCAAGGTCGCTTAGCTATGGGGTAGTATTTGTCCCTTTGCACATTTGTGCCCTCCCCTCCCATTAGCAATTATTTAAAAAGTATTTCCACCTGCATCCCAGCCCCCTGCTCCTCGGCAATAGGGGACACCCCTGAGAGGCTCTGCCCTCAGGCACGCCAGCAGACAGAAACTGAACGGGAGATTGCGCTCCGCACACGCGGGGAAGGCAGGCGATGGCAGGAAAACCATGTCGCTCATGACCTCGGCTTGTCACACTGCTGTGACCCAGGCCGTGACCAGGACTGACTTCCCTGGTCTCCGCTTCCTCCCACGTGAAATGAGTGGTCTGACCAAGTGTCACAGCGATCCTGGGGAGCAAAGCCAGTGAACATTTGAGACCACTGTCATTAGAGTTTTATTCATAGTTTTACATGTTTCCTTGCAGATTAATATGGTGACAGCAAGGGCTGGACATGCTTCTCAATGTCATTAACAGTGACTCCCTTCCCCTACTAAACTCATTCATTAAGAGGCTATATTTAGGTTTAAAAGACAGCATTTCATTATGTGAAAGACCATAGATGGTTCTTGGTGTATGAGTGCAGTGAAAAACCTTTTAAAAAGTTTTTACTTGATTATGTTAGCCACATAACTAGAAATTATGTGTATATATATAATATATATTCTCATATATATTCACATATATACAGATATATACATATATGTATATGTATATAATCTTGGGTTAAAAATAACAGTCTAACACTATATTCATAATTATTTCAGAAGAGCAGCCATTCAGTTAGCTGTGGAAGTTCATAAAGGGTCAGCACACGACGATTCCAAATTAGAAACAGGAATGTCTAGTCGATGTCGTAATAAACCTCCAGAAGTCAAAGAAGGGCGGAGCCCAAGCAGATCCTAGACTGCAGCCTGGTCGTGTCTTACATTTGACCAATAGAACATCAAGGTCCTCAGAAATCAAGTGACGCTCAATAAAGCCCCAGCCCAGTGCTCACAAACATGAATCACAGCCACCCTCACGCCCCTCCGAGTGCTCTGTCCACGGAGACGCACTGCCTTCTGATTTGCACACCTGCCCCTGCTCTACGGTAAGTCACAGCCGCACACCTGCGCTACCGAAATGGCACAGACACCAACTGCCCACGCGTGTTCATTCGGCTTCCTCAGTGCACTCAGAAAGAGGCGCCGCCTTTCGCAGACTTTTCACTGACGTGAATAAGATGCCCTCGGTGAGAGCCCAGAGGGAGAAGCAAACAAAGATAATCACAAACACCGAAGTCGCTCGGTGAGAGAGATGCCCACTGGGTATTCAGGCGCCAAAACAGAGTAATAATGAGGGTGATAACAGAGCCTTTCCAGGCACCAGAGGGGACCTCTAGGAGGGGGTGCCTGGTTTGAGCCCTAACTGGCGGGTGTTTAACCGAGGGGACCAGGAAGAGGACGGCAGCGTAGCAGATCACCACCACGGGCAGGGCTGGAGGCTGCGGCCAGGATGGCATTGATAACGCTGCCGTCTCGGCTCACGAAGCCCTCTGCACCTGACCTCAGCCAAAAGGCCGAGACTGAGCGCAGGAAGCCACGGATGGAGCTGGCTGGCGGGCTGGCGGGCTGGCGGGCTTTCACTAAGGACTGCGGGCGTTCTTTTGGGCAACGGTGGCTGTTACAACAGTTTCCATCAGGGGACCGCCAGGGTCATTTTGGGGTCATTTTATAGGAGCCTTCAGAACAGATGAACTCAGAGACTGAGGTGCAATGTGCTAATACTCTAGTGATTTTAATCTAGAAAATTAACAAAGTAGATCTAAAAAAGGTAGGATCCAAAACCCCTCCTGCTTCCAATACTTTACTGGGAAAAGAGAGATTATTGGTCAGGAAGCGCCAATCACTGCCTCCCAGGTCATTTCCCTCTGCCCAGTGCTCACAGCCCTCACCCCCCCATCCCCCCCCCCCCGTGCTCACAGCCACCCCCCTCTGCCCAGTGCTCACAGCCCCACCCCCCCACCACACCCCCCTGTCCTGGTGCTCACAGTCCTCACCCCCCCATTCCCCCGCCCCAGGTGCTCACAGCACCCCCCCACCTCTGCCCAGTGCTCATAGCGCCCCCTCCTCTGCCCAGTGCTCACAGCCCCACCTCCCTCTGCCCAGTGCTCACAGTCCTCACCCCCCCCATTCCCCCGCCCCAGGTGCTCACAGCACCCCCCCACCTCTGCCCAGTGCTCATAGCGCCCCCTCCTCTGCCCAGTGCTCACAGTCCTCGCCCCCCCCCCCCCCCCATTCCCCTGCCCCGGGGTGCTCACAGCCACCCCCCTCTGCCCAGTGCTCACAGTCCACCCCCCTGCCCAGTGCTCACAGGCCCCCCCCCCCTGCCCAGTGCTCACAGCCCTCACCCCCCGTCCCCCCCCCCCCACCCCGCCCCGGGTGCTCACAGCACCCCCCAACCCCCTGCCCAGTGCTCACAGCCCCCCCACTTCTGCCAGCCGGAACCCTGCACCTTCACTGTGGACCTGGTCCTCCACAAGCTCCTTTACGAACGGTCCCATCTGTGCCCTCTGTGCCCTGTGCCGGGATGGCCACGTGGGCTCCTCGGGTGGAAAGAGAACCCAGAACTCGGTGAGCCGCCGCAGACGGACCTTCCACGGAGAAATCTGCAGCCTGACCGCCTGGTTCCTGTTCCCTCTCACAGAATTAAAGCGCTCCGGTCTCACTGCGCATGCTTGGCCTGGAGGGCTCTCTGGCTACATAAGCCCACCCAGGCTGACCCCGGCTGACCCCGGCTGACCCCGGCTGACCCCGGCTGACCCCAGGCTGACCACAGGCTGACCCAGGCTGACCCCGGCTGACCCCGGCTGACCCCGGCTGACCCCGGCTGACCCCAGGCTGACCCCGGCTGACCCAGGCTGACCCCAGGAGACCGCGGAGGGCCCCGCCCGCCGCCCGATGGCCACGGCAGGGGGACACTTCCCCGTGCCCACAGCCCGGGCGCTGTGACTCCTTTCAGAGTGTCCTGTTACCCACCAACGCCCTCTCCGGAGAGAACTGTGATCCCCTCCATTAACAAACAGAACTAAAGGCGTCCCACTGGGTCTTTCTATAGAACCAGCCAGGAAATCATGGATTATGATGTTTGTTACACAGACGTGCGTTACCTAGCGTTTATTTTGAAATATTTATGGAGGGCCCCGCCCCCCGCAGCCCCCAGGGAGCGCGGTGCCTCTCCGGTTCTCCATGGCGCACCCTGGCGGTGGGTCCGCGACCCGCACCGCCCACGGCCAAGGCCTCCCGCCCCCGCCCCCGCCCCCGCCCCCGGGGGCCGCAGCCCCAGGCCTCGGGTGGAGCGGAGCGTCCAGGGTCCAGGCCTGCCCTGTGCTGCGGGGGGCCGGGCGGTGCTTTGGGGCGGGGCCCAGCCCAGGGAGCCCAGGGCTCCGCGGGGAGAGCGCACACCGCCTCCCGAGGCCGGAAGCCTGCGCGCAGGAGGCGGGCGGGCGCCCGGGGCGGCCTGGCCTGCGGAAGGGCGTGTGCGGCGGGGCGGCCGCGAGGCGCCGGGCGGGCGGGCCGTTTGCTGACCGTTCGCGGACCGGGTAACGGCTGCCGGCCGGCCAGTCCGCGGTGCCGCCACCGGCATGGGCTGCGCCCCGAGCGTCCACATTTCCTCCGAGGCCCCGGGCGCGTACCCGGGCGGCAAAGAGGCCGAGGACGCGCAGGACCCCTGGGCGCGGCTGGAGGGCACCGGCGCCCTGGCCCCCTCCTTCCCCTCGGACTCCTACCTGCCTCGCGGCAAGATATCCGTGTCGGACGTGCAGTTGGGCCCCATGCGGTTTCACCCGGACCAGCTGCAGGTGCTGTTGGTGTTCGGCAAGGAGGACAGCCAGTGCAAGGCGTTCCGCCAGGCCTGCGACCAGGCCGGGTTCAAGTGCACGCTGACCAGGGAGATGCAGGCGGTGCTGGGCTGCTTCCTGTCGGCGCACCACGACATCGTCATCCTGGACCACAGACACCCCCGGCAGCTGGACGCGCGGGCGCTGTGCAGGGCCATTCGATCGTCCAAGGTCTCGGAAAACACGGTCATCGTCGGGGTGGTGCGCAAGCGGGACGGGGACCTGCCCGTGATGCCCCTCCTCTCCACCGGCTTCACCCGGCGCTACGTGGAGAACCCCAGCCTGCTGGCCTGCTACACCGAGCTGCTGCAGCTGCAGTTCGGGGAGGTGCGAGCCCAGCTGAAGCTCAGGGCGTGCAACTCCATCTTCACGGCCCTGGAGAAGAGCCAGGACGCCATTGAGATCACGGGCGAGGACCACCTGGTGCAGTACGTGAACCCGGCCTTTGGGACCACCATGGGCTGTGACTCCCAGGAGCTGATAGGGAAGGAGCTGGCCAAGTTACCCGCCGCCGAGAAGAAGTCTGAGCTGTTCGACACGATCAATTCGTGCATCCAGACGGGCAAGGGCTGGCAAGGCGTCTGCTGCGCCAAGAACGGAGACAACAAGCAGCAGGATGTGAGGGTCATCCCGGTCAGCGGGCAGGGCGGGAAGATCAGACACTACGTGTCCATCATCAGGCTGAGCGATGGGAACAGTAAGGCCGAGAGGACGCCCAGGAGCATCCAGTCCGACTCGCACACAGACAGCCAGTTGGGGAAACTGAGGGACAGGAGGAAAAGCTCGGGTGGCGCCAGGAGCCTGGGCTCCCGGGCAGGTGAGGTGGCCGGCCAGAGACGCCACTCCTCGCTGGCCCGGATCCAGTCGGTGACCATGGAGGCGCCCATCACCAAGGTGATCAACATCATCAGTGCCGCCCAGGAAAACAGCTCGGAGCCCGTCACAGAGGCCCTGGACCGGGCGCTGGAAATCCTGAGGACCACGGAACTGTACTCCCCGCAGTTCGGGGCGAAGGATGAGGACCCTCACGCCAACGACCTCATCGGGGGCCTGATATCCGACGGCCTGCGGAGACTCTCGGGGAACGAGTACGTCCTTACCGCCAAAGACCTCCCGCGGCTGTCCAGCAGCGTCGCCGTCCCCACGTCCCTCCACGACGTCCCGCTGCAGATCGCCGAGGCGCTGGAGAACGAGGAATCCTGGGACTTTGACATCTTTGAGCTGGAGGCCGCCACGCAGAAACGGGCCCTGAGCTACCTCGCCATGAAAATCTTCGGTCGCTTTGGCATCTGCGAGTTCTTAAAGTGCCCGGAGACCACGCTGAGGCTGTGGCTGCAGGTCATCGAGTCCACGTACCACGCCTCCAACCCCTACCACAACTCCAGCCACGCCGCCGACGTCCTCCACGCCACCGCCTACTTCCTGTCCCAGGAGCGGGTGAAGCGCGCCCTGGATTCGGTGGACGAGGCGGCCGCCCTCATCGCGGCCACGATCCACGACCTGGACCACCCGGGGAGGACCAACCCCTTCCTGTGCAACGCGGGCAGCGCGCTGGCCATCCTGTACAACGACTTCGCCGTGCTGGAGAGCCACCACGCCAGCCTGGCCTTCCAGCTGACCCTCCGGGACGACAAGAGCAACATCTTCAAGAACATGGAGAGGGGCGTGTACCGGACGCTGCGCCAGGCCATCATCGACATGGTCTTGGCCACGGAGATGACCAAGCACTTCGAGCACCTCAACAAGTTTGTCAACAGCGTCGTCAAGCCCTTGGCAGACCTGGAGGAGCGCGAGGAGACGGAGGCAGTGCGAGCGGACATCAACACGATGCTCAGGACTCCGGAGAACCGGTCGATGATCAAGCGCATGATGATCAAGTGCGCCGACGTGTCCAACCCCTGCCGGCCCTTGGAGCAGTGCATCCAGTGGGCCGCGCGCATCTCGGAGGAGTACTTTTCCCAGACCGAAGAGGAGAAGCGGCGGGACTTACCCGTGGTGATGCCCGCCTTCGACAGGAACACCTGCAGCATCCCCAAGTCCCAAATGTCCTTCATCAACTACTTCATCATCGACATGTACGACGCGTGGGACAACTTTGTGGACCTGCCCGTGCTGCTGCACCACCTGGACAACAACTTCAGATACTGGAAGGACCTGGACGAAATGAGCGTGCGGGGCCTCCGCCCGCCCCCGACCTAGGCCAGGGAAGGGCCCCCGTGCAGAGAGCACTCCGCTCGCCGGTGCACTGCGCCAGGGCTCTGCCGATGAAAAGGAACGAGAACGGAAGGCTTGTTTCATCACATTTTATCCATGACTTCTCCAAAACGTGGCCTGATTTTGTAGAGTGTTTATACCAAATGTTCTTAAGGGAACACACAGCAAACGGGATATTTACTAACGTGACTTTTTAAAAACCAACCTGTATCCACCTTCAGTGGTAATGTTTAATTCCAGGTATTTATGAAGGTTCTGTATCTGCACACTTTCAATAAATGTAGCACCATTAAAAATGACATATGAGGACACATCACGGCACCTGTCATTTCATTTTAAACTTTAAAAAGTTAAAAAAAATATTTATGGAAACCTGTATTTCCAGTGGCTGTGCAGCTGGCCTCACACGCTCATTTCGTGACAGGAAATAACGTGTTTTGTGCCCCCCCCCCCCGCCCCCGCTCCACCTCCCAGCCTCAGGACCTCGCCTCTCTATGTGATCTGCTCATGACCAACCATCGCTGTGCACATTCAACAAAAGGTGATGCAAATGTCTCGCTGAAATCCTGTCGGACATATCGACTATAGATTCTCTAATAAATGGCCCTTTAGTTGCTCACCTTTCTCAAAATCATCTCTCTGAATTCTGTTTACAATGATTGATATTGCCTGCTGGGTCCTTCATAGAAATACCTATAAAATCTCCATAGAGACCCGCAGTAGTCT
Source organism: Eptesicus fuscus (assembly GCF_027574615.1). Taxonomy (NCBI): domain Eukaryota; kingdom Metazoa; phylum Chordata; class Mammalia; order Chiroptera; family Vespertilionidae; genus Eptesicus; species Eptesicus fuscus. The sequence goes on from NC_072482.1 coordinate 95,600,803, forward strand.
CCATTCAGCTCCACTCGGCTCTGCATCCCACGGCCGTAAGACACAAACCCTCATGACATGCCCTCCCCGGTGAAAATCCTTGGGGTTCCGTTGCGTTCATGATGAAGGCCAACCCCCTGTGGAGTGCACGAACCATGACAGACTTGAACCTCCCCTGCGTCTTCAGCCTGGGTCCTCACCCTACACCCCCTGCGGAACCACGGCCCGTTCCCAGGGTCCCAGACACAACGCGGTCTCACCTCCACGCCTTTGCACACACAGTTCCCTCTGCCGACTCGCTCTTAAAGCACAACAGGATGGAGCGATCATCCTGGAAATGTTTGGAGAGTTATGCACAATTATTAATAAAAAACAAAAATAGCATGCTGCCCAGAAATACCGAAAAATAAGCCAGGGTATCGACATTGGGAGACGGCTACTCACTGGCATAGTGGTAAGCGATGGGCAGAGAAACAGAGAAACCTAGTGTGAAATATTCAGACTGAACTGGGCACCTCACTGACTTCCTTAGGTAATCGTAGCTTTTCTTTGGGAAATGGACCACTTCCCCTACGTTTTGGCTAAAAGGAGAATTGAGACAGGATTTGACAGCTCTCAGGGCATCTTAGTAACTAAAGATTTACCACCCGTTTGTGGGTTGTTTCTTTCTTCTAAATAAAGTAAAAGTGGCAGAAACAAATGCCTGTCACTTCTAAACATGACCCTAAAAGAGAAAACATCACGGGGAAAACGATGACCGTTTTTACCACCCAAATCTTTAAAATATCAGTGAACCAACACACACACAAAGACATCCACACAAATGAAAAACAAATCACCAAGTAGAAAAATAGTCATAACCAAGGACAGAGCCATATCTGTATAAATAGCGTTGCCAAATCAACATAAAAAGTTAGGTACACAAATAAGCAAAAGTATGGACAGATAACTTAAAAAAATAAAGATGAGCAATAACATAATGAACGACATAGAAAAGAATCTCGGTTTGACTTGTAAAATGCAAAGACTAGAAGGAAGCTACCCTCTGTGTCCATGAGGGTCTGCAAACATCTACCCCACCCCCCACCCCCGACCCCCGATCCCACTGGCAGGCATGTGAACACTCATTCAGCAGGTCATGGGGTTTCAAATGTGCATGGAGGGTTTACATACGCTCTTTAAACCAGCATTAGCTCCCAGCGAGGTGTCCAGAGGAAAGACTTGGATGAATGAAGGACTAGTCCTGAAAAATAGCAATCCCAAATCCAAACCTCAGTCTGCTAAGTGAAAACTACATACAAAACAGTGTTACATCTGCCTCTGTTTCAAGTGAAAATATCACAGGTGCCTGCTGGGAGTGGTCCAGAGGGTTCCACATCGGAAGTGTGACGGCGGCATCACTTGTACGTACACGTAAGTGTAATCTTTGTTATTCTTTTTACACTTTCTACCCTTTATACATATTTAAGCAAAGGACAAGTGTTTTCTGTAATCAGCTTACAGCACTGTTTTTAAAATAACGATTTTGTTTTGAGGACAATAAATTTAGGAAAATTATATATGGACTAAGAAAGCAATGCATCCATGGAAAAGAAAAAGTCAGTTTTAAATTACTGATCACATATTCTGTTTGTTTGTCACTTAGAATATTTTTTTCCAAATGGTTTCAATATAACAAAGCCTTAAATGGCTGGCCCCACGCATTCTTGATCTGATTTTCTTACACGTCGTGTATTTTAAGAGCTGCTCATTTGATTGCATTCCTTTCATTTAAACTCATCTCATCAAAATGCAAAATTCCTAAGAGCTGTTTTATCTCCCCAAACCCCACATTTAAATCTAATTTATGTCTTCTATTTCTCAGTAAAAGGAAAACACATTTTACTAAAAGTCAATGAACTTAAGCTGTAAAAGGCCAAGGCCGACAGAGAAGTGAAACGCCATGAGAATAAGAGCGCCCTGGCCTCAGCTCTTACCCAGGAGCTCACTCCCCTGCAGAAGGCCCTCCGGCAGCACTCCCGCAGCACACCTGTGCCAGCTGCCCCTCCTGACTCCAAAGCCCTCCCGCTTCCTCACCTGGTGAGTTCGTGAGGAGCTGCTATAGTCACACGCTTCTCCAGACCCGAGACCCGCGGGGCTGATCCCAACCTGCCCTTCCCTACTCCTCAGCGCCGCCTGGGTGTTTCCTCAGCACCCCTTCCCGATAGGGATCCTGCGGGTGGACCTCAGCTTTATGCTCTGCCAGAGGCCTGCCCCGCCTGCCTGCCCCTGAGGGCGCTCCGCACCAGCTGCATGGTTCCCGCCTCCTCCCAGGCTCTGCCTCTGCCCAGGGCCTTCCCCGGAGCTCCTGCCGTCCTGCATCTGGAACCAACGCCGTCCTCCCCGCCGTGCCATCCTCCCTGCGTGCCGCCCGCTCCTCCAATCCTGTGACTTCAAGTCCAGCCAACCTCTCGCTAAGTTTCAAGGCTCTGACACCACACTTGCCAGTTCCTCTACCTGGAGCGTCCTTTGAACTCCTTGGTCGACCAGGCCTAGCAAAAGCCCAGGTTCCTTCAAGACCAAGTTCCCACTTTCTTGTCTGGGCAAAACGCACACATACACACACACACACACACACACACACACACACAGTTATCTGGCTTCTATTGTAACTGTTTACATGTCTTTCTTCTCTACGCTCCTTAAGGGAATGCCATACCTGAGTTGTCTATATACACTCAATACCTCCCCAGATCAGCAATAGCCCACATCACAGTCTCCATAAGTCTGCTGAATAAATTAAGTACAACCCATCAGGAAACTTACAGTTATTGGTAGACAATGTCCTCCGTACGACACACGTCCTTTAACATGCATCAGGTATGCGTGGGGCAGGCTTCCGAGGCTGGAGTGTCTGAGGGTCGGCTGGACACCCTGCACCTCCGGAGGCCGGAACCATCACCCTGCAGGGCGCTTGGACAGCGCCGAGTGACTTCAGGGAGGGACTGGGAACTGGGAGGAATTCAGCTACTGCCAAAGCTAGTCCTGGGTGACAGTTCCTGCGGCATGATGGTGACAATGATGACAGAGAAAAATGGAAAATCCCTAGGGTGCCCACAGGGCGTGTCAGGAATGGGTCGGGAAAGGCTGTGTGTGTCTGAGAAGGTCCATGGTGTTGTGTTAGCCAATAAGAAAAGGGAGGCCAGTAGGGGAGGCCCCTTTTCCAGAGAGGCCTTGGGGCTCCACTCACCTGGTAGCTGGGGGCTTCCATATCGCCAAGAGAAAGGTGACCATCAGCAAGGTCATGAGCCTGAGCCTCTGGCTAAGCGACAGCCACAGACTCCGAGGGCCTTTCTGATTTCTCCAGAGCCCTCCCCTCCACAAGATCTGAGATGCGCATCACTCAGCTGCAGGGCCGAGCACACAGTGGGACACCAGCGCACCTGTTGGGCTGAGAGGACTGACTGTGTGCTCCTCGGGCACAGGAAGGAAGTTCCAGGAACGGCTCTCCCAGAGAGAGCCAACACCACCCCCCCGCCCCCACAGTGGGCTCTGGACAGGTGTCACCAGGAAGTGAAGACGCCGACCCAAAGGCTAATGAGAAGATTAAATGTATGAAAAAGAGGACTGAGACTAATACAAATTTGATTTCCTTTTCCCAAAAGACTATCAAGCATCAGAGATATAAGAGGTTAAGTGAAGGGCCAAAGAGATGGTTAGATTCATTTATAAGTGATTTACTTTTGAGGAGAGGTTCTGAAAGATTATTTAACTCAGAATGAACAGTAAAATGTTCAGGCCGTTCTATGGGAATTAATGAGAACGTGGAGACGGATTCTAAATGCCTAACTCGCCAGTGCCATGGTCCAGAGAAGAAAAGGAAGCCAATTTTGCTGAGGAATGTACATAGCAATTTGCAGATCTTCATGTACAAAGATAATTTATTAAACTTGGGTTTAATTGGTTTTTCCAACTTATAGAGTTGGGGAAGGCAAAGAAAATAAGTCACACAGAACTATCTGTTCTTTTTCATCCAATTTGCTCTTTTTTCATCCAATTTGCTCAGTTCTGCCAGGGCTGGCCAAGCTGTGATGCAGAGATTGGCCAGGAAAACCCAGGGGAGGCCAGCCATGGCTCCGGAGCCCTGAGCAGAAGCCCTTCTCACAAAGGGCTGTCAAAGCCAAAAACGTGCACAGCCCTCGGTGGAAATTGAGTTGTTTATTCCTAAGCAGAGAGTGCTAACCCCTTTAGTCAAGTCATTTACATTCCCTGTGGCTAAGTCTCTTATGTGTAAAACATAAACAAACATGTAAATCTCTCGGAGGCCGTTATTAAGCATTTCACACATCGCGCAGCAATCTGGAGGGAGGCAGACGCACAGGGGCTCCAAGATGACTCGCATGAAGCAGGCCTTGCCGGAGCATCCTGCCGGCTACGAAGTCCTCCCTGTTTCCAAGGGCTTAAACTGGTGAAAAATGGCCCTTGCCCTGACCGGTGTGGCTCAGTGGGTAGAGCGTCGGCCTGCGGACTGAAAGGTCCCAGGTTCGATTCCGGTCAAGGGCATGTACTTTGGTTGCGGGCACATCCCCATTGAGGGGTGTGCAGGAGGCAGCTGATCGATGTTTCTCTCTCATCGATGTTTGTAACTCTCTATCCCTCTTCCTTCCTCTCTGCAAAAAATCAATAAAATATATTTTAAAAAAGAAAAAAAAAAAGAAAAATGGCCCTAAATATTTTGAAAGGTAAAATGAAATTCAGTGGGATAAAAACGCATGTCCGCATGACTCCACACACATCGGAGCGGACACGTTCTCTGTGCCACCGGCTATTCCAGTCTCAGGAATGAACAGTCCTGAGGATAACATGCCCTGGCTGGGGACCCTGCCTCTCCGTTGCCACATTCACCCTGCCATGTAGAGAGCCCAAGGGTCCCTACAAGAAAAGCGAGTTATGAATAGAAATCCATGGCCAGGACCAAGTTCAAGTTGAAATTTGCATGACAACGTCTGCGCTGCTTTATCCTTCCGAAAGCCAGAGCCAGAGCTCTTAAACTCCGTTCGCTTTGCATTGTAATAGAGGATCTGATGGGTCCAGGTTGGTGTTTATCGGAGCTTCTGGATCCCAGCCGAGATGACGATAGAGCTGGGTGCCCACGAGGCCTCCACAGCTCACAGACTGGCTTCAACAGCACCTTACAGAGCTCCAGACGGAAATGCTGCAGCGAGAACACTTACCCTTCAAACCGTTACTGCGCTGTCTTCCCGCCTGTGTGTGATGTTGGCCTCTACGAAAATGTGGCCCCTCTACGGGGAAAATACGGAGAGCCTCAGGGTTTAGTCGGCCTTTGAGGTAACCAGCTAGAAGAGGCCGCACACAACAAACTGAGAAACTCTTCGTGGGCTGTTTCCTAGCTCCTGGGATCCCTTTCCTCCCACAAAAACACACACCTCCACACACCCGCCCCTCCCGCGGGGGAAGAATACAGGACGTTCTGCCCAAAGGAGCTGGCTGCTGGGAAGAGAACAAGTGTATTTCCCGGGAGGCCTTCCCTAAACACCGCAGTGGTGTTTCCCTGGCAAATCCCACAATTATTCCCAAAATGCATGTGTGCACCTGGGGCGCTTGTGCACTCAGAACCTCCTCCTCTCTCCAGGGGGCGGCCATTCCAAAGGGTCACCCCGCTCCCCAAACTCTCTGAGCACACACAAGGGTTCCACACTCCAATGAAAAGAGCTGCCAGCTAAGCAAGTGACCCCCTAAAGCAAGGAAAAGAATTTAAAAATAAAAAGAAACAACCTCAGAAAAGCCACAGGGACATGTAGCCCCCACGAGTATTCTGCAGTCCGTAGGCATCGCCTGGCCGCAGTACTTGGAGGGCGGTAGCTGAGTGACGTGGGGATGCCTGCGGACAGAGAAATCGCACTCCGCACGCAAATGCTCCCTCTGTGATTAGTGAACCAGCAACGTCAGCTGCTGAGGTCATCCCTCCGCGGACTCCTGCCCAGCCCCGGAAAGAGTTTGGACACAGTTGGTTCCCACGAGGAGCAGTATTTGTGAAAAGGTCACCAGGCAGAAATCTCGAGGATAACACCACTTGCTTCTGGACCCCGGAGTCAGAAAGTGAGTCACAGGTAACAATGGAGCTAATTTCCATTTGGCCATCATCATATTCACCTTCACTAAATGATTAAGAAAAGAAAACCAGCCATTTGACAAATAAGGGGCATCTGCTAGAAAAGCGTTGCCAGAATATTGTCTAAATTATTTAACTTTTCAGGGCCCACAAAATAAATGCTTTTATTAAACTGTACTAGAAATTGCATTTTATTTTTATCAGATACTAATTACATAACCATGTTTAGCCCAGGGAATACACTGAAATAAATTAATATTCACTCACAACAAATATGTTAGCACACCTAAAACTGCTGTGATTGTCTGACCAAATGAATTCACTTTCCTGACGCATTAAATTTCCCCTTCCCCAGGGCTGCCTTTAATTCTTCCGTGCTCAGCACACCGATTCCAAATTCCTGAAAATTCCTGACTCCATTCATTTTTCCCATCAATATTTACTCAAAGTTTCCTAAGAGCCATGTTGAGTGCTGGGCATTGGTGTTCACAAAATTATTTTTCCAACTTATCAAAATTCCACTCTTGTCTCATTTTCTGTTAGCAATACTTGGTGTGCAAATATGAACACTAAGACGGAACAATGCTCAGTAAACGTTAGCAGTCACTCCTGTGGCCGCATCCCAGGGGACACACTGAGCATCCGGAGCTTTGTTCGTTAGTTATCTCAGCGACCACACCATCCCAGTGCTGAGCGCCTCTCCGATGTCACAGAAGCAGCAGCTGGGTCCAGTGGGTGAGCAGCTCGCTAACCTGCGGTCACGTGGGACTGAGTGGAGGACACGGCGCTCACACCCTGAATCCTCACCCTCTGGCGATGGGGGAAAGTCAAAAGTGAGTTCAGTATACAAGATTAAGGAGATGCCAATTTGGGGGACATTAGAATACTGCAAAGCCCACGTCTGTAATGAAGTATCATTAAGGAGCTCAGACTCGATAACGCCCTGGTCCCAGCCGCCGGAGGCCGCTGCTTTGCAGTGTGGCTGCTAAAAGCAGGTGCTCCACTTCAAAGGCATTGCCTCCAGGCACGACGCAGCCGAGCCCCACCCAGATGAGCTGCTGTGGGGGGAGGAGGCTGCCTTCGGAGGTGCGAGGAGGGGGCCTGCGTGCCCGCGATGGAGGACACTGTTAAATCGGGGACACAGCGCCCGAGTAACACGGTCGCTGTCGCCATGACCAGGTGGCGAGTGCGTGTCCGGGAGTCTCAGGAGGGAAAGACGCCCGTGCCATCCTTTCCACGCGGCATTATGGGGGGGTCAGCCAGGGCCTGGGTTCCCGAGGGGCTGCGGGCTGCATTCTAATGGTACAGCCTCACACAGGAAATCTAATATCAGGAGGCGAGCAGGCTCCTAATCTAATAAACGGCTGCCTTTTCCCTGAAGCAGCAGGAGCGGCTCTGTGAGGTGCAGTGTGTCTGAGGGAGAAGAATGGGCCGGATGTACCGGAGCTGTGAGAGCTTAGATGAAAAGACCTGTCCTTGACTCTGTACGGAATTAAGTGGCTCCCATGAGCCTCTGCTGAGTGCCTGATGCCTGGGACAGGCACTGTGGCCACCCGGGACTGCAGACACACTCCTGACACCAACCTCACGTACCTACAGTCACGTACAGGTAACAGTCACATACAGGTAACAGTCACATACAGGTAACCGTCACGTACAGGTAACGGTCACGTACAGGTAACGGTCACGTACAGGTAACAGTCACGTACAGGTCACAGTCACGTACAGGTAACCGTCACATACAGGTAACAGTCACGTACAGGTAACGGTCACGTACAGGTAACGGTCACGTACAGGTCACAGCCACGTACAGGTAACCGTCACGTACAGGTAACCGTCACGTACAGGTAACCATCACGTACAGGTAACCGTCACGTACAGGTAACAGCCACGTACAGGTAACAGCCACGTACAGGTAACAGCCACGTACAGGTCACAGTCACGTACAGGTAACAGCCACGTACAGGTAACCGTCACGTACAGGTAACAGTCACGTACAGGTAACCGTCACGTACAGGTAACAGTCACGTACAGGTAACGGTCACGTACAGGTAACCGTCACGTACAGGTAACCGTCACGTACAGGTAACAGCCACGTACAGGTAACAGCCACGTACAGGTAACCGTCACGTACAGGTCACAGTCACGTACAGGTAACGGTCACGTACAGGTAACAGTCACGTACAGGTAACCGTCACGTACAGGTCACAGTCACATACAGGTCACGGTCACGTACAGGTAACAGCCACATACAGGTAACAGTCACGTACAGGTAACGGTCACGTACAGGTAACGGTCACGTACAGGTAACAGTCACGTACAGGTAACCGTCACATACAGGTAACGGTCACGTACAGGTAACCGTCATGTACAGGTCACAGTCATGTACAGGTAACCGTCACGTACAGGTCACAGTCACGTACAGGTCACAGTCACGTACAGGTAACGGTCACGTACAGGTCACAGTCACGTACAGGTAACGATCACGTACAGGTAACAGCCACGTACAGGTAACCGTCACGTACAGGTCACAGTCACGTACAGGTAACAGTCACATACAGGTCACAGCCACGTACAGGTCACAGTCACGTACAGGTAACAGCCACGTACAGGTAACAGCCACGTACAGGTAACAGTCACGTACAGGTAACAGTCACGTACAGGTCAGTCACGTACAGGTAGCCTGGACAGGGTGACACTGAGCCGGACCACCGAGGCCCAGGTGGAGAAGGATGAGAGGTCCTCCTTGCGCCACCGGAGCACAGAGGGACACTGAACGGAAACATGAAGTGAGCACCCAGCAGCATCCGCACAACCTACCGTCCGGGGCTGCGGGCATCCACACAGCACTGCTTTCTGATCTGGTGGCAACGATGAGAAACGGGAGCTCAGGGCCAGGAGCCAACGGTAGCCCTTCCCCCACAGGACAGCGTCATCTGCTATCAATGATCAGAGCGAACATCCCACGCATTATCATCATGCGAAGAACAGGCTGATCTGATCATTATCACACATGCATAACATGTAGTTACATATAAGCATAATGGATAATCAACCTGGCGACGGCGGTTTATCTTTAAGGATTTCAAAATAAACCTCCTTGAAAATGACACAGTGACGTGTCTGATGGAGAAGCGCGGAAATACAGCAATCTTGATAAGCCAAGCGAGACCCTCACTGGAATTATCATGCAGGAAAAAAGGGAGGAAAATTGTAATTCTCTATGTTGCAAGGAGATTAAACATCGCTCTCGTAACTCGGGCTCTCGATACCATAAATAAATAGAAATTTTTCATGTTTCCCCTGGAAAAAAATGCTGTAGCTAGATGAATTTATCTGAGCTAAATGAGTTTTGCTGAGAAAAAGGCCAAGTGATATTTCTGACTTCGGTGAATGAGACAATAACTTAAGGTGAGGAATGGCAATGTCCTTAGTGGGGCTAAGGTGACGGAAAGGTAATATTCCCCACATGACAGCAACTGCTACAACTCAACTAGCAGGAAGCAGAAACTAGGCTTTTTAAAAACAACAGTTTCCTGTGACAATGGGAAGTCACCACATTGGGGGGGCGGCGGGGGGGGGGGGGGAGGAAAGGGCACTGGATCCAGGCCCGTTAGCAAAGTAATACATGCTCCTTTTTTAAAAAAATATATTTTATTGATTTTTTACAGAGAGGAAGTGAGAGGGATAGAGAGTTAGAAACATTGATGAGAGAGAAACATCGACCAGCTGCCTCCTGCACACCCCCTACTGGGGATGTGCCCACAACCAAGGTACATGCCCTTGACCGGAATCGAACCTGGGACCTTTCAGTCCGCAGGCTGACGCTCTATCCACTGAGCCAAACCCGTTAGGGCGATACATACTCCTTATGGCATTTGTCCTCCACACAGAGAAAAAGAAGACCTCTATGTTGTCTGTGCCTAATAGCAATATATTTTAAAAATAATATTAACCTTATGAAAGCACAAAATCACCATTCAGATTAATTTTCCAAAAGAAAATATCTCATATAAAATTTCAAAATACCTGCTGATCAATCTACTGAGTGAAAAGTCAGAGTAAAGATCTGAATTCCAAGTTGACCGCACCTTAATCCACCTGCAAAGCCAGCCCCTCTTTGTTTTTTATAAGGGAACTAGAGGCCCAGTGCACAAAATTCATGCACGTGTAGGGTCCCTAGGCCTGGCCGGTGATCAGAGCCGATCTGCGGGGTGACCGGTGGGGCAATCGGGGTCCCCCACTGGCACCCGCCTTGGCTGGCCTGGGGCCTGTGGGCGGGGGCAGCTCCTGCGTTGAGCGTCTGCCCCTGGTGGTCAGTGCACGTCATAGCGACTGGTCATTCTGCTGGCTGTTGGTTCAGTTGATTTGCATATTAGGCTTTTATTATATAGGATGAACCAATCAGGTAGAGAACAGGCGGCCGGGACAACACATTTCAAAGCACCCACTGGTCTCTCTCTGCCTCCCACGCCCACCTGGGCCTCCGGTGCAGGGTCCTGACGGGGTTCCCCCCAAGTCAGTGTCACTGAGGTGCACACTGTGAGCAAAGGCGGGGAAGAGTCAGGCAGACAATGAAGGCATAACTTGGGCAAGTCCTCGAGACTCTGCTCTGAAACCAACGTTTGGTTCACTGCTCATGTTTCTGCCCTTTGGGGTCTGTAGCCTAGCAGCTTGCTGATTTAGGGAGGGGTCCATTCAGAGCAATGTTGGCCCAACAGAGGCATCGTCTGAACATTTAGAGGTCAGATAATACCCCATGGACCTCAGCTTTCAGCAGCGCTCTGAGAACCAAACAACACGGTGACCCGCATGCGCAGAGCGGGTGGGAGCACGCCCTGGGCCGGCGAGGCCCACCCTGGCCCCTATGGAATGGCTGGGTCCTGGGCTCCTCCCCTCCCACCGTGCACATAAACTAACCTCTCAGCTTAGAGCCAGCTGGGGACACAACCACCAGGTCGGAGGGCGTCAGACAGGTGATGGCAGGACCTGGGGGCAGGCCTCTGAGCGGAGCCCGGCTGGATTCTGAAGGACGTGGCCCTCACACGGGCTGTGCTGGAGAGAATGGGGCCCACAACGCTCTATGGTCGTGGGAAACCTCACCGAGGGCCAGGGACACGGAGGTGAGTGTGACTGAACGCCCACATGTAGAAGGAGGCCGTGTTACATTGTTACCGTGAAGACACCCAGGATGGAAAGAAACATCTCACTGGGTTAAGGAGGATCTCTTCTGTGTACCCTAAAGCCCTAATACCCAATATCACCTAAAATATAAGCACTTTTTTCTTTCACAATCAATAAGATGAGGGCAAAGGAGCTTACCAGGAAATAGTCAACTCGTCAAGGATTAAGTTAAACTTTAGGTAAGCAAATTTAGCAGCAACTTTAAACGTTTCTGCAATGAAAGATAACACTTTTGACAATTACAAAAAAGTGTGACATGAATAAGTACAGCACTCCATTCCCTTTGTAGTAATAATTAGTGATGTTGGTTTTTTGACCCACATTCTAATTCAGATCCACTGAACTGCTAGAAAGAAAGTTTTAATGAGGTTAAAAAAAACACGGTAAGAGGAAAATGCAGATGAGGTTCCAGTAATAGCAAACATCCCTATGGAAGCTTCACAGTTTACAAAGACTTTTCACAACAGATCTCATTTAGTTCTCGAGTCAGCTCTGTGGGGTAAGCAGGCTGATATTACCCCCGTTGGACGTTTAGCCCCGCATTCGTTCAGGAATACATTTCCTGGCAAGTCCGCGAGACTCTGCTCTGAATCAATTTGGTTCATCGCTCATGTTTCTGCCCTTTGGGGTCTGCAGCTGAGCAGCTTGCTGGCGTAGGGAGGGGTCCCTCCAGAGCCATTCTGGCCCAATGGAGACATCGTGCGACTGTTTGCAGGACTGATCATCCTCTGCCTGGTTCCAACACCTTCAGCATCTACGCGGAAACAACACGGACGTCACCCAAAGAAATGTGATTTGTGCTCTGCCCTGGAATTGGGACCGAAAACTGGGGATGCGGTTACACGATGGGGGAACAAACCCGCGCAAATCCCTTTGTTCTCTTCAACCGTAACTCCCAGCTTTATGGAAGCGGGAACATTTTCTTAAACATACTCAGAAGGATGAGAAGTATGAGACAAGAAAAGAGAAAAATTCAGAATGAAAATGATCGCTTTAAATCTGGCTAATATAGAAAGAAGATGAACCTAGGTGTGGACTGTAAGGGTACAAGAGGACCAAGACTGCTACACAGTCTTCCCCCTGACCGGACCCCCGGGCCGTGACCTTGGAGGCCTGGCACAGTGCGGGCGGGGGGCTGAGGGGCTCCTGGGGCAGGGCGCTGGGAAGCATGAGCCATCCTGAGCGGGAGCGCTGCCCGGCACACGAGCCCCGCAGGCGGAAGGCGGAGGGCGAACACAGGAGCAGGACCGGGTGGCTCTGAATGAGGAGAAAGCGCAGGGGCCCAGCTGAGGGCGGAAAGGCCACAGGCAGCCCGCAGGCCAGCTTGCCCTGGGCCGGCGAGGGCACGCCTTTCAGAGCCTCTCGCTGGGTCCGAAAGGAAAAGGAAGTTCTAGGTTCCCGAATCGGTGACAAGGTGGAGCCAACAGCGGGTCGCCGTGACTGGGCGGCCCTGGGTGGAATGTTGCCAATCTGGCCAACAATCCAGCAAGAACGAAAGCCATCCTCTCCCACCCGATGTACAGACTTGACTCCTAGATTCCCAGCTCTGACCCCGGAATCAGCGTGTGCATGAGGAGCCCGCACAGGACGGCCCGGGGAGTGGCGCGGACGTGTGCAGAGGGTCTATGTGGACCGACTGGGTCTGTGCCTCGGGCAGGTCCCCGGGCCAGGCAGGAGTAGAGAGTGAGGCTAGAAAGGGTGAGACGGAGGGAGCCGAGGGGAAGGGCGCCCGGCTGAACCCCAGGGGTCACACCCAGGGGACGGCTACGGTGGGCAGGCCTCTGGGCAGCAGGGGCAGGAGTGGTTTGCAGAACAGAAAGGAAAGTTTTGGTAAACATTCAAAGCTCTGATGTTGGTTTTGTTTCTGCCTTTACCCTAAGCAAGCAAAGATGAAAGCAACAGTAGTCTTCAACCTTTTTGCCAAATATTTTAAAAAGGATTCTGAGAAAATGCATATTTTGAGTAGAAATCTACCATGTGTTATCTTAAATGTAAATAATTACGAGAAATTTAGTTCTGCTACATTGCAAAGATGGAAAATTCCACATATATTTATTATCATCTTTTAAATAGACCCAATGGGATCTGGTATGGTTCCCACTATTATTCACTTTAAAAATACACAAATAAGTTCAATGTTAACAGCTGGAAAGTTTACATCCTTCCTCCTTCTCTTTGAAGAATATCTCTTCTGAATTTTATTCTAATGCAATATATTTTTATGCTTCAAAGTCTATTGATCACTCTATATAGTCCACAACAAAAAAATGGTACCATGTCCCTGGTAATCAGCTTACACAGACTAGCCCCTAACCTGGCTCCTTAGGGGAATCCAGTGAACAAAATTAACGCGTCACCCACGTTCAGGTAGTGGGCTGTGAAAGGCCCACTTCCCGTTCATTTCTGAAATTAATCCTAAGCCTGGCCGGCTCCTGAGGCTCCTGAACGTGACGCCGCCGACGCCGTGCGGGAACTCGCCCCCGGCCTCCCTGTGGTCCGGCCCCGTCCTCAGCGGCCTCCCTGCTGCCTCCCGGGTGAGGACCCTCCAGCCAGGGCCGGGAATCCCAGCAGTTACACACTGCACAGCAGCGGCAAACAGCTGCTCACAATTAAATTACCCTAAAAAGCTGGTAACTAGTTTTTAAATTTAAAACATAACAACTTGCATTTTTTTCTTAGGGTTGAACTCTAATAATATAGAATTATGTTTTTTATACCTTTGGTGCTGCTCTATGCGAATAATTTAAAAGTACCACTTTGAAATATAATTTCGATGTTCACCCAAAAGTAAGAAAAAATCATTTTTAAAAAGATCGAGGGGAGGGAGTTAAGTCGGGCATTTGCTGGTACCCACAGCGGAGCTCTACCGCACGCTAAGTCCCGCTGTGAAGGATGCGGTCCCATTCGAATTACAGATGCTAGTGTTAATAAATCAAAAGTTTGCAGGTGGGTTTGTATTTCAAGTAAAAGTAAAATGAGCTCGTTCGTCAATGTTTATCTAATAGTGCCATAATCAAGTCCTAAAATGTCTAACCTTTAACTTACTCCAAAATACCTTCATTCTTTCGGAGACATCGGTTGTGAAACTTCAGATGTATTTTGGGAAAAATTATTAATTTAATTGCTAGGACTGCTCAGAATAATGAGACAAAGACATCAAGAAGTGAAGACTACAGACATTTCTCAACAAAAATAGCACATTAAGAGGTTCTTAAACAATCAAAACTGTTTTCTTTTTCTTGCTTTTCCACAAGTACTCTGTGACTCATACATGTTTCACGCTTATGATTCAATATGTCAAAGCTGGCTGCACATAGGAGATATGTCATTAAATAGATCCAGATGCAGAAGCCTGGAACAGACTGTCAAATCTCAGAGAGAAGGGGGGTGGGGGTGGGAGATGGGTGGGAAGAGATCAACCAATGAACTTGTATGCAAATATGCACGACCCAGGACACAGACAACAGTGTGGTGGACATCTGGGGTGGGGGTGGGGGCAGACTAGAAGGGATCAATGGGAGAAAAAAGGGCACATATGTAATACTTTCAACAATAAAGTTTTTTTAAAAAAAGAGAAATGTGTCATTGTTATTTTTCTTGTTAACCATGTCTATTGAGTGAAAGGTAATGCTTATTAAAGGAAGGTATTTCCTACTTTGTATTTACCACAATTTGGTAATAGATTAAATCAAATTTTAAATATTTCCATAAAGAGTGCAACACAGACACTGAGGAGGGAAAAAAGCAAGTATCAGCTAAATGATCTTTTACATACGTACACACCACGTAACCCAGCCCAGACCAAGAAGTAAAAGGGAGTGATCAACATGAATACTATTAGTCTAATGTTCAGTTTCTAAGTGAGAAGGTCGTCAGATATTTCTACCATAACAATCAGCTGCCTAACAATGTAGAAATCACATGTCAAAGTGTTTCTTGCGTGCAGAAATGCAGCATTTTATTAGAGAGGGTATTTATAAGCTTTCTCCATTAAAAAAAAAAAAAAGAATGCTTTCGTCACCCAAAGCTTCCCGTGGCCCTTCCCGGCTCAGCAGCGACCACCCTCAGCGGCGACCACTCTCCTGACTTCCATCACCGGAAATCAATTCTTCTTCAATTTCACAGAAATGGAAGCATAGGATACACACTTTCTCCTGTTTAGCTTCTTTCACTCAACTCTTTTTTAAAATAAATTATTTTTAGAGTTTATTTTAGAGAATAGAAGGAGATAGAGAGAGAAGCATTGATCGGCTGCCTCTTGCATGCCCCCTCCTGTGGACCGAGCCTGCAACCTGGGCATGTGCCATGATCAGGAATTGAACCGTGACCTCCTGGTTCATGGGTTGAGGTTCAACCACGGAGCCACACCAGCAGGGCAACTTACTTTTTGAAATTCAACCACTTACATATCAGGGGTTCCTTTTACCCTTTAATTACAGAATCCTTATCCGTGCTACCATGAAGCCACAGAACTTTCACCCTGGGCTGTGGCATGCTCCGGCCGGGCTGTCACCAGTAAGCTGCTGGGACATTTCTGTGAACTAGTAGGTCTTTCTGGGACAGGTACACTAACTTCTCTTTAAAAAAATATATTTTTATTGATTTTAGAGAGAGGACAGGAGAGGGGCAGAGAGAGAAAAGCATCACTGGAAGACAAGCATGCTCAGCTGCCTCCTGCACGCCCCCTGCTGGGGAGGAGCCTGCGGCGGGGCAAGGCCTTACTGTGACGTGTGAGCTCTCCCGCCCCCCAGGATGCCGGCTGCTCTGTGAGATCTACTTTCCAAACATACAGAGAGCGGGCTCCTCGCTGGCGGGAGCTCCTCCTGAACCCACAGTGGGCGGCGGGCGGCAGGGGCACTGCCCTGGCTGTGAGGAAGGTGAGGGGGCTTCCTCAGCTGTGACCGGGAAGGCGGTGGGGACACCTGCAGGGCGGGGAGCACCTGCGAAGGGGCGGCCTGCGGTTTCTGCGGGAGATAGTTTTTCTTCTTTCTTTACTGATGAAGGTGTTGCATGTGTGTCCTTATCCCCCCGTGGCCCCCGCGGGCGCGTCTACTGAACGGCATCAGATGGATCACCTCTCGTCTCCCCCTTAATCCCTGGAGAACATGAGCCAAGTGCTCATTCGCTATTTCCTCCGCTTTCTTCTCAGTCGGGGTGCAGCACGCAGCGGCCCCTGCTTCTGTAAGCCAGTTGGTTGGAAGCCTGGCCACCCGTCTGTCTGTCTGCATCGTCGGGGACAGCTGAGCTGAGTGGCTGGGACAGGCACCCCGTGGCCCACGAGGCCACAGCCATGCGCTACGTGGTCCCCACAGAAAATGCCTGTGGACCTTGCTCCCGGGGCCGCTGCAAAATAACAGCGAAAACATCCTCTTTTCTGAACGCATTGAAAGGACAGAAATGGGCTGACAAGGGCCCACGGCCACGGCCACGGGCAGCACCACGTGTGACACCCACGGGAGGAAGAAGGTGTCACCTCCCACAGGGCCAGGAGGAGGCGATGGCAGGGCGCCAGTCCCAGGGCAGCGCGCATGGAGGACAGAGACCCCGCAGGGCGGCAATGAGGCTTTCAAAGGCAAAGTCCGGATCCCTCGTGCGTGAGGGTCCAGGCGGAGGCTGCGAGTGAGCCCACGCCTCCCCGTCCTGATCTGACCCACAGGCAGGGGATGTGTGACAGGAGGACGCTCCCCCTCATCCCCCTCCCCCCCGCAGCAGCAGGCGCCTGTCTGACCAGCGTGGCCTTTCCTCTGCTCACGGGAAGGCTGCAGAGCTGCTCCTGAACATGGAGGCCGCCTGCTCCAATCCATCAGGGCACAAAATGGCAAATCCATCTTCATCCCGCCCCGAAAAGAACAGCCCCGCGTGTTCTCAACGCTCCCTGCGGTCTCCTGTGTCCCCCCCGAGGCGCTGTGGAAATCCTGATTTGTTTCACAGCCTGCACAGCATCAACCATCAGGCCAGGGCCCTGCTCCCAGCTGCCTCCTCCCCCAGCTGTCTCCCTCCCCCATTTGCCTCTCCCTCCAGCTGTCTCCCTCCCCCAGCTGCCTCCCCACAGCTGCCTCCTCCCCCAGCTGCCTCCTCCCCCAGCTGCCTCCCCACAGCTGCCTCCTCCCCCAGCTGTCTCCCTCCCCCCGCTGCCTCCCCCCAGCTGCCTCCTCCCCCAGCTGCCTCCCCCCAGCTGCCTCCTCCCCCAGCTGTCTCCCTCCCCCAGCTGCCTCCCCCCAGCTGTCTCCCTCCCCCAGCTGTCTCCCTCCCCCAGCTGCCTCCCTCCCCCAGCTGCCTCCCCACAGCTGCCTCCTCCCCCAGCTGTCTCCCCCCAGCTGTCTCCCTCCCCAGCTATCTCCCTCACCTCCAGCTACCTCCTCCCCCATATGTCTCCTCCTCCCCCAGCTACCTCCTCCCCCAGCTCTCTCCTCCTCCCCAAGCTGCCTCCTCCCCCAGCTCTCTCCCCCAGCTCCGCAGCCTCCCACAGCTGCCTTCTCCCTCAGCTGTCTTCCTTCCCCATTTGCCTCTAGCTCCAGCTGCCCCCTCCCCCAGCTGTCCCCTCCCCCACCTATCTCCCTCCCTGCCAGCTATCTCCTCCCCCAGCTGCCTCCTCCCCCAGCTGCCTCCCTCTCCCCTAGTTACCTCTCCCCCAGCTGCCTCCTCCCCCACAGCCGCCTCCTCCCCCAGCGGGCCTCCAGGAGCAGAGCCTGAAGTAAGACTATTGATTGGAAAAGCACTGCTGACCCTCGAATTCTATCTGCCACACGTTCTCTTACTTCCCACACACAAGGACACCACTGGTCTGTCAGTTCTGGAGCCATGCTGGGCAGTTCATGAAACAAACCTCTCCATCCGCTCCCACCAGCGCCTCGGTCTGCTGTGTGAGCTCTTAGACTGAGACAGAAGATCAGGCACTTCCCCGGCCCATGCCTGCCCCTCTCCTTATCTCACTCGGACTCTGCCATTCATTTTCTCCTCTGACAGGAAAAACCCCAGGACAAGATTGTCACAAAAAGGATTATCGTTCAGATCAATGGTGAAATTGATTCCCAACCCACCATTGATCAGCCCGCAGCAGCAGTGCACGGTGAGGAAATAAGTCCTCCTGTTCGAGAGCAAGCTGGTTCGCCGAGAAACCTGTCTGCATTCCAAGGTGAGCACCATCCTGGCTTTACCCACAGGTGCTCCCCGCTCACGACTCACCGCTGGCCAAGGGGACCTTCCAGTCTCCTGCTCCAGGGGGCGTGGTCTTTTCAGCTTCATGTGTTTGTAACACACTAGGTGCAGGTTGTTTTTTCAGTTAAATTTTCTAACCCTAAAGCTGGAGGCTAAAGCACAGACTGAATGCATCGGGCCCACAGGCATGGACCAGATGAGCTGACCGGATTCCCTCCCACTTCTGCCCAGACTTCTGGTCTCCCAGATAGCCCCCCACAGAACCCCAGGGAGACCTGACTCACATTACTGACAACCAGAGGGTTATTTTACCGTGAAGTCCAACAGCAGTGCTATTTTATTATTACCACCGTCTAGGCTATATAGGATAGGAAAACTCAGGAGTTCGGTTCCTTGGGATAATTTAAATAAATGAATTTAAAGCCCTACCTTACCTTATCAAGACAGCCTTACTAAAACTCCAAATACCACAGTGACCTGTACAATCGACTTATACGAAGTGGATATAATTCATTAAAAATTATCATGGGCAGAGTGACCTTAAAGAAATAGGGTAGATCGAAAGATGGCGGCATAGGTAAATGCCTATACTCGCCACCTCCCACAACCACATCACAATTACAACTAAAATACAGAACAACCATCATCCAGGACCGCTGGGAAGCTGGCTGAATGAAGTCCAACAACTAGAGAAGTAAAGAAAGCACACTGAGACTGGGAGGAGATGCGGAGGCTCGGAACCGGCTGGTCCGGCACCCACGTGGGCCCCTTTTTTAATCGGGAGGGAGATCATCTCTGTGGAGGCCGCCCAGAGGAGCAAGGGGTCCCAGCCCCACACCAGCTGCCCAGCCCAGGGTCGCAGAACTGGGAGGAGAAGTCCCTACGGGCAGTGGGAACTACGGCTGTAAAAACCAGTGAAGATTGGGGCTCAGTGACACAGAGGCTGCTGGAGACCCAGCTGTTCCTCTTAAAAGGCCAGCACAGGAACTGAACTTACAAGGTCCCGCTTCCTCTGAGCTCCAGTGCCAGGGCGAGCCTCTGGGGAACACAGACAAATATGAGGAGGAACTGGATTGTCTGGCATCGGGGCAGGAACTTGGGGATGGCTTTCTCCCAGACGGTGGTGCTCGCAGGGATCATTGTTCCTATGCTGGGACCTTCCTGGTCACAGGTCTGACTGGCAGCCATTTCTGTTTGCTCTGCCCTGGTGATTCCCTAAGACCCCACCTCATCCATTTACAACCCCATCCAAGCTGCTGGCAGTGGCTTTTGCATATGAAGGGCCTGTCCTTGCTCAGACTAAAATCTCTCAAACAAGCTATAGCTGGGTCAGGAGCCCCAAACCTATCAATAAAATGCCCAAGACCCGGCACCAGCACCAGCCTGCCTTGCTTCATAGCTGGGCCTCATCTGGGCACTTCCAAACCTGATATAAAAGAGGAGGAATCTGCAGATCTCTCTGTAGCTCCTGCTGGGTGGCCCCAGGCAGTGGCTGACTTTGCACCTCCCTGGAGACCTTAGAGCCAGTGTACCCAGTGGACAGTGTCAGACCACACCAGATTACAGCTCTACACATCCATAAGCAACACACTCAAGGGACAGACTCAGTGAGCACCAAAGCCCCACAGAAGCAAGTCCTGCTCCATAGGGGTGTCTCCCACTGTAGTCACAGCTGGTCCTCACAGCCAACTGGCCTGGAGGTCCATTCCTCCCAGTGACACCAACAGCAATCAAGTCTCAACTATAACAAGACTGTGCTCACAGCCCACAAAGGGGTGCACCTAGAGCTCCCAGCTCAGGTGACTAGGGAGCCTGAGCCACTGGGCCCTATAGAATACCTACTACACAAGGCCACTCTACCAACTCAAGGAGACATAGCAGCTCTATCCAATATATAGGAACAAACACAGGGAAGCAGTCAAAATGCAGACACAAAGAAACATGTCACAGATGAAAGAAATGGAAGAAAGCAAAATACTGGATATAGAGTTCAAAACCATGGTTATAAGGTTACTCAATAATCTTCTAGAAACCTCCAAAAAATGGAAAAGAATCAGTCAGAAATTAAGCATACACTGACTGAAATAAATAATAATATACAGGGATTCAACAGTAGAGGATTCTGAGAATCAGATCAATGATTTGAAATGTGAGGAAGCCAAAAACACCAAATCAGAAAAGCAAAAAGAAACAAGAATCCAAAAATATGAAGACAGTGTAAGGAGCCTCTGTGACAACTTCAAGCATACCAGCATTCATATTATAGGGGTGCCAGAAAAGAGAAAGAGCAAGAAACCTATTTGAAGAAATAATGACAGAAAACTTCCCCTACCAGGTGAAAGAAATAGACTTACAAGTCCAGGAAGCACAGAGAGTACCAAACAAGAGGAACCCAAAGAGGACCACACCAAGACACATCATAATTAAAATGCCAAGGGCTAAGGACAAAGAGAGATACTTAACAGCAGCAAGAGAAAAGCAGTTAGTTACCTACAAGGGAATGCCCATATGACTGTCAGCTGATTTCTCAACAGAAACTATGCAGGCCAGACGGGAGTGGCAAGAAATGTTAAAAGTTATGAATAGCAAGGACCTACAAACAAGATTACTCTACCCAGCAAAGCTATCATTTAGAATTGAAGGTCAGATAAAGAGCTTCACAGACAAGAAAAAGTTGAAGGAGTTCATCACCACCAAACGATTATTATATGAAATGTTGAAGGGTATTCTTTAGGAGGAGGAGGAGGAGGAGGAGGAGGAGGAGGAGGAGGAGGAAGGGAGGAGGAGAAGAAGAGGAGGAGGAAAAGATAAAAAAATATGAACAACAAAATGGCAACAAATACATACCTATCAACAATTGAATCTAAAAATCAAAATAAGCAAATAAGAAATCTAATGAACAGAATAAACTGGTGGATAAAATAGAATCAGAGTCATGGAAATGGAACAGACTGATGATTCTCAGAGGGAAGGGGGGTGGGGAGGCGGGAAGAGATTAAACAAGGATCTTGTATGCATGTATGCATTACCTTTGGACACAGATAATAGGGTGGCAAAGGCCTGGGGTGGGGCAGGTGGAGGGGGGTAATGGAGGGAAAAAAGAGGAACATCAGCAATAATTTCAACAATAAAGATTTTTAAAAAAAGAAATAGGGTAAGAAAATGGACTATTTGGGGCAAGGAACATTTATCTATTGACTTAGATGCACATATATGTGAAGTGCCAGAGGAGTGATTTATTATCCTCAAGCAGCAAATAAACAGCTGGAAAGGAAATAAATATATCCACCTGGTGTATTCATATCACACCACCTTGTACTAGTACAAGCATTTCACAGTGTCTGGAGGAGGCACCTGAAAGTCCCTAAACCAGAACAAGGGTCAGCCACAACTGGCCAATGGCTCACATGCACACGGGAGCCCATTGTGTAGACTCTGAGATGTGTTTCTCGTGTAACATGGTACATGTGGTGAAGAACGCTTTATGTGATTGAAATGCCATGAAAGTCAAATGCATATTCCAAGTTATGGTGAATCTTAGATTCCAAGGCCACTCAGCAAATATTTCTTCCAAGACTGAGTGTGCACGTGGGAAGGTGGATTATCCTACAAGGAGCAGATATTTGGAGAAGAATCAGAGTAGATGTGGATCAGCCAGTGGGTGGATTCATCTGTTTCCCAGCTCTCATCTCTCCCAGACGTAGCGGGTGGAGAAAAGATGGTTGGTGTTCTAGGGATGGCTGTGTGTGAGATGAGAGACTCTGAGATGGAAGGTAAAATCAACAAGAAAAGTGTGGCGGCAACAGAGGAGAATATACAGCTGAATGGCAGAAGGCTCAAAGCACCATGTTTTGCAAAAAGTTAAAGGATTAATAGTGGAGAAGCAGAAATTCAGAGTGGAGAGGTCACAATCCCAGTCCCTGGCCTGGAGGTGAGTTTTCTGGAAAGGCCAATATTCCAATATTCATGGCCTGAAAGAGGCCCCATCAGGAGACCGCTGAGGAGCACTGGGACTCAGCTGAGAGGAGGAGGTGCAGGGAGAGGGGCTGAGCTGGCTCTGCAGGGGAGGGCCCTGTGGAGAGGGTGAGAGCAGGGTGGGTGGTCAGGCAAGAAGGTGCAGCAGAGGCCCGCACAGTGGGCGTGGCCTGCACAGTGGGCGTGGCCCGCAGGTCCCAGGAGCGGTGAGCAATGGCCTGGCCTCCTCACAGGGCGCTCTGTCCCTGATACAAGCCCAGGGTTACAGCACTGTGAGGAAAAGGCCCCGGGGATGAGAAGGGGCAGCTAGAGGAAAAGAGCAACATTTCAGCCTAACTTCAGCGCGAATCCAGTCACAGAAGGACACATGCTACGTGACCCCCTTCTATGAGGCATCTAAATAGTCTCAGTCAGAGAGGCAGAGAGGAGGATGGCGGTTGCGAGGGGCGCGAGGAGGGGGTACAGAGAGGTATTAGTCACAGGTACGAGGTTTGGTTACACAGATGAGTGGGTCCGGCCTAGCGGTCTCCTGTCCTGCGTGGTGCCTCTGATGGACAGACTGTATCATACACTTACTAGTAAAATCTGCTAGGAGGGCAGACCTTCTGTTAAGTGTTCCTATCAGAAATAATAATCACAATTGAAGAAGAGGAGGAGGAGGGAGTGGAGGAAGAGAAGGAAGGCAGAGGGAGGAGGGAGAGAAAAATAAAATAAATGTGTTACAAGTATTCATCTACTTCCTCATACAACTCTGTAGCTGGGCTCTGTTGTTATCCCCACTCAGTGACAACAGATGTCACCTAAAACCCAACCAAAGGGCAGAGCTGGCTAGCGGCAGCGGCGGGATCTGAACCCAGGAGGCTTGCTCCCGATCCCAGGCCCATACCCAGAATGCCACAGCTCCTCACAGGCAGGGCTCTACTGTAGAGACAGCCCCAGCCATCTTGCTGACCCATGAGTGTGTGATGAGTGTGCTGCTCCGCTGTGTAGAGATCACTATTCCAAACATGGAAGCAGTCGGGTCCTGCTAGACTTCCTCAGCAGGCTCACCGATTCTAGAATATTAACAAGTAACTTTAAGCTATAAAACAATTTATACATAAATGGAGAATGTCCTGAGGTATGAGTAACCATAGCAACAGAGAAAGATGGGTTTGCAATGTGAAAACTATCCTAAGGTATTTGATGCCCTTACAAAAAGCTTTCTTTCAATTTAAAATAAGGAGATAATGAGTAGCAGCAAAATAATAGTAAATATTCATAATAGATTATATCACTGTCCAGATTAGCGATATTTCATCTTAACATTTTTATTTCCGAAAGAACAAGGGCTATATTCCAATCTGTCCAATTTACATCTCAATAATAGGAATGTTTAATTCGGCAATAATTTTTTTACTAACTCTTGAATAAAAGAACATTTTAAGTAATGTTATTTATGTACATAGGTTCAATGAGAAAAATATGCATTAGAATAAAGTTTTAACAATACCATATGCATCCTACATAAGTACAAAGGGTAGATGTGTACTTAGTATAAGCAGCTAATTAACTTTGGATGTATTTCCCTAAAAAATATTTTTTTCTTAGTTTTTATTGATTTCAGAGAGAGGAAGGGAGAGGGGGAGAGAGATAGAAACATCAATGATGAGAGAGAATCATCGATCGTCTGCCTCTTGCATGCCCCACACTGGGGATCGAGCTGCAACCTGGGCGTGTGCCCTGACCCAGAATCGAACCCTCAGCTCCTGGTTCATAGGTCCACACTCAACACTCTAACCTTGAAAGTCTGCTACTATCAAAACTCAGGTTACAAAGGCTAAGATGAAAAGGAGGCCCGCTCCTTTAACCCTGGCATGCAGCCCACGAGGGAGGCAGTACTGTCATTTCCATTTTACAGGTTAAGGAAATGTGACTTGGAAAAGAAATAACTCAGCCAAGATCTCATGGCCAGAAGGGTTAAGAGTGCGTTCAGGAACAGCTGACTCCAAAGCCGAGGTGCAGCCGTGATGGCCAGACGGTCCCTGCACTTGAAGGCTCTGGCATCCGATTGGAAGAGAGAGACGGAGAGGAGGGGGGCATGGCTGCAGGTCTCTCCAGCCCAGTGAGTGAAGGAGACCTCTCCTGGGAGGAGAGAAGCTAAGGGAGTACCAGTAACGCCCAATGAGATCGTCTTCAACCTCACTGCATCTAGTTCGACTGTTTTCTTGTTGACAAACCAGAGGTTTTCTGTAACGATCCTGGATGATCGCCTCTGTCCTGTTTCAGACCCACGATGTCCACCCCCTTAGAGGCGGCCACAGGGGCAGCGTTCCCCAGCGAGGTGTTCGCCAGGGACATGCTCCCCAGGGACCGCGGCCTGTGGAGCAGACACAGGGCTGCCCAGCAAGCCTTGCTGCTGATTTCCAGCTGGAAGGGAACAGCTGATCCTGCAACCAACGCTTCTGTCCCTCCACCACCAATCACAACCCTCGGGCGTTTACACAGACATGGCGAGGACGGACGCCTCTGAGAAACCATGCGAGAGGGTGATGGTAACACCATTCCAGAGCTGTGCCCGGAGCACCGCCGCCGACAGCCCCTCGGAGACCAGGAGGGGGGTGACCATGCGGGAGGTGACCATGCAGGAGCTATCCTTAAAGAAAGCTCTCTTCACTTGGTTCCAAAGGAAGCAGAGGGTCAGTCAATCTAGAACACTGACAATCAGAAAGGAAATGAGATATAACTGGTAAATTTCCAACCAATCTCTTTATGGGTAGAGATATACTGCTTTTGTTTTAATAAAAAGAACACCAAAAGGCTGTAAGAAATGCAAGGTGTGACAGAACTGAAAATATCATGAATTGCATGGTCATCGTCTGAGAAGTAAATGCCTGTGCATTCCTCATCATGTTCCACTGAGCAGTCACTCCCATAAAGTCAGGATCTGGAAAGGACAGACAGTGCTTACCGAGAAGGTGCAGGGAAGAACACATAATACAAGGACACAGAGGGAACGATGCCCTTGGACTCCAAGGTCGCAGAACCGGAAATCAGTGAGAATTCCTGGAGGGTTCTCACCGTGCGTCCTGTAAAATGCTTTCTGCATCGCAGTATGTGCCTGTAGTGCAAGTGGGTGTCCAAGGGCCTCACAACGTTACTCCCCCGTCTTCTCCTGGAGCAACGTTTTGGTCACGGCTAACACCCACCGAACACGCGAGAGACACCTGGAGTTGCAGTCATTACCCAAACAGCCGGACAGCTTGAGAGGGAGGGGTCCCCCGAACGCTCCCGCCCCGAATGGAGACCTGGGAGATGGTGGCGATGCCATGGAGGACAGCAGCAAGTCCTGAGAAGGGGTCGGTCACAGAGGCAGAGAGGAGATGGCGAGGGGCGGGGCTTACAAATGGCCGTGCACTCACGTCCAAGTGCACCGAGGAAGCCCTAGACTAGCAAAGCGGTGCCGGTGGGTCCCGGCTGGGGAAGCTGGCGCCCAAGCCCCACGCGCAAAGCCAGGCGGAGGGACCCCTTTCTGCTTTACAAACCAGCCTGGTGCCCCGTGTAGAAATAGTGTGATGGTCCCTGTAAAATGGCTTCTGTTATGTATGTTAATTTACACACGTATAGATATGGATGATGCGTAAAATGTAAAGATCCCTGGAACGCTGAATGTATTTCAATGATGCCTTTCCATTTATTCTGACATATTAAAGACACTGGAAGCCTGATGCATGAAGATTCATGCCAGAATGGGCCTTCCTTTCCCTGGCTGCCGGCACCGCCTTCGCTCTGGCCAGAGCCACCTTTCCGCCTTCCCACGCTACCCAGAGGCCCAGAGTGGCTGGGGGTGGTGCGGAATGCCTGCATTGTGGACATGGCGACGACGCAAGCATCCCGCCCCGCCCCCAGCCGCTTGGCCCCTGTGTATGCAAATTAACCCACCATCTTTGTTGGGTTAATTTGCATACTCACTCCTGATTGGCTGGTGGGTGTCGTGAAGGTACGGTCAATTAGCATGTTACTCTTTTATTAGGTAGATAAATGTAAAATACGTACATAATTATTTAAACATAAGAATCATTTTTAAAATGCCCTGTGGTTCTCAATAGCAGAAGGGGAAGCCTCGTCCACATCAGTGATTGGGGAGGGTGTGTTCGAGCTCTGACTGCCCAGTTTTGACCACACCGACCACCTACTTTTCAGACTGTGGACTGTGATCAAGGACATCTCAAGCCTGTGTTCACGACGCTGCGTGACACCTGGCACAGAGAGTCGTGCAGATGCTTCAGACGCGTAGCTATTGTTTGCGTGAACAGAAACCCCAATGCGCTCAGGACAGATTACAGGCAGTGCTCCCCCAATGTAATTAACAAGTACTCCGTGTCGACTCCATTTCTATGCGTCGAAAGCGGAGTCTAGATGTGTCCACGGTGGCTCTTTGCTTTATACTCACCAATTAACAGGCTATTGGATATGACAGCAATTAGACACCTCAGCTGGAAGAAGATCATTACGTCGTAATGAGATGATTAAAAACAAAAAAAAAGTGTGCTTCTTGCAAAATATTAGCTGTACTTCAACTAACAATAGGACAATTTATTTTGTTCTCAAGTTCATTGTGCTTTGTCAGCCCCTATAAAATAATTCTGCAAAAAAAAAAAAAAATACGCCTGAGAAAAGTATACAACCTCAGGGTAACATCACAGTGTTTAATGAACAGCCGTGAGTGTGAGCTATCGCTATTTTGAGACGGTGACGGTGTCTCTGACTGACAGGCTACAGTTGCCATGGAACATAAACACTGCGCTGGCGCACCTCACACTCACCTGGAATTTCAGCTGCTGCTCTGGCAGGCGGTTTAGGCCCGCTTCCAACATTTCACTTCCGGCGTTTCCATCAGATGGATGTCTGTGGGCCCCATACAGACCGACCTGTGAATGGCCTCGGCACACACAATCGCAGGCGACGGGAGAGGGCGGGGGTCGGGGAAATGCACCCTGCCCCCCGCGGGGCCAGCAGTCCTCTAGCAAGTCTTTGGGTTTAGTCTTGTTAGCCCGCAGCCGGCGCGGCACTGCATCTGCCATCTAGAAAGGATGGCAGCTAACACCTCCCCTGCCCCACCCTGAGTTAAACATCAGATCGGCTAGCCTCGGGTCCGGTTTGGAGGAGTTGAAAAATCCCATGTAAAACCAGGACAGCACAGGGGAAAAGAGAGACAAAGGATGAGCTATAAAGCCCTGCTTGTCAGGGGGCACCTGACGGGCGTCCATTCACTCACACACGCCCACCGATTCACGCCCTCCCTCAGCCAGGCACCCAGGGCACTTGTTGACAACCCATCGTCCAGATGAGCAGCCGGTAACGTGCCCCTCTCGCCACTGTCAGCATCCCTCCGTCCTGCACAGACGTTGCCCTTTTATCTAAACATCATTATTATTGCTGCCCTGGAAGTAAAAGCTGTGCGTTCCCAGCCCGAAGCCACGCCCAGGAACACTGCCACCGACGGCCCTCAGCCCTACAAATACCATGGCATCCAAGCGTGTCCTTCTGTCCTCCGTCCCTGAGACAGGAGAGTACGCTTTCTTTCTTTAGCTAAGGCCCATCTACCCCCATTTTCTGGACGCCCCCCTCGACCCCACTGCCTCTGAAGACCTGGCTCTGTCCATTACCCCCCAGCAGGTGGCAATGATGGCATACGTACTGTTTGTCTGACGCTGAGCCCATTGCTGTATTCATATTTATGACTCCAGCACTTAAGACCCTCGGCCCAAAATGTCCAGTCAAGTGGACTTAGCAACGCTCACAAGTTCTGTCCTACCCACGCTGCTACCACTGCTGTGACCTCATCACGTGTGACACGTATTATTTATAAAAGGAATGACATGTACACAGCGTCTGGGTGATATACATATGATTGTCTCCACACATTTTCACTTCCTTCTCTCCTGCAAAGTAATCACTACATAGTTTGTAAGCTGTAACACATCCTTCTTGTGCTGTACAGGTGACATGGTCTGTACCCAGCACATCTGAGCAGCAGTAATGCCATTTGCCTGCTATCTTCTGTCAGTCCATTTAGCTGGGTAACAAAATTGCGATTGCTCCGAACTGAAGCAGAAGAAAGCCCTACATAACACACCACTATTTAGATATACACTGACACACGCATTATAGAACAGCATCTTCCTTTGCTGTACTCCGCAACATAAGAGAGGAGTGCTTTTCTAAAGCAGCAACATCAGCAGGAATAAGACTTGCAAATGAATCTCCTAGGAAGACAGGATCTTCACACTTAGAGGCCAAGACTTTATTCCACAAGAGTTCTGCTTTTTCTGAAATTATTAATGTGCAACAAGTGCATTATAAAGGAATTAAAAATAGTAGACAGGAGAGATTTGCCAGAACCTTTGGGAGATTTTTAAAGAATGTGATGTCATTATAAGTCAGATCTGAATGTAAAAATAAATTTCTGTTTTTATGATTCTATGATAAATAAACTATCATAAAAAACAAGGGATAGTACTACCTAAACGCACGGAGCACTCAACATGCCCAGTCTGTCTGCAGATGAGTGCATTTGACCTTGAGTTAGCCCCTGGCACAGGCACTAGAATCTCAGGTACAGATATTTGAAGGCATTTTCCCAGGATACCAGCCGATAATGGGTAGATCCAGGGTTGAAAACCACTGCTCTTAATGTCAAACATTATTCTTCCTTTAGTGTCTTCATGCTTTAGCATAACTAAAAATAAAACACTTTACTATTCTTCTTTTTCTCTAAATCTGAAATCATTTTTAAAACTGTTTGGAACACATTTCAGGACAGGAATGACAAAATCACCAGCCACTCCAATCTCAGTATCCTTAGAAGAGGATCCATGGAGGGTGTATTCAATCTCCCCAGCGCATGGGGAATGGTGAGTATCTGACACCTGCCCAAACCTGCAGCCAGCACTCGGTCAGCAAGAACTCCTATGCACACTACCCTGTCCCATGTGCCAAACCCGCTTCCGCACTGCCTTTATGTCAACACTAGAGGCCCGGTGCACAAATTCGTGCACCAGTGGGGTCTCTCGGCCTGGCCTGCGGGATCGGGCAGAAACCGGCTCTCTGACATCCCCCGAGGGGTCCTGGATTGCAAGAGGGTGCAGGCCAGGCCGAGGGACCCCACCAGTGCACTATCGGGTCTGGGGAGGGACACGGGAGGTTGGCCAGCTGGGGAGGAACTGCGGAAGGGCTCCAGGGCATGTCTGGCCCATCTCACTCAGTCCTGATTGGCCTGACCCCAGCAGCAAGCTAACCTACCGGTTGGAGCGTCTACCCCCTGGTGGTCAGTGCACATCATAGCAACCAGTCAACTGTCTGCCCCCAGTGGTCAGTGTACATCATAGTGAGTTAAGTGGCCTTAGCATATCATTAGCATATTACGCTTTGATTGGTTGAATGGCCGACCGTCAACCGGACACTTAGCATATTAGGCTATCATTATATAGGATACTTGAAATATCAGTGAGCTGGGTTGTGATAAATAAGACACTCATCTTTCTATAAGTAGAGAGGCATCCCAGGCACACTCCCCCTTAGAGAGGCAGGAGAAGCAAACCCACTCTTTGTGCTCATGAAAGCGAAGGATCTTGGTGAGTGAGCTCGGAATCTCAATAACCCTCCGTCCGAAGGAGTTTTATTGCAGAGGGCTAATCCCCGAGGTTTACAATGCGGATGCTGACACAGCTCCAGCTGCGGCCTAACACGCACAAGGCTATGTGTGCCTGACAGAAATTCCTATTTACTGCCAGCATCCTAACGATGAGCTTTCCTGCCTTTAAATCCCCCCCAAAGTTAATTGCTTGTCTATCAAGAAGATAAACATCTTGTTTTAGGCTGCGGAGCTATTACATGAGGGAGGAAAACCAATACCCTTACAAGACATTGTGTCCAAAATTCATCTGCAGTAAGGAAGCCAAGCTCTCTCAGAGCATGAGAAAGATACTAGAAAGTGGTAGTCAGATCACCCCAAGGTCTTAACAACTACAGGATTCTCCATAGAACAACACTGAAATGCATACTACACTTAGATTTTATTATGCCAATAGGCTTGGTTTACTGCTACATAATGACTATAATATTTTTAAAACATATTTTTATTGATTTCAGAGAGGAAGGGAGAGAGATAGAAACATCAATGATGAGAGAGAATCATTGACCAGCTGCCTCCTGCATGCCCCCTACTGGGGACCGAGTCCGCAACCCGGGAATCGAACTGTGACCTTCTGGTTCATAGGTCAATGCTCAACCACTGAGACACACCAGCTAGGTAATATTTTTACAAAACGAATTTCAAAATGAAGGTAACATTCTTTTTTATTTTATTTTATTTTTTCATCACCATTCAAAGTGACATTCTTGGGAACAAATAATAATGCTTTAGACAAAATAGACCTTCAACATATCGAGCCCAGTATTTTTCAAACTATAAATCTTGACCCGTTTAATGGCTGTAGATGTAAGAAATAAAATAGACAAAGTAGAAAATATCACACAGAGTAAGAGTAAATGTCATTTTAGGAAACATCTGTCAGGTAAGCACACAGGCATGCTGTAGAGTGATGTAAGGTGAATTTCTTACTGTGAGGGACTAACGTTTGAGAACAGGATTCTGAGCAACTCATTCATGTACGGGCTCTGGGAGAGTTCCCTAAGGGCACAGCTCACGAAGGACAGCCGGCATAGGACCTATTTATCTATGATCTTACCCACAGCCCATGTTTATGTTATTCATATCAATGATTGCACATGCCTTGAAATGAATATGTGTGTGTGTGCGTGTGCATGTGTGTATGTATATGTGTATACACACACACACACACACACACACACACACTGAATGGCCAGATTATTATGATCTCTGAACACATAATAATCTGGCCACTCAGTGTGTGTGTGTGTGTGTGTGTGTGTGTGTGTATGTGTATGTACATATGGCCTAAGCTGCCGGTCGATTGTTCAACCAGTCGACCCATCGACCAGTTGCTATGATGTGCACTGACCCCTAGGGGGCAGACGCTCAATGCAGGAGCTATCCTCTGGTGGTCAGTGTGCTCCCACAGTGAACGCCACTCAGCAAGCTTACTGAGTGGCGGTGGCGGCAGGTGCAGCAGGGCCAGGATGAGCAGGGCGGCGTGGTGCCTGGCCCGGGCTTGGGCTCCTCCCCGCCGCCTGCCACTTCACGTCTACTACATCTCCCGAGGGTCCGGGATTACGAGAGGGCGCAGGCCAGGCTGAGGGACCTCACCGGTGCACAAATCCGTGCACTGGGCCTCTAGTCTTATATATAAACTAGAAGCCCAGTGCATGGGATTTCTGCACTGGTGGGGGGTGTGGCCTGCGGGGATCAGCCCACAATGGGAGCAGCCGCTCATCCCGGTCAGGTGAGCGGCGCTTTAAATATTTATGTGAAGGTAGATGACCATAACACAAAGTGTGTTTGTTATTCATTTATTTTGTTAATGGCAGCTTGAGCATATAAATACACATGTGCTTTTTAATTTGATGTTCACAGTCGCCTGCTAAAATAGGGACCTCCTATTTTCAGAGAGAGAAATGGAGGGTTAGAGAGAATGCATGCTTTTGGTTTCACGAAGTGGTGCAGCCATGCTTTAGCCTTGAATGGCCTGGACCCAGCACTCAGGGACAAGAGGAGTAGCCGTGTCTGTACTCCAGGACTCAAAGGTTACAGGAGGCGTGACTGAAACACCTGGACGAGACCATGTGGGCAGTGCCCAGATCTCTCTCTGTCTTGTTCTGTGCCCATGAGCCGGCGGACATGTCCATTTTGTCTTTTTTTTTTTTTAATTTATCTTTATTGTTGAAAGTATTACAGAGGTTCCCTTTGTTTGTCTGTCTGTTCGTTTCCCATTGACCCCCTCCACCCCACACCCGCCCCTCCCAGGCCTTCACCACTCTATTGTCTGTGGCCATGGGCTATGCATATATGCATGTAAGTTCCCTGGTTAATCACTCCCCACCCGCCCAGCCCCATACTTGCCTTCCCTCTGAAATCTGTCAGTCTGTTCCATGCTTCCATGTCTCTGGATCCTTTTTTCATCAGCTTATTTTGCTCATTAGATTTTGTCTTTCTCTGACTGGCTTATTTTGCTTAGCAAAATGCTCTCCAGGTCCATCCATGCGGTTGCAAATGCTAAGAGCTCTTTCTTTTTCACAGCGGTGTAGATGTACCACAGCTTTTTCATCCACTCTTCTACTGTGGGCACTTGGGTGTTTCTACATCTTAGCTATTGTAAACTGTGCTGCTATGAACACAGGGGTGCATATATTCTTTCTGATTAGTGTTTCTGGTTTCTCAGGCTATATTCCTAGAAGTGGGATCAAATGGCAGTTCCATTTTTAAATTTTTGAGGAAACTCCATACTCTTCTCCACAGTGGCTGCACCAGCCTGCATTCCCACCAGCAGTGCATGAGGGTTCCCTTTTCTCCACATCCTCGCCAGCACTTATTGATTTGTTGGGATCTATTCTGACAGGTGTGAAGTGATAAAATGACATTTACTCTTACTATATGGATGTTGCTTTAATTTGCAACTCTCAGATGATTAGTGACTTTGAGCATTTTTTCATATGTTTTTTGGCCATCTGTATGTCCACTTTGGAGAAGTGTCTGTTTAGGTCCTTTGCCCATTTTAAAATTGGATTGTTTGTCTTCTTTTAGTTAAGTTGTCTGCGTTCCTTATATATTTTAGAAATTAACCCCTTATCGGATGTATCATTGCCAAATATGTTTTCCCATACAGTGGGCCCTCTCTTCATTTTGTTGATGGTTTCTGTTGCTGTGCAGAAGCTTTTTATTTTGATCTAGTCCCACTTATTTATTTTCTCCTTAGTTTCCTTTGCCCTAGGAGATGTATCTGTAAACATATTGCCACAAGAGATGTCTGTGATTTTGCTGCCTATGGTTTCTTCTAATATTTTTATGGTTTCATGACTTACATTTAAGTCTTTTATCCATTTTGAGTTTATTCTTGTGTATGGTGTAAGTTGGTGGTCTAGTTTAATTTTTTTTTTTGCATGTACCTGTCCAATTTTCCCAACACCATTTATTCAAGACCTGTCTTGACTCCACTGTATGCTCTCACCTCCTTTCTCAAATATTAATTGAGTTGGGTCAACTTCTGGGGTCTCTGTTCTGTTCCATTGATCAATATGCCTGTTCTTATGCCAGTACCAGGCTATTTTGAGTACAGTAGTTTTGTAGTAAAACACTACTTACAGGGTATTATCTTTAATTTACAGTCAAGGAATGATCCAGTAGAGAGGTTTACTGAAGAAGGACCATCTCAGAAGTGATGGCCTCTCTCTATGAAATTACAGACAAGGTCATCTGTTCCACCAGCATTGGGAGTTGGGTTGTGGAAATGACAGAGCGTCTAGTAAATGAGAAAAGTGATTCCTGGCAGATAAAGCAAGAAAAAAAACCCCAGATTATTTCGTAATTATTATATAATGAAAAAATAATCTGGAATGATGACATTTTTCAAGCATTAGCTCAACAGTCAGTGTATCCTACTATATAAGGTCCAATAGATGCTTTAATGAACAATGGACTTCAGTTTTGCAAAAGGAACAGGAATATGGTTCAAACTGATGTTGCTGACACCAGTCCTCTGTAATAGCTAATCTTTGCTCGTGAGGACATTTCTGTAACACAGTCACACTAAAATAATGTCTCAGGTACCATTCCACAGGCATTTCATTATGTGAAAACTACATCCTGGGGATCACGATCCAATCGCTAATTAAAAACTAATTATTTCAACATTAATCTGGATAATGGCCCATAATGAACATGAAAAGAATAATGTGACATTTCAGGGGTTTCCTATCTGCCCCAAATCAGATACAAACAATATCTTCGCTGTGTCGTCTTATTTTACGTTAGATTAAAACATGGTCTAAAACGATCCCAAAGGGCTGACATATTTACAACTTATATTTCAGTTGGTCATAGAATTCAGGGAATAAATAAGAGTTTTAACACTGAGTTAATTAAGAAAAGCTAATTTTATAACATTTTTTTTTTGGTGTGGGGAAATAATGCATACTGCTTCACCATATGGTCTCACAGTCCTTTTGCTAATTACCTAAAATCTCACACAGGTTTCACGGCTGCTGCAATTATTAACTGCACGGCACTGTGCTTCCCCAAAGACTTCCTCCCTTCGTACGCCTTTGTTTTAACCACTGTCAGAGAACATTCCTATTTGTAATAACACTTACTGCATAGCATTAAATATACAAATATATATTAATAATTACATACACATGTATTTGAAGAAATGATGACTTACATTCAAATGGATGCTAATTCCTTGATAAAAGTTTCAGCAGACCAGCCCTTCCAGGAGCTGTATTTGAGTCAACATTTCAAAATTCCTTATTAGAGGAAGGTGGCCTGGAGCGTGAGGTATGGCCACGGGCGTTAAAGGGCTGTGATCACAGTTTCTGATGTAAAAAGCAATTAGCTCTTTTAAAAAAAACGATCTCTTTTATATAAGCCACATATAATTTTGAATATCTGCTTTAAACCATGTTAGAATGAAATCTGAATTTTATCATATAATAAATCTAGAATAATTATTAACATTTTAAAGAGTAAGCGGTTAGACAGCATGGCAGAGGAAATGACATAAAATTAAAACGGAAGTACTTAAGTCCTAATAAAACCCTCGCTCCTGTCCTTCCCCAGGTATTTTATATGTCCTACCCTTCACCGATTGGACAAACCGCCTGGCCCAGCGCAGATTCTCACTGGGCCACGAGGGGACTGCACGTGTGTGTGTGGGGGAGGGGGGGCTGAAGGTGTTTGTGGAAATACGAGTACAAGCCCATTGCTCTCAGCTCCAAGAGCTTTATTCTTTAGTGCAGTGGTCGGCAAACTGCGGCTTGTGAGCCACATGCGGCTCACGAGCCGCGGTTTGCCGCTCTGTTGACTAATGAGTTTGCCGACCACTGCTTTAGTGAATATACTGACTTACCACATTAGTCCTGGAATAGTCGTCTATACAAAGCTGAAATAATACTGAATATAACAAATAACTCATTGGAATCCTAAAGGGTACCTTTTAGCTAGCAACTGTAATTCTTCCGTGAGCTTTCTACTATCCCAAGCTAACAGGCTTTCTTCTTATTAACGCTGCACAGATCTTCCGAAGGCTACTATCAATGCCTGATTTCCCAGGGTGCCTACACTGCTAATGGAAAGTAGTAATTAAGGCTCTTTTGAAACAATCCCAATCTCGGCATCTTCCCACCCAGCCCGATTAGGAGCTGCCGGAACACTAATCACCGATGATGTGGTAAACATCTGACGTGGCCGGGGCGGCCATTCTCTGAAATCCTTTCCCTAGAATGTGATGTCTATCCAGGGAAGAACGTGGAGTGGAGAATTAAGGTTTTTCGACTTCCAAGAGCTGATTCTCCCCTGAATCGTCAGCAAAGCCTTCACACCATAGATCTCTTCCTTGTAATATTCTCGCTTTCCTTCATAGTAAATGGCCTGGAATTCTGCCAGTGTGGTAAAAGGCCACTTTTCCCATTGCCTCCCATTCACCAAAAATGTATTAAGTTTTTAATAGATCATGAACCATCTCATATATTTATTTGAAAACAGGTCCCCAAATTGATAATTAGTATCCAGAATAAAACACTTTCTAATCAGAAATGCTAACTAGTAAAGCAAAAAATCAATAGGAGGCAAAATGAGACTGAAAAAGAAAGAAAAAATTTTTAGAAATACTAGGCCACAACTTAAAGAGACTTTGGAACCAAGATGGCGGCATAGGTAAATGCCTATACTCTCCGCCTCCCACAACCACATCACAATTACAACTAAAACACAGAACAACCATCATCCAGGACCGCTGGAAAGCTGGCTGAATGAAGTCCAACAACTAGAGAAGGAAAGAAAGCACACTGAGACTGGGAGGAGACGCGGAGGCTCGGAACCGGCTGGTCCGGCACCCACGTGGGCCCCTTTTTTAATCGGGAGGGAGATCATCTCTCCTGAGGCCGCCCAGAGGAGCAAGGGGTCCCAGCCCCACACCAGCTGCCCAGCCCAGGGTCCCAGAACTGGGAGGAGAAGTCCCTATAGGTAGTGAGAATTATGGAATGTAAAAACCAGTGGGAATTGGGGCTCAGTGACACAGAGGCTGCTGGAGACCCAGCTGTTCCTCTTAAAAGGCCAGCACAGGAACTGAACTTACAAGGTCCCGCTTCCTCTGAGCTCCAGTGCCAGGGCGAGCCTCTGGAGAACACAGACACATATGAGGAGGAACTGGATTGTCAGGCATTGGGGCAGGAACTTGGGGATAGCTTTCTCCCAGACGGTGGTGCTCTCAGGGATCATTGTTCCTATGCTGAGACCTTCCTGGTCACAGGTCTGACTGGCAGCCATTTCTGTTTGCTCTGCCCTGGTGATTCCCTAAGACCCCACCTCATCCAATTTACAACCCCACCCAAGCTGCCTGCAGTGGCTTTTGCATATGAAGGGCCTGTCCTTGCTCAGGCTAAAGGCTCTCAAACAAGCTGCAGCTGGGTCAGAAAGCCCCAAACCTATCAATAAAATGCCCAAGACCCGGCACCAGCACCAGCCTGCCTTGCTTCATAACTGGGCCTCATCTGGGCACTTCCAAACCTGATATAAAAGAGGAGGAATCTGCAGATCTCTCTGTAGTTCCTGCTGGGTGGCCCCAGGCAGTGGCTGACTTTGCACCTCCCTGGAGACCTTAGAGCCAGTGTATCCAGTGGTCAGTGTCAGATAATACCAGATTACAACTCTACACATCCATAAGCAACACACTCAAGGGACAGACTCAGTGAGCACCAAAGCCCCACTGAAGCAAGTCCTGCTCCATAGAGGTATCTCCTGCACAACAGCTCTCTCACTGTAGATGCAGCTGATCCTCACAGCCAACTGGCCTGGAGGTCAATTTCTCCCAGTGGCACCGACAGCAATCAAGTCTGAAGTACAACAAGACTGTGTTCACAGCCCACAAAGGGGTGCACCTAGAGCTCCCAGCTCAGGTGACTGGGGAGGCTGAGCCACTGGGCCCTATAGGACACCTACTACACAAGGCCACTCTACCAACTCAAGGAGACTTAGCAGCTCTACCCAATACATAGAAACAAACACAGGGAAACATCCAAAATGTGGACACAAAGAAACATGTCACAAATGAAAGAAATGGAAGAAAGCAAACTACTGGATATAGGGTTCAAAACCATGGTTATAAGGTTACTCAAGAATCTTCTAGAAACTTCCAAGGGACTTAGTGAGACTTTCAAGTATCTTAGTGAGAATGCAAAAAAAAAAAAAAAAAAAAAGGAAAAGGACCAGTCAGGAATTAAGCATACACTAACTTAAATAAAGAATAATTTACAGGGATTCAACAGTAGAGTAGAGGATTCTTAGAATCAGATCAATGATTTGAAATGTGAGGGGAAAAATACCCAACCAGAAGAGCAAAAGTATCCAAAATATGAAGATAGTGTAAGGAGTCTCTGGGACAACTTCAAGCGTACCAACATTTGCATTATGGGGGTGCCAGAAGAAGAGAGAGAGCAAGATATTGAAAACCTATTTGCAGAAATAATGACAGAAAACTTCCCCTACCTGGTGAAAGAAATAGACTTACAAGTCCAGGAAGCACAGAGAGTCCCAAACAAGAGAAACCCAAAGAGGACCACACCAAGATACATCATAATTAAAATGCCCAGGGCTAAAGAGAAAAAGAATCTTAAAAGCAGCAAGAGAAAAGGAGTTAGTTACCTACAAGGGAGTACCCATACAATTGTCAGCTGATTTCTCAACAGAAACTATGCAGGCCAGAGGGGAGTGGTAAGAAATTTTCAAAATGATGAATAGCAAGAACCTACAACCAAGAATACTCTACCCAGCAAAGCTATCATTTAGAATTGAAGGTCAGATAAAGAGCTTCACAGATAAGAAAAAGCTTAACGAGTTCATCACCACCAAAATGGTATTCTATTAAATAATGAAGGATATTGTTTAAGAAGAGGAAGAAGAAGAAAAAGATAAAAATATGAACAACAAAATGGCAACAAATACATACCTATCAACAATTGAATATAAAAATCAAAATAAATGAATAAGAAATCTAATGAACTGAATAAACTGGTGAATAAAATAGTACCCGAGCCATGGAAATGGAGTGGTCTGACGATTCTCAGAGGGAAGGGGGTGCGGGAAGAGATTAAACAAGGATCTTGTATGCATGTATGCATTACCTATGGACACAGAAAATGGGGTGGCGAAGGCTTTGGGTGGGGTGGGAACTGGGTGGAGGGGGGAGATGGGGGAAAGGCAAAGAGGGACATCTGTAATAACCTCAACAATAAAGATGAAAAAAATAAAAAATAGAAAATAAAGAGATTTTGGTCAAATTGGCTAGTATAACTAGAAAATTACAGGTATTAGTCCTTTAGCCTTTCAGGCTGGCATTCTTTTCTTCCCTCAAAGCTTCATACATGTATGACAGGCCACAGGACCTTACAGTTACTATACATTTAAAATAACCTCTGAATTTTATATAGTTTTGAGGGAAGCAGTTTTGTATTGTCATAGGAGAAATTTGTGTTCTTTGGATATTTTAATAGTGAGAACATGAAAAAAATGAATACAACAGAATAGGAGGATTATTATAAAACATTTTGTATTTTTTATACCATGCATAAATTTCACCAAGTTCTTAAGACTGTGACATTTTAGAACGATATGACAGGTGGATGTTGTTTGGGTGGAGTGTTAGCTTTGCAGCTAAAAGGCAGAGTCCACGCTGAGGCAGAGTGTTGGGCGTGTCATTGCTTTTGTCTGATAAACCTTTCATGGTTCTATTATTCCACGAAAGTAGATTACTTTTCATTTTCCACGATGAAATATAATCATGTAATTTTTTCTGAAAGGTGCCTGTGGGAAATGTGAAATAGGAGAGACAGACTTGATTTCATTGATTATTTTTCTGACGTGGAACTTCAGGGACCAGAATAATTTGCTTTTTGGCATCCAATGGGTTAATGATCCAAGGCACAAAAGCCCTTTTTTTTTTTTTTTTTTTTGCTAAAGTAAAATTGCTTTGAAGAATATGCTTTAATTGAAATCCTATTTAAGGGTAAAATTGTGTTATTGATTATGATCAGAATGCTCCAGACAGTGATGGATTCATCAATTCTGGCTTCAGTGGGGTTATAAATCTCAGCGGGAGCCGGAGAACGTGAACAAGATGAATATTTTCAAATTACAGCGGCACATTACTTACTCCATGTGACTTTCTCAATCCGTACACTGTGCGGGGCTGGGAATGGCTTCTGAGACGCAGTGGACAGAGGGCGCTTACCGTGTTCTCTGCGTCACAAATCAAACCCAGTGAAACTTGTTTCAATACAAACTTTAAAAATAGGAAGCTGGAGGTCGACTGAACAACTTATTTGAGTTAAAGGAAGAATAAAGTGTGATATTACTAAGCACAGCCAGATGAAATTTTATTTGCAATTATGGAATAGCAGCCCCTTGAATTCACATAACTAAGGAAGATACTATCCATTAACCCCCCTCTGTGTTATGAATTGGTGAAGGATTGTAAATGATTAAGCCATAAAAAGTTGTAAAGTCCTTATTACCTATGTAAATGAAGACATTTCAAGGCTTTTACAGCTTGATTCTTTGCAACTATTGAAGAGATAGATGTGTGTCTATCGATATACCCACCTAGCGATTTACCTATCGCCAAACACACTTTATTTCTTTCCCAAGGTCAGCAGTTTTTAGTGATAGAATTATTTTTATTTTTTACATATTTTGATTCATTTATTTTTCAATCAAAGTTGAGGCACGATATTATATTAGTTTCAGGTGTACCACATAGTGATGAGACATTTATGTAG
Source organism: Eptesicus fuscus (assembly GCF_027574615.1). Taxonomy (NCBI): domain Eukaryota; kingdom Metazoa; phylum Chordata; class Mammalia; order Chiroptera; family Vespertilionidae; genus Eptesicus; species Eptesicus fuscus. The sequence continues at coordinate 95,641,163 of NC_072482.1, forward strand.
CTTACGGAGTGATCACCCCAATAACGCTAGTGCCCATTTGACACCACACAGGTTATTACAAAGAATATGTTATTTCTTACATTTACCACCAAGGAAGTGGTAAGATCTGGGTTTGTTTGAAACATTATAAAAAACTTCAGTGCAGTTACCCATTAAAAAAACACCCCTTTTCAACATCCGTAAAAGTCTGGTTTGTGGCTACTGCTAGCAAATGGCAACCGCGTGTGGGGTATTGTGCTAAGCATAGGATCTACTTTGTGTCGTCAACCTTGAGCGCAGATTAGCATTAAGAATAATATAGGCTGAGCCCTGGGTGGTGTTGCTAAGTGGTTAGAGCGCTAGCCCATGGACTGCATATTGAAGAGCTGAGGGTTCGATTCCAGTCAAGGGCATGCACCTCAGTTGCAGGCTCGATCCCCAGCCCCAGTTGGGGCATGTTTGGGAGGCAACCAATTGATGTGTCTCTCTCAATTGGTGTTTCTCTCTCTGTCTCTCCCTTCCACTCTCTAAAAATCAATGGATAAAATGTCCTCAAGAGTGAGGATTAAGAAAACAAACAAAGAAACAAAAAGGAATATATAGGCTGCTATTGGACCCCATTCTGGTCAAGAAGAATTGATCCAGCTTGAGCCTAACACGCCTTTGAGTAGTGGGGTTTGCATCTGTCAGGTGAATTCCTGGCACATAGGGACCCTGCGGAGAGCACCGTGTCCCGCCACCAATATTCTAAATTAGCATAAATGAGTAACTAAGTCAGTGTACACTTCACTTAGCATCCATGTCTCTCATTGGCGGTGCATGTGTGTTTGTGATTATTGGTTTGCAGCTTGTAGTCTATGTAAGTGGATTACAGCCGAAGCTTGGCCGAGAAAGTGCCACATGGCATTACGGTTTAATGATGACCCAAGTCTGCCTCTCATTTTCTGCACGTCTGTCTCACAGTGCCAGAGACTTCCCAAGTAATTGAATCTCTCCTTGCTATGATTGAATTCCAAGGGGCTTTTTTGTGATTCCTTTCTTTTCTATTATAGACATAAATTAAAATAATTCTCATAATGCTGTAACTCACTAAAATTTCTTTAGGAGAAAACTGTATGTGAAAACTCATAAAAGCAAAGGAGAGAGTATGTGTGTCTTCACCTGTTAATTAGTATTAATTTGTACATGTACCCTAAAAAATAAAGAGATACGGCTGTTTCTGTAAGACAATACCATTATACTGGGCTACTAGGTAACACTTCTGGAGGCGAAAATCCCTTTTGTTCACTTTTTTAAATGTTGGAATGCAACTATTAACCAACACAATACTGAAGAAATTCTTAAATATCCATGGATTGATCCAACTTTGTCCTCTTTTAAAACAGAATTTTTGGCAGATAGCACCAAGCTATATTCAATCAAAATGTGAACAAATATTTAAGGCCCAACAACTGTGTTGTAGATAAGATTGCCAAAATCATTTATATATTGTAAAAGAAATTCCATATCTTTTTATTACTTGAGAAATTAAAAATACAAAACTGCTCAAATTTACTCCACTAAAAGGTCAACAGCATTTTCTAATTATTTAAACTTACATTGGAATAACACACAGGATTGGTAAGAAAAAAAAAATCGTATTCAGGTTTAATTATTAAAAGACATTCTTTTTGTATAGGAAGAATTAAGGAAACATTAAACATTGGTCTTAAATGAGTCAAAAGATTTGAAAAGATATTTTGAAAAGTACCAATTAGCAGATGCTGCCGGATGACCTTGTAGCTTAACTTGATCCCACTTTTATACCAGAAACATGAACTGTTATTATCTAATGCCAGTTACATGTGTGGTACAAATCCTGTAGGGAACCGGGGCTCCCAGGCGTGCTGATGGGTTCAATGCCCTCTGCTGCGCAGTAGCCATGCGCGTCCCTCCCCCCCCCTGCCCCTCCCCGGCCCCCGCGCCCCCCCCTTCCTGCTTTTCCTGGATCACTGAGCACCGTGCCTGGCAGAGTGCACTCTTAATGAAGTTCCGAAACCAAGTGGTGGAAACCGAGCTTCGCATTAAACTAACAAGTGACCCAAGTTAAGAAGGATTTGCTAACATTTTTATTTTAATGAAGGTACGGTTCCATTTTTAAATTTCATTTATATTAGGCAGAATTACTATGAAGAAGAGACTACAAAAGTCAATTGTAAGGTCACGGATTTTTACTCTGTCCTGATTTCAAACCAAACATTCCTGTGGATTAAATGAATGTCTATGGGACGCAAACGAAGGGAAGCGAAGGGGCAGGTCCCGGAGCGGACCCTGTACCTGCTGAGAACCTGTGGGTCCCCCTCACTCCTGTCAGCTTCGCTCAGTTCTTACACAGGCTTCAGGCTCTTGTCATTTAAAAGTAGAAGGACTGTTTGACGTCCGTTGGAGTGTGTGCATGCATGTATGTGCATTTGTGCATGTGTGTGTGCGCATGTGCGTGCGCATGTGCGTGTGTGCATGTGCGTGTGTGCATGAGCGTGTGTGCTTGCAAGTTTGACACGCGGAACCTGACCCTGCATGTCTCTGACTGCTTTGCTTCTCCGTGGGTTCTTCCGCCATGTCTGTGTGACCTGCCCATTCTGTGCCACTGCTCACACACGCCACGGTCTCTGGGTCAGTAACGTTAAAACCGGGCAGGCAGGAGCAAAGTCTCTGTGATGCCTGAGCACACGGTGATCACTGGGGTTTGCTTGAGCGTTCACCTCAGAAATCTCCTGAAGTTGCCTTTCACAAGAGGGTTGGTTCCCTGTAGTAGTTCCGTTCGCCTCTCGGTACAGTTTCCTCGTCGATAAAATAGAAGCTTATACCCAGAAGGAGCCCTTCCTTTGGGGGGGGGGGAGTGTTTCCTCATTGGTCCACAGTGGGTGGGGGTGGCTCAGTGGTGTCAAAGCCATTTCAGCCATTTTAAGTAAACAATTCAGCCAAGTGTGTAAAGTTCTATAACTGTGTCTTTATATACAATTGAACTTCTCCAGAAACTGGAATCCTAGGAGTATAATTTCTCCTTCCCCAGTGGCTGATTGGATACATTTACTTAAAGGTTTAGCCTTATAATTTTATATCACGAATATGGCACACCTGGGTTGTATAGGTGCCATGAGGAGTTTATCTTTAATATCCATTAAAGACATATTCAGAATCCATCCACATAAAGTATAAATTAAATATGACAAACATTGATAGTTAACACTATTGAAAATAAATTAAATATGATCAGTATTGAAAGTTAATACATAGGATTGTACCTACCAAATCCTTTGAATCTCAGCTTCAAATATGTTTTCCTGAAAGATGACTATATAATATATTTTATTATACTTATTACATTATATATTATTATGGAGACGTTAACCTCATTATTTGTATTAGATTAGCCTAGACTATTTCATTAGGCAAGTGTCTTATATTTTCATTATATTATTACGACAGAGGGGATTTTTGTCTTGGCATTTTTGCCTCTCATGGTAGTTTCTGCATCTGTCTTGTCTACCTAGCTCTCTTTTTATTGCAGTCATACAAAATCAATTCTTAAAGCATCCACAGGGTTCATATTGCCGTGTCTTATTGGGAAAGCTGGCCTGTAACAGAGGTATAAAGAAAATCATTTCTCCATCTGTAAGTGATGGCTGACAGTTGCAGTTTAATTTTGGCATTAAATTTATGGTCTACTTAATACATCTGACTTGCAGCCTTACACGGACTGTAATGGAACATCCTTCCCCAGGGGCTGGGGTCTCACTGAGGTCTAACACAGATAACTCCGCTCTAAAGCTCTCATTTCCCCCAGAACCGCGGCGCACAGGGACCCCGTTCACGAGCCACAGTGGGGCCCTAGCTTTCCAGCTTCGCAGCATATACAGTCCATCCCATGTCGCCACTGACTCAGAGACAGGCCGGAGGTTAGGGTGGGAGTAGGGACCTGTGCATGCGCGGCTCTGGCACAACAAGGAGCTCACTGCTGCTGGTGAGGAAGCGCGACTCCCTCGTGGGGCACTGCAGGCCGCTCGCTTCCGCAACACGCTGGCTTTGTGTGCAACTTCCTCCACGCGTTCTCCCCTTCCAAGTGGGAAACGCAGGCTGGTCCTTCAGATTCAGACAGTTCCCGGACCTCTCTGATCCCACAGACGGCTCACTTTACACGACTGATTCATTCACGTGCCCGACTTCCTGACCGAGCGCGGCTGCTGGAGGGAAGGCTCTTGTTCGGGCTGGTACCAGAGGAGCTCTCGAGACCCACCACGGAGGGGACACGCAGGGAAGTTGCCGCGTGGATGACCAGGACGAAGGCCTGCAATGCACATGCTCTGTTCGTTCACCGTGAGCTGGTCAGCCCGGAGGGTGGGCGTGCCCCTGTGTTTATAAACGCCCATCTGACCTTCCTACTGCCTTCACCTTGGCATGCGTGTCCCTGGGCTTGGCTCTCAGCTGCTTGACTTTCAGACTGAAGAAGAGATGGGATTCCGACTAAGAATTCCAGGGGCCGAGAAACAGCATTCGCCGGAGGAGGCACAGAGCCCGGGCACCCTCTGCACTGACTTCCGCTTCCCCGCTGGGCCCACGGGAAGGACAGGCGCCTGATGCCGTTTCTGTCTGAGCCCGGCCAGCGGCCGAGGAAGCGGAAAGCAGGTGGAAACGGAAGACAAGTACCCCTGGGGAGGCTAAGGGGCAGGAGGCATGGAGCCCCCGACCCTGCGGTTAGTGCGCTGGCGGGGGACCAGCGGGGGCCTGACCAGGCGGGTGGAGGCCTGAGCGCAGTGCTGCTGCCGTGGGAGCAACAGGCGTGCACAGGGTCCAAGCTCTGCCCTCTGACGTGAAGGTCCCGGTCCTGGGTGTCTGTGCGCAGCAGGCCCGGTGCGCTGGTGTTCAACACAGCAGGGCTGGGGGTGGGTGGGGAGGAGTAAGGCCCTGTGCATGCCTGTCCCTGATGTGTCTATAGCCCCTCACAGAGCAGGGCTGGGGGGGTAAGGCCCTGTGCATGCCTGTCCCCATGTGTCCCTAGCCCCTCACAGAGCAGGGCTGGGGGGAGTAAGGCCCTGTGCATGCCTGTCCCCGATGTGTCTATAGCCCCTCACAGAGCAGGGCTGGGGGGAGTAAGGCCCTGTGCATGCCTGTCCCTGATGTGTCTATAGCCCCTCACAGAGCAGGGCTGGGGGGAGTAAGGCCCTGTGCATGCCTGTCCCCGATGTGTCTATAGCCCCTCACAGAGCAGGGCTGGGGGGTGGTGTAATGCCCTGTGCATGCCTGTCCCCATGTGTCCCTAGCCCCTCACAGAGCAGGGCTGGGGGGGGGGGTAAGGCCCTGTGCATGCCTGTCCCCATGTGTCCCTAGCCCCTCACAGAGCAGGGCTGGGGGGGGGGGTGTAAGGCCCTGTGCATGCCTGTCCCCATGTGTCCCTAGCCCCTCACAGAGCAGGGCTGGGGGCGGGGGGGTGTAATGCCCTGTGCATGCCCGGATCTGATGTGTCGCTAGCCCCTCACACTCTTTGGAAGCAGAGACAAAGGCCCAGAGCAGCAGTTAAGCGTGAGGCTGGAAGACTGAGATGCACACTTGCGGAGTTTTCTGTTGCAAGGCTGCGGCTGGGGGAAGGGAGCGGGGTGGGGGTGGGGGGTGGGGGGACTTAGGCTAAAGAGGAAGGAATGGAGGGACCAGAGGCCTTGACACAAGCACCTTGCAGTGGCCGACCCTGGGAGCAGAGGGGGCCAACCTCCAGCTGGTCCAGAACCGGTATCCGCCCCTGCACCTCTCGCCTGCCAGCAACCCGCAGGCCGATGCTTCCATATGTCCTGTTAGCTGACACGGAGCCAAAAGCCTGGGTGTCCACCACTTCAGTGCGCACAGCACCCTGGGAGGCAGGCGCCGTGACCACCCCGTTTCACAGAAGAGGAAGGTGCGGCCGGGAGGTTGAATGCCTGCCAAGGCCACAGAGACTTACATCCTCACCACCTGTGTGGGAATGAGCACAGAAATATCGCGCTCTCCCCCCCCCCCCTCTCTCTCACACACACACACACACACGCCAGGGAAGATGTGAGCAGTGGAACCTGGGGACCCCGCTCTCAGGAAGAGTATTGTAACACTGTGTGAAGTGCTATTTCACACAGGCTAAAATACAAGTTCCACGATCGGATTACACCCCCCATGGTTCCCTGTGGGGGGCAGGGAAGTGTGTACCCCAGGAAAAGAGAAGGTAAGGGGAGTAAAAACCAAGGAAGGGTGGGGATTATGGAAAGAGAAGACACGACTTAAAAAGACAAACTCCTCTGTCAAAAGCCCACACGCAGCCCCCAGTCCCCGGAGCCGAAGCGGAGGAGCCCGGAGCGAGGGTGGAAAGAGGGCCACGGACCCAGTGGCTGCCAGCACAGCATGGTGAAGGCCGCCGGCCTCGGTTTTTAAAATGTCACCTCGTTTTTTAAAATGTCATGGATGTATACACAAATGCCTTGCCATTCCTTCTAAGACACAAGCCACAGCGCCACGTCTCCCGTCCCCCCGGCACTTACAGAGGCCGGCGCGGGCGGATGGGACGCCCTGGAGCTGAGGAACCAGGACGAGAACAGACCCAGTAGGTGAATTAAGACCATTTTTACGCCACAGATAAATTTGGGATTTTTTCCCCACAAAAGTTTTGTACCAACTCCAATTTCAAAATTATGTCAGGGTTTACAAATGAAAAACTCATTTTTTAAGCTAAGTCGGTGATTGTGTAAAAAGCATGCCTGGCCGGCGTTGCTCAGTGGTTGAGCATTGACCCATGAACCAGGAGGTTATGGTTCGATTCCCGGTCAGGGCACATGCCCGGGTTGCGGGCTCGATCCCCACTGTGGGGCATGCAGGAAGCAGCCGATCAATGATTCTCTCTCATCATTGCTGATTCTATTTCTCTCTTCCTCTCCCTTCCTCTCTGCAATCAATAACAAATATTTTAAAAAGTATTTCAGTGCATCAGGAAAACCATTCCTGAAAGGAGGTTTCCTGGGACGGAGGCAGACCTGGCCCTGTAGCCTGCATATGGAAGCACTGAGATAGCATCACAATCGAAGGTTCAGGGCAGCCAAGTCAACTAGTCTTTGCTTCCACTATTACGAAACATGGAGTTTACAAGTGGAATACAGATGACATATTAAAATGAGGTTACAAAGTACTTACAATTACGAATTTCAACCTGTATTAATAAGAATGAGCACATCAGGTTACTGCTAAACGCTATCTAATTACTTACAAATCAATCCGTGACAGTAAAGGAAGTTATCATAAAAGACACTCCAGGTGATAACTACCAGGAACGGCTGAGCCTGCTACCCGTGCTCCTGAAGAGAGCTGGCCGGACGGGGAACGGGGGTGCTTCCCGGGCAGAGACCTCACTGCTGTGCGAGGCAGACCCCCGGGACATCGCGTGTCCCTCACATCCGTTTCCTTTCTCGCCAGATCGTAACGCAGAGTGAGCCAGGAACTTTTTAAGTTTAAGATGGATAAGTTCCCAAGGGTAGAATCCACACGCATAGTACATAACTTCTGCTGGCTATTTAGAATCTTTTAGGTAAGCTTTCAAAATACGTTTAACATGTGCATGTTAAGGTAAATGAATTGTGATGACAGTTTTAAAAGATTAACTTTTAGTCACTGAAAGTTTCTCAAATTTAAGCCACAGACTGTGCCTTGTGAGTTAGTTACTTCATGGTACAGATACAATCAGAGACTCTTCACGAAGTTGCACGTGGAGTTGCAAGCAGTAAGCCACAGGCAGCCTAGCTTTCGAATAGAGTTGAAAACAATCTCCTACAAGCACAGATGGTGCGGGCGGCTCACCCCCCGCCGGCCCTTTGCTACTTGTCCCTCGGGTGGCACCATCAGCAGAACCGGAATGCCCTAAGGAGTGATGGCGTGTGTGGGTTACAGGGCTGGGGGACGGGGCGTCGGGCCTGGATTTCCTTAGAATGTCTCCAGTACTTTCCGCATGACAAAGGCGTGCATCACACAGCACATCTGGACAACTCACTTAAAACATCGCCGAGGACGGCACACGCACCACTTCAGAAGCACGTCTGCCACGTACACGTTAAAACCGAATGAGCCAGGAACCAAATGTCATTCTCCTGGGCCGCCAAACCTACAAGTGTCCGTTTCAGCGCGGCTGACACACTAGCACAGTGGTCGGCAAACTGCGGCTCGCGAGCCACATGTGGCTCTTTGGCCCCTTGAGTGTGGCCCTTCCACAAAATACCACGTGCGGGCGTGCACGTACAGTGCGATTGAAACTTCGTGGCCCATGCGCAGAAGTCGGTTTTCGGCTCTCCAAAGAAATTCAATCGTTGTGCTGTTGATATTTGGCTCTGTTGACTGATGAGTTTGCCGACCACTGCCCTAGCAGAACCGGGTGTCGCGCTCACACCCAGGCCGGGGTGCGTGTGCAAGGCACCACGGAGCTCTATGCCGCTCCCGGCCGCCCCGCACGCGCCAAATCCCGTCCCTCCCGCGGGACAGGAGACATTCATCACCGCCGCCGGCTCTGACGATGAAAAAGCCTTTCTGACAACAACCAGAAAGAGAATTTCACGTTCCGAGGCGGTCTGCCCGTCCCCGCGCCTGCCACCCAGCTCCTCCGCAGCGTTCAGGCCCTTCGCTGCCGTGTCTCAGGAATCAATGGGCCCCAAGCAGCAGGAGTGAATGAAACTGTCACCTCCGGTCGGGCTGCAGCACATGCGCACGAAGCAGCCCGTCCACGCCGCCCGCCACCGCGTGGGCTCTCAGGGGACGGGCCTTGGGCAGGGCCATCCGGGGAGGTCAGACCCCCACCCCCCCACCACCCAGGACAGCACGCGGGGCCTGGATGAAAGGGAAACCCTACATCCGCCTGAGCTTCCTGCTCCCATGATGTGGGTTTTGTGGAAGAACAAGGAGAAAAGTTATTTTCTCAGGTTATTAAAGCTAAGGCGAGAAATAAGAGATCAAATATGTCATCTTTATATTACTTTCCTGTAGAGATTAATGAAATCACCAGGTCTCTGAAGCAAACTGCCAAACCATAATAGTGTGCAGTGAAAATGTGTTTCAGCTCAGGTTTACACTTTCTGACGGGCACCGTGTGACTGTCAGCAGACCGAGCTTTGCCCTGGGAGTTCGAGGGTGATCACGCTCCTCAGAGCAGCTGACGTCAGCGCTGCCCGGCCACGCAGACACCACTCTGAGTACCTGGGATGGCATGCCGAAGCCACGGGAGGAATGGCAGGATCGAGCTAGAACAGTGGTTGGCAAACCGCGGCTCTCGAGCCACATGCGGCTCTTTGGCCCCTTGAGTGTGGCTCTTCCACAAAACACCACGTGCGGGCGCGCATGTTCAGTGCGATTGAAACTTGGTGGCCCGTGCGCAGAAGTTGGTTTTCGGCTCTCAAAAGAAATTTCAATCGTTGTACTGTTGATATTTGGCTCTGTTGACTAATGAGTTTGCCGACCACTGAGCTAGGATAGCCTATCCAGGTACTGATCACTGACCCCGCCCCACAGCGACACCAGGAAGCGAGGAAAAGGAAGAAGCAGGCTCGAACCCAGCGCTGGCTCTCCTGGTTACTGGTGAGAGCTACCTCTGGGAAAAGTAAAGAAGAGCGGACGCCGTTGTGATGGGAGCATCGAGTAAGCCAGCAGCCCCCAGGCTGGGATATGATTTCTTACAGGAAAAATCAAGGACCTTAGAACTTCCAAATCGCTGAATTTCTCAGTCATACTAGGAATATTTATTGACTGCTGTGTCTTTACCACTAGCAGGGACTAAAAAACTAAAATGAACTAAAACAGATTTTTACTGCAAGTTTAAGAACTGTATTAAACATTAGAAAATACTCGAATGTCCAATGGTGTGGTTGAAGAATTAAAGAAATTGGGTGAGGCAGGGGTGGAAGGGGAAGGGGGCAGGGGGAGGGGAGGGAGACTAGTCACTGGGCAGACCCTGGGGAGCAGGTAGGTACACTGGGGGTGGGAGGTCCCATGTGGGAGGATGGGCTGGCCCAGCAGAGGGTGCCCACACAGTAACCTACAGAAGTAGGTGGGCCAAATGCTGGAACCCCCAGAAAATCAGGCCGAAGGGCTGGAGTTTGATGTGGTGGAGACCCCAAATAATAGAGAGTTAAGCATTTTGGCTGGGAAGAATCACTGGGGCCATAATTTGTCTCACTCCTAGCTCAAAAAATACAACGAAACCAAACAAAACCAAAAACCTTAAAGGTATTGTCTTACTGGTCAGAAAAATGTGACTTAAAATAAAACTTAATTGTCTAAACCAAAATATTGTTTCTTTTAAATTTCATTTAACCAAAATCATTTCACTGTGAAGAAACTGATCCATGACTTAGGATAGTGGTTTTCTGGTAAAAGTAACAGCATTAAACTAAGTTAAGGGCAAGTTTCTCTGAATTCCTCATTTTTATTTTGTGACATTAACCACTTTGGCAAAAAAAAAAAAAAAAGTGAAATCTGGGATTGAGAGTTTTGATAATTCAGGTATAAATTGTGTACTTTAAAAGAAGATACATCAAATTGATACATTCTACTGCCTTTAAAAATATAAAGCATCTGAAGTTATTCATCAAAGCTGATTCAACATTAAATTTTAAAACAAACATTGTTTCTCTTTTTTTTAATTTTAGAAAGCTTATATAAACAAAATACAAATAATTCAATGAAGGCCCACCCACCAGAGACGTCCACTGTAGCATTTGATATAGGCCTCTTCCCAATAATTTCCCATGGAGACAGAAATATTTAACCTATAATTTAGCAATTCAAATCAAGTGTCATGAAATTATGGCCTGAAAGTAACACAGTAACTCCACTTACAAATATTTACCTTCCATGTAACTCGTAGAGTTGGTGAGAATTAAATGAATTAATATGTATAAAGCATTTAGAACAATGCCTGACAATAAATGCTAAAAAAAAATGTCTCCCTTAAAGAAAACCCTGGCGGTGGGGACGAAGGCGCAGCAGTGGGATGCTCAGCGACCACTGTTAGAACGCAAGCCTTCGCAGCCAAGAGCAGGGCTTCAGTAAGAAGCTGAGAAACATACACCTAGTTTGGCATCGTGATCTGCTTTTTATGCATACTGAGCACAGTCATTGCTCATCCACTTATTTTCCCCTTTGTCCAAATGTTTGAAGACAATTCCCCAGATGTTTACAAACCAGGTGGTAAACACTGAAGGGTGGTGACTAAGGGGATCCGCCATGAAGGGCCTGAGACCGGCCGGGCGTCTCGCGTGCCCGTCTGCAGTGCCCGGGCAGGCCCGGCGTGGAAGGGGCAGTCAGTATTGAAGAGAGAGAAGAGAAAGAGTTAACTAGTCACGTGTAACTTAAATCACACACTTTACAACGAAACGAAAAAGGGAGAAGCTTCTATAGAGCATGCTAAAATGGAGGGTAAAAAAGAATGCAAATAAAGAGGAGGAAGCAGACGTGAGACCGTAGGGGACAAGGAGGGAAGCACAGAACCGCGGCCCCCGCTCGGCCACACTCGGTCCTCCCGCTGCGCTGCGTCCAGTGGAGGCAGAGCAGAGCTGCCACCGGGCAGCGCAGGGCCGTAAGGGTTAAACCCGGGGGCCAGCTGCGGCCCGAGTCCTGGCTACCTGGGGGCAGCATGCTGGGATGGGGAGGCAGCGACTGCCTGTCCAACGGAGCTATTAGGACAGCACTCCCTAGGGCTGCGGGATCAGCCGAGCTAATCCATCCCAGTGCTACCTGCGCAGCCGGGAACACACAGAGCGCTCACCGCATGCCTAATGCCATGACATTATCATTAGCGTTCTGAATAAAATGCCACTCGGCTCGCCCAGGCGGTATTGGTTTCAGATTCACTATCCATGGAGACCTGGTTTCACAGATTCACTATCTGTGGAGACCTGGTTTCACAGATTCACTATCCATGGAGACCTGGTTTCACAGATTCACTATCTATGGAGACCTGGTTTCACAGATTCACTATCTATGGAGACCTGGTTTCACAGATTCACTATCCGTGGAGACCTGTTTTCACAGATTCACTATCCGTGGAGACCTGGTTTCACAGATTCACTATCCATGGAGACCTGGTTTCACAGATTCACTATCCATGGAGACCTGGTTTCACAGATTCACTATCCATGGAGACCTGGTTTCACAGATTCACTATCCATGGAGACCTGGTTTCACAGATTCACTATCTATGAAGACCTGGTTTCACAGATTCACTATCCGTGGAAACCTGGTTTCACAGATTCACTATCCATGGAGACCTGGTTTCACAGATTCACTATCCATGGAGACCTGGTTTCACAGATTCACAATCCATGGAGTCCTTGTTTCAGATTCACTATCCATGGAGACCTGGTTTCACAGATTCACAATCCATGGAGTCCTTGTTTCAGATTCACTATCCATGGAGACCTGGTTTCACAGATTCACTATCTATGAAGACCTGGTTTCACAGATTCACAATCCGTGGAGACCTGGTTTCACAGATTCACTATCTATGAAGACCTGGTTTCACAGATTCACAATCCGTGGAGACCTGGTTTCACAGATTCACTATCCATGGAGACCTGGTTTCACAGATTCACTATCTTTGGAGACCTGGTTTCACAGATTCACAATCCATGGAGTCCTTGTTTCACAGATTCACTATCTGTGGAGACCTGGTTTCACAGATTCACTATCCATGGAGACCTAGTTTCATAGATTCACTATCCATGGAGAACTGGTTTCACAGATTCACTATCCATGGAGACCTGGTTTCACAGATTCACTATCCGTGGAGACCTGGTTTCACAGATTCACTATCCATGGAGAGATGGTTTCACAGATTCACTATCCATGGAGACCTGGTTTCACAGATTCACTATCCGTGGAGACCTGGTTTCACAGACTCACTATCCATGGAGACCTGGTTTCACAGATTCACTATCCATGGAGACCTGGTTTCACAGATTCACTATCCGTGGAGACCTGGTTTCACAGATTCACTATCCGTGGAGACCTGGTTTCACAGATTCACTATCCGTGGAGACCTGGTTTCACAGACTCACTATCCATGGAGACCTGGTTTCACAGATTCACTATCCATGGAGACCTGGTTTCACAGATTCACTATCCGTGGAGACCTGGTTTCACAGATTCACTATCCGTGGAGACCTGGTTTCACAGACTCACTATCCGTGGAGACCTGGTTTCACAGACTCACTATCCATGGAGACCTGGTTTCACAGACTCACTATCCATGGAGACCTGGTTTCACAGACTCATTATCCATGGAGACCTGGTTTCACAGACTCACTATCTATGAAGACCTGGTTTCACAGATTCACTATCCGTGGAGACCTGGTTTCACAGATTCACTATCCGTGGAGACCTGGTTTCACAGATTCACTATCTGTGGAGACCTGGTTTCACAGATTCACTATCCGTGGAGACCTGGTTTCACAGACTCACTATCCATGGAGACCTGGTTTCACAGATTCACTATCCATGGAGACCTGTGTTCTGAACAGGTAGCTGGAGCCAGAGGATGCCTCCCAGGGGGACGGGGAAGACAGCGTGGGAACCTGTGGCGGTGGCTCAGGGACAGGCCCCGGAGCAGGGGTACACACCGTCCCTTGGAGCCAGAGGAGGACGTGACCGGCCACTGGCGGATGGGGTGGGCAGCAGCCAGAGTGACTCGGGGACTGGGACAGGAGAAGGTGTCGGAGGGCACTCAGGGAAGAGAAGGTTCTGGAAAGTCACACAGGCAGACTGCCTGCAGGCGTGAGGAACCTGAGGCCTGGGGAGCACACAGGAAGTGGCTGGAAGGTAGTCGACGTCATGCTGGGAAAGTGTGACATGAACCACACGGTGACATTTTGTCGGGGTCCATTTTTGAAGGCGCTCGCTCGCAAGGCATGATCCTGGGGATTCATCAGAAGAGCACCGCAGAGTCGTCGGCCAGTCATGACTTCCTTCGTGCCTGAGACGCTGGAATCACTACAGAGAGCAGGCCGGCGGGCAGAGGGGAGAGAGACTGGAGCCTGGAACACAGAAGCCGGGGGACCGCCTCAGGTCACCAGCATCACAGACGGGAAGCAAGACGAGGCCGGGGGGAGGTGGGTGGCTGGAGGGAGAACACGGGCACGGAACCCCGTGGAGGCACAGCAAAGAGAAATGGAGACGGACAATGAAGGAGAACTTCGGGGTTTGATCTTACGTGGTGGGACCCTGGTAAAATTCATTCAGGGGTAACGGAGGAAGGGCATTTTGGGGTGGCAGAGAAAGAAGAGTTTATTCGTAACTACATGGAGTCTGAGGTAGGTCTGGATCTGGGCGTGATGCTCAACAGAAAGATGGGGATGAGGCCCGAGAGCTCAGAACGGGGCTGGGCAGCAATGCACACGCATGGCCCCTGGTGAAACGGCGTGGAGGGAGCAGGCGCAGTGAGGAGGAAGCCCTGCAGGGCGCTGACAGAGCAGCAAAGAGCACACCACACCTGCAACGAGAACGGAGCAGGGCCCGGGAGATGAGAACTGCAAGCTGTCCTCACGGACAGATGGAAACTCCTCAGTAAATCAGGGACATGTGTCCGGCTGGGAAGAGTAATTGAGTTAAAGTCAATTCTCTAAGCAATCTGTAGACTTAATGCAATTCTAATTTTAAAACGGCAACGTCATCTTGGGGAGCTTCGGAAAGTGATTCTAGAGTCTTCTGGAATATGTACCAGAGAGTAACCACCTTTAAAAGGAGAGTAATGGGAGGAGAAACTACCGCGCAGGTACTGAAATTATTGTGAAAGCACAATAGCATGTACCAACTCACATACAAAGAGATTACGAGATTGGGAAATCCAGAAACAGACATAAGAACATGTGACTGTTTGGATGATGAAAACCTGGGATTTCAAATCAGCAGGGGAAAGGTAATAAGAAAACACGCGTCAGGTGTTTCTTCCAAGATGTGCGGGAGGACGGCCGGAGGGAGTCCGAGTGAGTCCCCGCAGAGAGAGGCAGGATGGAGGTCGTGGGGACCGTGTGCACAGAGGGGGCCTCTAATGGCAGCTGATGCGGGAGGGGGGCCCCCAGGAAGGGCCAGGAGGAATGACCTGTCTGGATGGCGGGGCCGCTCTGGGGAATAGATGTGCTGAGCTCACTGCAAGCCAAGGACTGGCAGAGGTGAAACCAATAAAACTTCGTGTCAGAGAGCGGCCGGCAGGCTGGAGACGCCTGGGCTGTCAGCGCTGAGAAATGGCGCCATTAATCAGACGGCGGCAGCGGAAACGTCCGCCGGGACCTGACAGGTCAATAACGCGGGTCCGAAGCAGCCCTGAGAGCCGAGGCCAGGGACGGGCAGCCGGGCGATGGGCAGCCGGGCGAGGGGCAGCCCCGGCGATGGGCAGCCAGGCGAAGGGCATCCAGGCGAGGGGCAGCCGGGCGATGGGCAGCCGGGCGATGGGCAGCCGGGCGATGGGCAGCCGGGCGATGGGCAGCCGGGCGAGGGGCAGCTGGGCAGCGAGGAGCACTGGCCTCATGGCAAACGGATGGCCACGAAGGGAAGGCGGCGACGTGGCCAATATATTTTAAGAAGTCACGGCAACCAGATTGCAGGCGCGCATGGAGTCCCGCTCTGCACCTCGTCTCACCCCCCGGGGCGCAGGCGGTAAAAGACGCGGGGGACATGGGGGAGGGGTGCTGCAATGCATGCTGGGAGACCCCGGCAGCCCTGGAGCCCGCCCCGCACCCCCGCACAGGAGGGAGCGCATGCGCAGCGGTGCGAGGGCCGGGCCGGAATCCTGCCCCTCATAAGCAGATATGCATGTCTGTTACTGTATCAACACAAACCGGAAGCTGGAAAATGCAAAACCTGTTCCGCTGCAATTTCCCCTCCGCGGAGCCGCCCCAGCGAACCGGTGAGAAGGGGAGGTGGCTTGTCTTTGGGGGGGAACAGACATGTTGCTAGTCGCCCGGCATTTCAGTAAAATGCTTGTTTCCGTAAACTCACTCAGTGCAGAAGAGAAGCTCATGAAGGCGTAAATGTATTAACAACAAACCCTGAAACACAAACTCCCGAGCGAAGCCACCGTTTAGGTGGCACACCCGCCATAACCCTTTATCGGGCAGGTGACCGCCCTCGCTCCGCTCCTCCCTGGGAGCGGCTTACCCGGAGGCCGAGCTCGGAGCGCCCTTCCCTCCCGGAGCCGCTGGTGGGCCGGCCCACAGCCCTGTGTCCGTGCCCGCGGGATGCCAGCCGAGCGCTGCGCTCTGTCGTTTTCAGGCCCGTTTCCCCAGCGCGCAGGGTGACAGCTGGGGGGAAGGCGCCCCTGGACCCCGGCCTCACCTTCAAGTAGACACCACTCAAAAACGTCAGGGACAAATACAACTAAAGGAATGGCAAAACGTGGGCAAAACACGGGAAATCTCTTACCCAGACTCTCAACCTCACGTTTTTAATAATTCTAAAAATAGCCAAGATTCCTCTTTGCTTAACAGTACAAGAGACACAGAAGACTCTGATTTCCTTTTCCTCCACCAAGAAAATAATGACGTGGAAGACAAAGTAATATGTCAGCAAAAACACTCAGAAACGGGCTCAGGACCGCTCCCCGGAGACGTGAGCTCAGGAGGCTTCCCAATAAAACAACAGCTTTATTGGGGCGTAGGTAAAATGCTGAACGCATATACGTCTGTTCATGCTTCCCACAGTGAGGGGAGGAGGCCGTTTACTCCAGCGGTCATGCGGGAAATGAGAGGAAACGTCCAGCAGCGTTGGTGCCGGAATAATTGTACATGCGGCAACATTTTAAAGAAACCCGAGTACACATACTCATCAGCATTAAAATGTCCACGCCCTTTGACCCAGCAAATCCCATTTCTCCGCATCCACCAGAGATTTTCAAAAACACGAATCCTAAATTTGGAAAAAGCTTCACACACAAAAGTGCACACAGCAGTGTGACGTGTTATACCAACACGCGAAAGCAGGCCAGCGGTCCAGCACATACCAACACACGAAAGCAGGCCAGCTGTTCAGCACATACCAACACGCGGAAGCAGGTCAGCTGTTCAGCACATACCAACACGCGGAAGCAGGCCAGCGGTCCAGCACGGGCTGGTTGGGGGAAACGTGGCGCATTCCATTCCCTCGGTGGGATTCTGCAGGTATTGAAGTGGTACCTGCAGCCCCGGCTGGTGGGGCGCAGTTGGTCCAGCATCATCCCACGCACTGAGGCCGCCGGTTTCATTCCCAGTCGGGGCACACGCTCGGGTTGCGGGCTTGATCCCCAGTGTGGGACGTGCAGGAGGCAGCTGATCAATGATTGTTTCTCATCATTGATGTTTCTATCCCTCTCTCCTCTCTCTCTCTCTCTCTCTCTCTCTCTCTCTCTCTCTCCCTCTCTCTCTCTCCTTCTCTCAAATCAATAAAAACATATTTTTAAAAAATTACACTTGTAAACAAACTATGATAATAAGTAAACTTTTCAGATATAGAACTCTACCAAGAAGATAACTAGTTATATTAAAAATGTTTCATACAACCAAAGACAGCGGAGAAATCCACTGTCACTAAAATCTGGAACAACAGCTTTATTGGGGCGTAGGTAAAATGCTGAACGCATATACGTCTGTTCATGCTTCCCTCAGTGAGGGGAGGAGGCCGTTTACTCCAGCCTGCGCTGTCCAATAAAACAGCCCTGGCCACGGGGAGCTACCGAAATACAAACTGAAGAGAAATAAAGTGGAAACGTGCTCGCCCGTCACACGAAGCACCTTTCACGTGCTCAGGAGCCACAGGTGACGAGTGGCTGCTGTGTCAGGCAGCAAGGAGGACGTCGCCATCAACCCAGGAAGGGCCACTGGAAAGAGCGCTCTAGATCGTCTAAGCGGCACAAGTTACCAGAAGGAAAACAGCCCCCAGCGCGGACGAATGCCCAAGGAGCAGGTCTCGGTCAGCCCTGCTAGCCCAGCACCCGCCCCGTCACAGGAGGGAGTGTGTCCTAGCGATGACTGGCTCCGAGGTCAGCAGCTAACTGTCCATCACTGCACTGTGTATTCTGGCTGATTCTGGGTATGTTGTTTCTGGCATTGAATCAACTCATAAAAACCACGTCTCTTGGAGGCTTAGGGACACAGAAAGACTAGAACTCACCCTAAAATGGGACAGTTCCACCGACAGGCCGCCTTCCGAGAGAGTAAGTGAAATTTCTTTTTGTGTTGGAACAATGGCTTCTCGTGGGGAGGCAGGAAATGGAGGAAGCAAAGAGAGAATTTTGGCACTAATATTCTTTTAAACGTGTTTCTTTGAAAAATTTCTGTTAAAGTAGGAAAAAAAGGAGAAATTCTGAAAAACTAGCACCTCCTCACAGTATTAAAACCGCTTAAGTGGACAAATATTTAAGATGAAAAGGCATCTTTCTTTGGGAAGATGCAGTGGTACAAGACAAGAAGGACAGATTCGGCGTGCCATCATTAATGCGAGTTTCACCCACGACAACGCTCGGTGCAGCTGCTATCCCATTACACAGTACACGTTCCCGTTAGGATGTTTATTTAATTCTCTGGATTCGCCCTCATCATTGCAGAAGACGTTCCAATCAATCCTAAAGTAATAGGCTGTCTTCACGTGGAGTCTGCAGGCTGCATTTTGCTGACGTACTGGGAACACTACGAAAGGCTCATGTCTTCGTTGCAGGATGCCAACCAAGATCCTCTGATTTTTCAGTGGTTTTCACCCTTGAGATTTAAAACTCAACTCCTCAGCCAAGAAAGTCGAGGCAGTATGAACTGTAAGTATTAAGGCTTAAGTTGCATTTAAAAGTGTTTTAGTTCCCCATAGATTTCTATACCATTCAGACATTATGTATGCTCTTAGAGATTACTAAATGTTTGTTACAGGTGGGAGTTTTATCCCCATAAGAATTCCTATCAGTGGATAACCCTAAAAAAGTATATGCATCTGACTAACTCCTTCAAAACGTGTCTATTTAGAGGTGGAACTGTTGAAAAAAAACAAGCTGAGTGGAGGAGTCAGAGGCTTGGATTTGATGACCAATTCTGTTGCTTCCTTATTGGCAAAATGGGCTGGTGAGAAGGCGTAATTCGGGGTTGGTTGGCGGGGGGGGGGGGGAGGCATGGTGCTACAGGGCGTGGTGAACAGAGCAGAGTACTTATTTTAAATTCCGATCAATGTTAATAAGGGAAATCATTTGACACAAAAGCAGAATAAAGTGGCTATGATTCACAGCAGGATAACCTCCCCTTAAATATATCTACTAATATGATCAAACAGATCTGTGAAAAATAGAAATAAGGGAGTAAGTATTCCTCCTACCAGTGTGCCATTAAATAGAACTTCTTGCGATGTTAAAATGTAACTATTAAATGTAATTTTAGCATAACACTCTCCCCCCCCTCCACCGGAAGACATGTTTATTGATTTTCGAATGAGAGAGAGGGAAGGGGAAGTGGGGAGGGGGAGGGGGGAGGGGGAGGGAGGGAGGGAGACATCGACGTGAGAGAGAACATCTATTGGCTGCCTCCTGTAAGTGCCCTGACCAGGGATCAAGCCCGAAACCTTTCGGTGTACGGGACGATGCTCCAACCAACCGAGCCAACGCAGCCACCAGGCCAGGGCGGCCAGAATGTTCTTTATGAGCATGTTTACAACACAAAATGAAGAGGGGTGGCGATTCACATCATGTTGGTAAGTCAGCAAGTCCTGACACTCCCCTCCCTGTCCACATCAGCCCCACCACGGCCGCACTGCACCTCTGACCATTAATGCTCTCATCTCTAAAACGGGGGCGTTGGCAACACCACCGGGGCTGCTGTGAGCACCGCGTCGTGGAGACGGGAGCTGTGAGGGTCAGTAATCTTGGCGGCACAGGTGGTCACGGACACTGTCTTGTTGTCTTTGCTGCAGTAGGCCACGGTCCTCTGAGTTTTCAGTGGTTTTCACCCTCGAGATGTAAAGCTCAAGTGGTGGTGGGGAGCAAAGAGGGAGCAAGCTCTCCGGTGTCTCTTCTCCTAAGGGCATTCATCCTCGAAGGAGGGCCCCATCCTCACGACCTCCACCAAACCTGACTCCCTCCTCAAGGCCCACCCATATACAGGGCTTCGATATATGAATTTGGGGAGGAGGGGGGGCGGTACACGTCAATCCACAGCAGAAGTGACGGCGGATGCGGACAGGAAGAGGGCCCTGAACACCGGCAGCCCCCGGTACGGCTGCACAGCCCTGACTCACAGCTACTCTACCTTCAGGAAATGGGTTAAATTAGGGTAAATGAAAGCAAGACACGAGGCTGTGTGGAGAGCTAGATTCTTGAAAACATCTTGGGAGAAATGGACAAACATATAAAGAGTTTTTTCTTGATAAACAGTTTCCTTATACTTTTTCTGCCTGAGAAAGAGATGAGTTAAAGCCAGACAAACTTAATGTTCACAGAATGGCATGCCTCTTCTTAATGTGGTCATCATATTGCAGAGAACATATATATACATGTAACTTTCATATTACATATATATGGCAGAAAGGTAATCACACGGTTGCTCGGAACAATCTGTATAAAACACAAAAACTAACCTTCTGAGAACCTAAGGATTTGTTACTGAGGACATGTACGTAAACGCTCCCACCGGCGTTGTTTTTTTATACAGGTCAAACCTAGCGGGGATCTCTAATTATCATACCAGTGGGATGGCTTAACAAGGGTGGTGCCTGCCCACAAATGCAATTTGATTCTCAGCAGGACTGCAGGAATGTCAATTTACAACCTGCATCAACAAGAAACGAGGAATATGAAGGTATTATTAACTCACACAATGGAGAGCGCATCACTCTCAGGTGAGTCAGGACCACAGAAAAGGCACTTCCACTAATACCGCGCTATTACTTGGCGCTGGACTCGGAGTACGGAAATCATGGTGACGACTCCAACAGTTAGGAGGCACTTACACGTAGCGGGGTGCCGGGATGGCTGTCATCACTCGGCTCGAACCAGGGGAATACTGCCCTTAACGAAGCAGCCTGCCTGAAAAGCCGCGGCACAGGCGAACCCTGAGTTACAAATGGCACTGCCGGGTACAGGGACAGCTCCCAGAGGCACGTACTGACCGGCAGAAGCCAGCCACAAAGGACAACACACTGCGTGACTCCATTTCCATGAAGGTCAGGGTCAGGCAAAGCTGTTCTGTGCTGACAGATGTCGGATGGTGGGGACTGTCGCTGGGGGAAGAGAGTGGGGGAGCCTCATGACTGTGAGGTTCTGCGCCTTAATCTGGCAGGGAGAACACGAGTGTAGACATATGAAAAACGATGTGAGCTCTGCACGTGATTGGTGCATTTCACTGTGTGTTTGACACGCCACAATTAAAATAAAAACCGGGTCTCCGGTATTGGGCTGCGATCTAATAAAAATGAATAACAGATCAATAGTACTAGACAACTGTCTAATGAATACGTAACAGCCGTTCTTCTGCGCAGAAGGAAATTTTCAGTTGCAACTTGACTTAGCAAGTAGCACGGAGCACCTCTTGGGTTGAAAGCCCGTCTGTGCGCGCGGACAGTGCTACTCATTCCACATCTCGGGCGGCTGCAGCCTAAGCCCCTGTCCGGATCCCACGTAAGCCGGGCTGTTGCTGAAACAATTGCTCCTCCTGTGAAGAGCTGTGTTTGCTCTCGCTGCCTATCAGCTTAATACGTAGGAGAGAATGTACTTGAAAAGGATCAAGTTCTGTGAACAGGACTAAATGATTATGGAGTAGGCATCTTGGTAATTGTGTTCTTGTTTTTCCTTTTTTTTCCTAGCTGTTTCTCAAGGAGTACAGCCGAAATTGAACCATAAAGCTTAGCTTGACAGAAAGGCATTAGCCTACCGCACTAAACCACAAAGATAGGGAGACAGTTATTTATGAAGAAACACTGTTTGCTATTATCCCGGGGAGATTCAACAAAAGGGCTGATATCGATGAGTTTCCCAGGCCCCTTTCCCCCGCGCCTTGTCTGAACAAGCAGTTTCCGATGCTCCTAATTTGTCAGCCCCGGTGAGCAGGGCTGCCGCACTGAGCACGCGGCCTCCTGCGGGGCTCGGCGCCCTGCGGGCTGTGAGGAGTGCGGGGCCTGTCCTAGTTCACAGCCGGCGTGGCTCCTTGCTCGGAGGGCGGCCTTCTTACTGAAGGAAGCTAACGTGACGGGCACACACACAAGCACGAGTCAAACAGGAAGCCTCCTGTGAATCTGCGGGCATTTAGGACCTGCCAGCGGGCTCCGGTTCCGGCCCGGACAAGGGAGAGGAAATGTCACCTGTGCTGGCACTGCCTGTCGGGGCGCACCTCACCCTTTTTAGAGCTGTGTCCGTCACATGAACACAGAAACCCTTTTAAAAGCATTTCGTTCTGTTGTTGAAAGAGCTGATGATCTTGCGTATAGTTATGCTGTTTGCTGAACTGGCTTCTCCAAACTCACCTTCTGGGCAGGACCATGACATAGGCCGCAGTGCAGAAGCATGTGGGTTCCGGCGT
This sequence comes from Eptesicus fuscus, assembly GCF_027574615.1. Lineage (NCBI taxonomy): Eukaryota > Metazoa > Chordata > Mammalia > Chiroptera > Vespertilionidae > Eptesicus > Eptesicus fuscus. Next base: position 95,663,680 of record NC_072482.1, read on the forward strand.
TATCTATCTCCCGTGGCTGTTATGACAGAGAACACGTGTCCAGGGAGAAGTGCCCCGTCTTTACGGTCTTCCTGAACATGCTCAGGCCCCCTGGGCCACGCACACCACTACTCTCCGCAGTTCACCTGGGAGGCCAGAGGTCAGGCCTCGGAAGCCTACAGCGGGGAGAGCCAGGAAGACTGAGGCCCTGGGAGCTGGCGAAGCTGAGGCCTGTGACTGCGTGCTCTGCTTAAAGGCATTTCGAAAGCAAGACAAAGCCAAAAGCAAAGCAACAGATCGTGTGGCCAAACACGCAGACGGGGTGTAGGCACCGACCCCAGGCCCACAGCATGAGCCAGAGCTCTTCATTCTGCATACATAGGGATTCAGACTAAGGTGCATTTTTTCCCCTAAATGGAAGACATTCCTGCTAGTTAAACCAGAGCACTAATTTATCTCCTTGAAGATGTATTTGAGGAACTGCACTCGACATTATTTACAAAGTAACACAAATTAAGTTTCCAGCAAAGTTGGGACTTTCTGAGTATCAGTAAAAAGCAATCTTGCTCCAGCTAGAAGGAATAGTAATACCTACAATTTAATGAGCACGTACTTTGTGCCAGGTGCCATTCTAAGCACTTGGCATGTGTGAACACATTTACAAGGCCCACAACCACCCCATGGAGTCAGTGCTATTATTACCTCCATTTCACAGGTGAGGAAACCGGGCAGACCCAGATGGTTACACAAGGTGCCAACAGAACACAGCCATGAAGAACGAAGCTGCTGTTCCAACCCCAGCCGTCCGCTCTCCGAGCCCACGCTCCCGCGTGGATGCTCCCGGCCTCTCCGCTGACAGTCCTGTCTTTCCGCCGCAAGAAAGGATCACCAAGGAAAAGGAATCGCTTCCACTCCTTAGCAAGACTGAAGTCAGTTTTGGGGAAGACACCTACCCTTTACCCCACACAACATGAACAGGAACCCCCCCTAAAGCGCGACAGGAATGGCGGCTGCTCAGCTGCCAGCAGCGGAGTGTCAGCTTCGGAGAGAGAAAGGCTTCCGGACGACCTCTACCTGAGGCTGACGACCTCTACGTGAGGCTGACGACCTCTACCTGAGGCTGACGACCTCTACGTGAGGCTGACGACCTCTACGTGAGGCTGACGAGAGATACGTATCAGGTCGCCTGGGAAACATGGGTTCTATCACCACATGGTGCTTTCACCCCTTACTTGAAACTGACAGCTTTGGAGTCTCTGGTTCCTTTAAGGTTCTTACTGTGTTGAATCAGATGTTCTTTGTTTCTTCTTTTACTAATGGAATGCCCCAACACAGAATAAATGTAGAAATTAAAGGATCTTGGAAAAACCCTTGGGTTTTTCTTTATTGATGATTGCAGATTCTTAACTCTACTGATTCCATGGTTACAGAAAGTCACTCCGGGATCTCCCTGCAGCGGAGTATTGCACTTCATGCTGCAATGAATAGTTTGGGTCATGAAGGAACATTATGTCCTAAAAAATGGGGTCTTCAGTAGCAATATTATAATCATCTGCCTTGGGTGTCTCCTGCTGTCCTCTTTCAAAATAAATGGAACTTCACCAGAATCAAAGTGAATAAATTATTCTCCATATGTGATATGCATCAGGTTATAAATAAGGAATATTGCACAGATACATAAAAAGCTTCTCTCAATAAAAGCTCTTACTATATCTAAAGATATAACTGGAAATGTAACGCCGGAGCATTTCAATCAGATAACGATAAAAGTAAAAACATTTTTCTCTATTTACACACACTTAAACGATAATGAAATGCTTTAGCACCAAATATTTTAATTGCTTGTCTCAGTGGATTAAAATTACATGTCACTATCTCAGAGACTGCGATAGAGCATGCTTCGTAAGTCGTAAGTACCGGATAAGTTCAATTGTTTGCATAATTTAAGGAGTGCATCCCAAAGAAAAGAGCAAGGCGTGGCCTGGAGATGTGTAGACAGTGATAGGCAATATGGTCAGATCACCTCCCATTGTCCATTCTCCTCCGCAGCCATCTCATTCGCTATCCCGGGGAAAAGGTCTGTGGTTAAAGCTGGGATGACACAGGGCGTCCGAATGTGCTTTGTCTTCTTAAAGGCTCTGAGAAGTCTTGCTTTAGAAAAATGTTAACTTTGTGAACCCAACGTTTATCGACCCATAACCCTTTTAGCAAGCCATTAACCATTTTGGAAATTAATTCTTTCATGGAACACAATTGTGGAAATTTACTGAGTGTTTTCCAGTACTTCCACATGCATTATTTTCATCTAATTCTTATATGTTCAAAACAAATATTTATCAGGAAACAGCCGCGCTCCCCAGGCAGCAATCGCCTGGCAGGGAGAGAGGAGTCTGCTGCGCGGCCCCTGGGACCACTCCCCGCTCCCCGCTCCCCGCTGCTAGCCCCCTGGCTTGGCTCGGAGGTGCACAGGTGGGGACCTTCCATAACAGTCCATGTGTGTCTGCCGACACTGCCTACCACCCCCTTAGGGGCAGGTGAGACCCAGGGGTCAGGAACACACTCAGAAACTGCCAGGGCTCCGAGTTTCAGCCACTCTGCTTGTTTGCTGTGGCTACAAAGGCGTTAGCAGATGGTACACAGAAATCACGCTGATGGGAACTGACAGCCCGAAGGACGAGCGCACACCCACTGAATTGACAAGTGTCACGGGGGTGCGGGAAGGCTGGACACAGACACGGCCCCCTCAACAACAGGAGCGTGCACATCACACCACGGCGTTGAGTTTTGTGGTGGTGTTTTTTTAAATCACAAAACAATAAGAAGTGCATTTTACGTCACAACCCAATGAACACACCTTCACTCATGGGCACCTCCGTTAAATCTCGGTTCCATGAAGGGATACAAACCTATTTAGATGAGACGCCCTCTCCTTTCTATTTCTAGTCTATTCCATTAAAGAATAAAAACTAGTTATAACTCGCTGAGTTTCTTGAGCCACTCTCGGCTCACCAGCACCCTCTGAGCGGCTCTGAGCTGAGGACAGAGAGCCACGGGCCGGCAGCAGAGACACCGGGAGGACATCGAAGACAGGGCCCGGCGGTTTGTGGTCTCCATCTCCTCCGGCCGGTGAGGCAGGGACCGCAGTGACGGGCCGCCGCGGCATGCCCTTGACCGGCACTCACCCTGACCGAGCTGAGACTAAGATGGAGCTGTTTCTGCAAGGAGCTCACGTGACTGTTCCAGGAACCTTCCAGCCAGGCCACGCGCGGCTTCCAGCAGTGCTTGGGGGAACAGGGCGTTCCGACCCCAGCATGCGGCTGCTGCTGGGCGGAAGGAGCAGCCAGACTTCCCGGCCCTGGGCCACCAGCCCTTCCTCCCCTTCCCTCCACCCCACTCCTCCGCCGGGGGCTCCCCATCGCTGAGGGCATGGGGCCAGGCTCATTAGGCCCTCACTGCACACTTCCTACCCTCCTCCTGGCTTCCTACCCTCCTCCTGGCTTCCTACCCTCCTCCTGGCTTCCTACCCTCCTCCTGGCCGTTAGTTTTCTCTGCAAATGGCCGACAGCTATCATATTTTGTACTTTTCTATGTGTGTGCTGTACACCCTGCGGGAAGGGGTTCTCTTTGTTTCATTCACTTAGATAAGTGCCTGGACCACTGTATCTCATAGTAAATGTCTGGAGAGAGAATGGGAAGAGAGAGAGAGAGAGAGAGGGAGAGAGAGAGAGAGAGAGAAAGCGTAGCCCTAATCTACCATCTTCAGTCTCTTTAAGTTTACTGAGCCTGACCTAAGAACTCTGCATTTCTACAGAAGCAGAACGGGGTGGGGGTTGGGGGTGGGGAGTGGGAGGGTTTCTCAGAAGTCTCCAGGAGCCACCCCCCCACCCCCCGCCAGCTCGCTGCAGGCCCACCGTGCATAACACAACAGGACCCCGTCTCTGTAAGAAACGCTTGTTGCTTAGCGAAACGGAGGCCGCCACGCCGAGACGGAGACAAACAAGGAAAACTGAGCAACAAAACAACAGCAGAAATGCATGGAAGACTCAGGAAACAGCTGACAGAGCGGCTTCCTGTCGGCACAGCATGACAACCCTGAGAGGAAGGAGGGCCCTTGGAAATGCCGAGGCCATCCCTCCTCTTTTTTCTTTTTTAAATATATTTTATTGATTTTATTACAGAGAGGAAGGGAGAGTGATAGAGAGTTAGAAACATCGATGAGAGAGAAGCATCGACCAGCTGCCTCCTGCACACCCCCTACTGGGGATGTGCCCGCAACCAAGGTACATGCCCTTGACCGGAATCGAACCCGGGACCCTTCAGTCCGCAGGCCGACGCTCTATCCACTGAGCCAAACCGGCCAGGGCCCATCCCTCCTCCTGACCCAGAGAGGCGAAGGCGGCCCCGTGTGCACTGCTGACACCGCCACACAGGCACTGCCCAGACGTGAGGACTCTCCCTCGGGGCCAGGGAGCGGCGTGGCCACCTTGTTTGCCATCATTGTAGACCAGTGGTCGGCAAACTGCAGCTCGCGAGCCACCTGCGGCTCTTTGGCCCCTTGAGTGTGGCTCTTGCACAAAATACCACGGCCTGGGCGAGTCTATTTTGAAGAAGTGGCGTTAGAAGAAGTTTAAGTTTAAAAAATTTGGCTCTCAAAAGAAATTTCAATCGTTGTACTGTTGATATTTGGCTCTGGTGACTGATGAGTTTGCCGACCACTGTTGTAGACGATGGGATGCTAATGGGCGGCCTTGGCTTTGCTCCCCTTCCACTGTCCCGCCCACAGCTCTTTGCTCGCTCCTGCAGGAGGTCTGGCTTCCGGAGGAGTGTCCACCCACAAGGCTTTCATTGCTTCTTATTTCCAGAACAATCCCAGACTAGTCTACAGACTAGATTGCTCCGCCCTTAGACCTGGGACCTTGGTGCCAACTGCAGGGCCCTGACGCACTAGCCACAGCCGGTGTGGCGCCGGCACGTGCTCGTTCCCAGCTTCCACCCGGACCTGACTACCCTGCTTGTCTCCCAGCCCCTCAGCCACGGCCCGGGGATCCCTGCCTGGGCCCCCGCGTGGACTTGTGCGAGGCTGTGCCGCTCAGCAGGCCGGGTTCGCCTGCACCTCCTAAGGAAGGACTGGCCCTCCACCGGCTCCTGGGACAGAAGCTCAGCCCCGGAACAGCCAAGTGTCTGGTGTCCCGGAGCCCTGGCCCCGGCAGTTCGTGCTAACAATGGGATGTGTGGTGCTGTTTGCCTGGGACCCGGGCCACCCTGGGTCCGTGTGACCGCTGCAAGGACCGGAGAGGGAGTAGCCAAGGTCAGCCATCTGACCAAGCCCGCAGGATCCCGGACGCCGCGGCTCCGGGGGCGCTCTGGTGGGACAGTCCGGGCCTGTGGTCACACGTCCACGGCGGGAGGACCCCGCTCCGCCACCGCCCCGGCGGGAGCGCCCCGAGCGGCCGGGCTAGGCCCCGTCCTCCTTTGCCTGGGCCATTCTCACAGGTACCCTTTGCGGCAGTAACCATACCTGAGAGCTCTGCTGAGTTCTATGGGGACTTCCAGCAGATAACTGCACCTGAGCGTGGTCTTGGCACCTGAACACAGACTAGGTTTATTTCCCCACCGCTATCCCCGGTGTCCACTCTCACTTCTGATCCAGCTTCTTGGTCAGAACCACTCTCTGTTCAGACACCTCCTAGCCACTGAACCCTTAAATTTATCTTGAGCCCCTGAAATTCAGTCAGCCACAGGTCTCCACAGAAATACATGCACAGAAAGAATAACCCCATAGAGTTTCTGTCAGGAAAGAACGAGCAGCAACTTCTTAAATGTAAATTAATGATAGGAGTCAACAGAAAATGAGTGACGGAGGCAGACCAACTGCAAAGTAGATCATTTTCAACTTCTCGCTGATGACTATTTACTTTCCACATCGAAGACGAGTGTGCTCCACAGCTCAGCCTGTAAGACCCTGTGCCCACAGGTCCTGCCGGAGCGGCCGCCCTGCCTTGGCCCGGACCCACCGCGTCCCGTGCACCACTGTGCCCCTGGCACTCACTCCGCAGCCCAGGAGGCGAGGCGGAGCGCCACCCACTCAGCACGAAGACGCAGGACCGAAGAAGCACGCTGTGAGCTCTGCTCTTGGCAATGAAGGGGAAGGAGTGCTGCTCTCCAAGCTTTTCTCTACCACAGTCTCGGGCTGACAGTGACGGGGCAAGCTGTCCCTGGCAGATGTGAAGGTGAAGGTGGCTACAGGACAGGATGCGGTCACCATCTTCAATAGCCACCCCCCGCCAAATGTGTTCTAGGGACTCAGTTGGGAAAAGGAGAATCATCCATCCACTCACCCAGCCACTCACTCTTCTCTCACCAAAACTGAGATGCCAATAGCTAGCTAGCTAGCTTTCTTTTTTTCCTTCTAAGCAACTTCGGTTGCTGACGCACATATCCTTCAAAATATTCACATTCACCTTGTATCTCAGAGCTCTTGGTGCATAAGGAAGGTTCACTGAAGCCTTTTTAAAAGAGCTGCCTGAAGAAGTGCACAGTAACTGGAAGAATCACTCAAACGGCAGCAAATCTCAGGATAATCTGTAAACTCCGCCCGCACACGACGTTCATATAACATACAGATGTCATGGAAGAGGCAGGAAGCATGGTGCCTGTTGGCCCTGCGCAGCCCCAGGGGTAACTATGGGAGGAACTGCTGTTTTTACACGTGGGAGGGGAACACGGACTTCCGTGGGCGTTTCTGTCAATAGCTGCGATCAGCAGCCTCCTCCTGATTGCTCCTCTCGTTCTGCGTGGCAGAGAGAGGGTGACCATCATGGCAGTCGGCGGAGGAAGAGGCACAGGAAGAAGAGGGGTGCGGGGTGCGTGTGCTTTATGGCGGCCCCTGGGACACCTGCCCATTTGCACAACTGCTCCTAGAGGCAAAGGGCAGGTGGGCAGCCCCGTGCCCGGAGACGCGCTTAACATTATTTCAATATTAAATTCCTCCTAAGGAGACCTTAGTCCCGGAAGAATTCATTTACCCGTGACTAACCCAAGAACAGTTAACATACTGAAAAACTGCACACACGTCAAATTAAGTTGAATTTTAACCTTTCATCCTTTTAAAAAGGTAGCAGTATCTGATACAGAATTTTAGAACTTGATTTGAATTTAATTTCATTTAATAATTCATTTTATGAAATTTAATGACACATAACATGCTGGGTAGCTTAAGTTTTCTGAAATAGTTCCTAAGCAAATTTCATGTTAAATGCGAAGGTTTAGTATAAAAGGGATGGTTCTTATCTGGATTTTTTATCTCAGGCCTGCATTCATTTTTATAACTAATAAGTAAGATTTAGCGCCACAATGATTAAAGGAACAAAGTTGGAGTTGGGTGGGTCTGTACGCCTTCCAGCTCTGAAGCTGGAGGTCAAATCTTGTGTCACTGCCATGTCCGCCCCTGTCACAGGCACAACAGGCAGAATAAGCTGCAGACAGAAAAGAGGAGAAACTGAACATATTTTATGGCGGTTCAGCTTGAGGAAGAAGAACAGGGAAATCAATACTTCTTGTCATTTCCTGAAAAGACTGTCTTCTCCAGGACATTTAGCCAACATGTGCTCATTTAAGCAAGGACAAAAACATAAAGAGAAAGTTTTTAGCTCAGAAAAGTAGCACGTCCATATTTCTGGGTCACAGAAATTGAAGTCGTATGCAGCATTATTTCGAAATCTCAGTTCAACACACTCTCAAGGTTGGTTGCTCTCGGTAATGATAAGTATCATTAAGGAAACCTAAAATTTCAGGAGTGAACAGTCATATTTAACATCCTGTTATTGCCACTGAAGTATTGCTAAATTTATAGCCCCATTTTAAAATGCCAGGACATGACTTTTTTGCAAAATTAGACCTGCAAAAACATTCTATATCTTGACTCACACAGTGTATTTTCCCCACTCATTGTTCCATCAATTCAACAGAAAATTTTTCTTAAAAGTACATTTTATTGTTCAATATTATTTCTGACCTTTGAAAATGGATATTTCTTTTTTTAATTGTATTTTAAAATTAAAGATTATATTCAGTATTATTTTGAATTAGTTTCAGGTGTACAGAACAGTCGTTAGAAAATCATATACTTTACAAAGTGGTCCCCCATTTATTTCCAGTACCCACATGGCACCATACATAGTTATTACAATACTAGAGGCCTGATGCACGAAGATTCGTGCAAGAATGGGCCTGCCTTCCCCTGGCTGCCGGCAATGCCTTTGCTCCAGCCAGGAGCCGCCTTTCCGCCTTCTCACACTGCCCAGAGTGGCTGGGGCGGTGCAGAACACCTGCGTCGTCGCCATGGTGACGATGCAAGTGTCCCGCCTTGCCCCTGGCCGCTCGGCGCCTGTGTATGCAAATTAACCCACCATATTTGTTGGGTTGATTTGCATACTCACTCCTGATTTGTTGGTGGGCGTCATGAAGGTATAGTCAATTTGCATATTTCTCTTTTATTAGTGTAGTCGAGGCTATTGACTACACTAGAGGCCTGGTGCATGAATTTGTGCACCAGTGGGGTCCCTTGACCTGGCCTGAGGGATCGGGCCGAAACCAGCTCTCCAAAATCCCCCAAGGGGTCCCGGATTGCGAGAGGGTGCAGGCCAGGCCACGGAACTCCACCGGTGCATGATTGGGTACAGGGAGGGATGTGGGAGGTTAGCCAGCCAGGGAGGGACCGCGGGAGGGCTCCAGGACATGTCTGGCCCATCTTGCTCAGTCCTGATCAGCCGGATCCCAGCAGCAAGCTAACCAACCTGTTGGAGCGTCTGCCCTGTAGAGGGCCCCCTGGGAAGGCACATGGACATTTCTTTAAATTGTCAGCTGAGCCTGAGGCACTGGCAGAGTCATGTCCCCGGTTACACCCCCTCCCCCCCCCCCCAAGAAGGCGGGGGTGTTATTCAGTTCTGACTTCTTATCTTTGTCCAGGTGTCAGCAGGGGCGGGTTTAGATATGTAAATCCAGTAATGCTAGGGCCTACTTAAGAATGCAAATAAGCTGCTTTGATCCTATAAAATAAACCTGCTGCGTGGCTCAGGGTGCTCGCTGCCTCTCCATCAGAGAGGATGGCATCCCACCTAGCTCCCAGCTTTTTAAATCTATCTCTGCGTCTTCTTTCTATTTTCCTTTCTTTAATTTCTTAATCCCCAGCTCCTCCACTCAGCAACCAGACTGTTTTCTTTTCCGTGCTGGATGCGGAAAAGAGAGAAACACCCCGCACACTGCCCCTTGGTAGTCAGTGCACGACATAGTGAGCGGTTGAGCGGCCTTAGCATATCATTAGCATATTATGCTTTGATTGGTTGAACGGCCAATTAGACAACCAGGCAGTTAGCATATTAGGCTTTTATTATATAGGATTCCCTATGCTCTATTTTACATCCCTGGGACTATTTTGTGATTACCAAGTTTTAGTTTTTAATCCCTTCACCTTTTTCACCCAATCCCCAAACCCTCCTTCCCTCTGGCAACCATCAGTCTGTTCTCTGTGTCTATGAGTCTGTTTCTGTTTTGTTTGTTTATTTTGCTCTTTATTTTTTTATTTTTAAAATATATTTTATTGATTTTTTACAGAGAGGAAGAGAGAGGGATAGAGAGTCAGAAACATCGATGAGAGAGAAACATCGATCAGCTGCCTCCTGCACACCCCCTACTGGGGATGTGCCTGCAACCAAGGTATATGCCCTTGACCAAAATCGAACCCAGGACCCTTGAGTCCGAAGGCCGACGCTCTATCCACTGAGCCAAACCAGTTTCGGCTATTTTGCTCTTTAGATTCTACATATAAGTGAACTCATGGTATTTGTCTTTGTCTGACTCATTTCACTTAGCATAATACCCTCTAAGTTCTTCCATGCTGTTGCAACTGGTAAGATTTCATTTTTTTTATGGCCGAGTAATATTCCATTGTGTAAATGTACCATAGATTTTTTATCCATTCATCCATCTATTGATGGGAACCTAGATTACTTCCATATCTTGGCTATTGGAAAAAATGCTACAGTGCATATAGGGGTGAATATATTCTTTTGAATTAGTGTTTTGAGTTTCTTCATGTATGACTCAGTAGTGAAATGTCTGGGTCAGATGGCAGTGCCATTTTTAATTTTCTGACATAACTCCATACTGTTTCCACAGTGGTTGCACCAATCTACATTCCCACCAACAGTGCATGAGGGTTCTCTTTTCTCCACAATCTTGACAACACTTGTTGTTTGTGGATTTATTGATGATAGCCACTCTGACAGGTGCGAGGTGATATGTCATTGTGGCTTTACTTTGCAATTCTCTGATCATTAGTGGCATTGAGCATCTTTTCATATATCTACTAGCCATATCTGCATGTCCTCTCTGGAGAAGTATCTATTCAGGTCCTGTGCCCATTTTTTAATTAGATTGTTTATTTTCTTGGTATTAAAATGTACAAGTTCTTTATAAATTTTGGATATTAACCGCTTACTGGATGTATCATTGGTGAATACATCTTCTCCCATACAGTAGGTTGTTTTTTGTCTTGTTGATTGTTCCCATTGCTGTGCAAGAAATTTTAGTTTTATGTAGTCCCATTTGTTTATTTATTCTGTTGTTTCCCTTGTCCAAGGCTAAATCAGAAAAATAAATATTTTTAAGAGGAATGTCAGAGATTTTACTGCCTATGTTTCCTTCTAGGAGTTTTATGGCTTTGAGTCTTACATTTAAGTCTTTAATCCATTTTGAGTTTATTTTTGTGTATGGTATGAGAGGGTGGTCTAGTTTCATTTCTTTTGCATGTATCTATCCAGTTTTCTCAGCACCATTTATTGAATGGACTGTCTTTACTCCTTCGTATGTTTTTGCTTGCTTTGTCATATATTAATTGACCATATAGACATGAGTTTTTTGCTGGTCTCTCTATTCTGTTTTATTGATCTATGTGTCTGTTTTTATGCCAGTACATGTTGTTTTGATTATTAAAATCTAGTAGTATAGTTTGATATCAGGTAGTGTGATACCTACAACAGGAATTTACATAAACACTCAATCATTTTACATGTGAGAAAAACAGTCTACATATACAAAAGCCCAGCACACTCTGTGCCAGACATTTTACCTAGGGCTCCACCCCACATAATGAGCCTGGAAAGACACTGATCAACCAGCGGAATCTCTCTCTTTTTATATTAGGTCAAAGCACAACCAGAATCAACATTTAACAGGTCAGTCATGACTTCATCACTGATCTTTGTGGTTACACACACACACACACACACACACACATGCACACACACACATGCACACACACATGCACGCACACACATGCATACAACACAAAATGAAACCAATAGAAGCACATGACTGTATGTGGGGAACAGTTTCATTTATAAACAAACTACTTCCATGCATCTTCTATTAAGCAAATTGCTTAAAGATCAAACCATATTGTAATGTCTTTGTAAAACTAAATATCTCCTGTAAACTCATGTCTTTAAAATAAGGCTGAAAATTATCTTGACAATTGTTCTACAAGGTCACAAACTTAGTAAAAATAGCTTAAAGAACCTAAATTGTATATAATACCATTTATGTAAAATCTGCATATTAATTAACTTCAAGTACTACACACTTGGCAAGATGTTGACATCAATGTTTCCAAAAATCTGCCATGATATATTATTAACTCTCCGGTTTATTAAAAATTATTCCTTTGAAAGTAACTTCAAATAGCTAACAAAATTTCTCTACTTTGAAAAAAAATTCATATTCTAATTCCTCCATAGGTGGTCATTGTAAAAAGTTTAAACAACTCCAAATCTCAGCTAATAATATGCAGAGAGCAGATACACACAAAAGATTCATTTAGATAAAATGACAAAAGGAAAACTACCATTTCCCGATTTTCTCCCTCAGCCCTTCCCACCCACCACCTTGATTCTGCAACTGGCAGAATAAATTGGAGCTCCTTTCTTCTACATCAACCCCTTTGTCATCTCAAGGTTGCCTAATCATATTCATCTCTGAAAATGAAGCAAGAAACATTTCAGAGCTGTATTCACATTAAATCAACCTTCTCATTCCTGCATCGCAGGAATAAAGCAATGCAATCACGTCTTAAATTGGTTTACAGCAGGCTGTCTACCTTATCCTAGTGCTCAGGATTGATGAAATGAATAGTTTTTAAATAGCACTTTTTGAAATGACATGAGAATTAATAGTGCATAATTATCTCAGTGTTGACAAGTGAGAGATGTTTAACTCCTCAAATGAGCTTTCCTAATGAATCAGTGTCAGAGAAAGGCTCCGTTGACTGATATCTAAGGGGGCTGACTCAATCATAAAGGCATACCCAAAGCCAATTTTAGAATAATTTCGGTGAAAATTAAATGACCCAACTTTCACTTATTGTTTTAAATATTTACTTAAGATTTTACTGTGGGTTTCAATAGTATCCTAGGTATTGGCTTATAAAGGAAATCTTATTTTATATTTTATTTGTCTATTAAGAATTTTTCAACCTTTCCATACAGTTTCAGCAAAACAGACTTTGGTGTTAGGCTCTTTATTATCTAAAAGAAAGAAGTAAAAATTAAGCTACTGCATTTGAAAAGCAGTATAGGGAGTATGTTTCAAACCTTTATATTTGAGGGTCCTACTAAGTTAACAACAATACAATGAAATAAACCTTCATGCTTTTTAAAAATAAAATAATGTTTAATACATGAGAAAATTTTATAAAAATGATTTCTTTAGCATGTTGAACTTTAATAGTTCATACCCACCCCTTGTCTCTAATTCATGTTAATTAACTCATAAGCATACTATTCAATTCTGTGTTTTAAATCTTTTTTTTTATATATATATATTTTATTGATTTTCTACAGAGAGGAAGAGAGAGGGATAGAGAGTTAGAAACATCGATGAGAGAGAAACATGGATCAGCTGCCTCTTGCACACCCCCTACTGGGGATGTGCCCGCAACCAAGGTACATGCCCATGACCGGAATCGAACCTGGGACCCTTGAGTCCGCAGGCCGACGCTCTATCCACTGAGCCAAACCGGTTTCGGCTGTGTTTTAAATCTTGTGAGTAAAACCAAAACAGGTTTATATCCCTCAATATCTGGAAAAGAGGAAAAGGAACACATTCCCAGAGATAGAGCTGTGCAGATGAAACATAACATAGGTCAGCTCTAATTCACTCTTTTTAAAAATACATTTTTATTGATTTCAGAGAGGAAGGGAGAGGGAGAGAGAGAGAGAGAGAGAGAGACATCAATGCTGAGAGAGAATCATTGATTGGCTGCCTCCTGCACACCCCCGCCCCCACTGGGGGTGGGGCATGCAACCCGGGCTTGTGCCCAGACCAGGAATTGAAACGCGACCTTGTGGTCCAGGGGTCACCAACCTTTTGGACCTCACAGACCACCAGTGGCCCGTGGACCACTGGTTGGCAACCACTGTCTGGTCCATAGGTCGACAATCAATCACTGAGCCACGCTGACTGGGCTCTAAGCAGGGATTCTGAGAGTGAACAGTCTAAGCAAAGTGTGAAGACAACGCCAGCCGGGCTCTTTGGACTAAAACACCTGCCCTAAGCGTGTGCCCTCCATCTGGGCAGAAGGGGCTCAGTGCCAGCAGGCTCTGCTGGACCACAGGAGGCTGTGACCAGAACGTGCCCCTGGGAGGGGCTCTGGGGAAACCAATGACCTTGACATTCCTGTAGGGGACCAGGGCTCCTGTCCCTGCCTTCCTCCCCTGTCCCTCCACATCCCCCCCAAAATCCTTGGAAGACTGAGCATCAGGAAGGAAACTGGACAATAGCAGCCCTGTTCTCGGCATCGGCCTCTGCCTTAGGTTTCCTATGAAGTGTCAGACACCAATGCCTCAGGCCACTCTGGACCCAAGTCCTATTGCAACTGTGCATCCAAGCTCATTGGCACCTTATCTTTTTTAAAAAAATTAAATCTTTATTGTTGAAAGTATTACATATGATCCCCTCACCTACTGATGGGCACTTGGGCTGTTTCCAGATCTTAGCTATTATAAATTGCGCTGCTATGAACATAGGGGTGCATACATTCTTTCTGGTTGGTGTTTTGGGTTTCTTAGAATATATTCCTAGAAGTGGGATCACTGGGTCAAATGGGCAACTTATCTTTTTTTTTTTTTTTTTTTTTTTTAGAAATGCATTCTGAGTTCCAAATGTGCAGCTTAAACATGATGTCTTAAAGCATAATTAATTAAGAGGATTTAGTCAGTATTATATTTGATAAATACTTGTGAATAAATATAAATATGTTCTAAATAGAAAAAAAATAAGGCTTGATTTCCTTGTGTGCAATTAGGGATCATGAAGGCTATTGCTTTAAGAACAGTAAAGTATCCCAGCCACTATGGCTCAGTGGTTGACCATCAACCTATGAACCAGGAGGTCACCATTGGATTCCAGGTCAGGGCACATGCCTGGGTTATGGGCTCGATCCCCAATAGGGGGTATGCAAGAGGCAGCCAATCAATGATTCTCTCTCATTGTTGATGTTTCTATCTCTCTCTCCCTCCACCTTCCTCTCTATAATCAATAAAAATATATATTTTTAAAAAGAACAGTAAAGTAGTTACTGCGTATGAATGTGTTGGGTGGGATCCAGCAGGTGCTCAAGATGGTCACATTTGAATGGAAAAACAAAGAACTTCATGTTTTATTTAAATTATAAGGATCTACGAGGAAAACAGTACTGTCGTTGGCCACCTTTAAACTATATCAAATAATTTTATTGTATTTATCAAGTATATAGAGTTTTATACTGAAAAATAGAAACATTGATAACTGTGGAGTTTCAAAGGCAAAAAGGTACTTTACATATTACTTGGTAAATAATATCTTTTTAGCACAAAAATGAAAAATGTTAAAAGAAGCAAAGACTTTAGTAACAAGTTCTAGGAACTGGCCCTTCTAACGTGTTTCCTGTGTGACAGAAGCCCTGGGCACCGGGGCTCGCCAGCCCCTTCACACAAGCAGTCACCGCGGGGCCTGGACTGGGGGGCAGGGGGGCAGGGGGAGGGTCAGGCCCGGTCTTGGCTGCCCCGGCCCTGCCCTGCCCAGCTCTCCCAGGATGCCTTGAGGCTCTTGCTCCCTGGGAAGGCAGGGTTTAGGAGCAGCCCTATGGCAGCACTACCTGCACGTGTGACTCCACAGGGTAACGCAGACTGCAGGACCAGTCCCAGCGCTCCGATCTGAGCCCGCTGTCTGCCTCAGGAGGGCCCCACCAAGGGGCCATGAAGCACTTCTTTAAGGAGACAGGTCCCAGACATCAAATCGAGATCTCCCTGCCGCTGGGCTGACATTGAACAAGCAAAATCAGCGAGGAACTATGCGGCGAGGAACTGGCCTTCTGAACTCTTCCCTCAAAATAAAGAGATTTGGAGAACAGCTGTCAGTCACGGAAAACAACAGGAAACATCGTATGACGACCTCGTGACACCTGGTCCCGAAGGCAAGAAGACACTGAATTAACACGCGGAAGAGCCTAGGAAGCTTACAGGGTTCTGCTCTGCCCCGAGACGGGAGCAGGGACCCATTTTCCTGCCCCGGGGACAGCTGGGCTCCGCCCCACAGGTGCCGCTCCCTGACCCTCAGCCCTGGGGAAGGTCATTGTCGGGCAGAGGATGGTCCCCAGGTGGCTCCCAGGAAAGCGGAGCTGCCCTGAGGCACCAGAGGCGCTGGGGCTGGGCAGAGTGCGCTGCCGGCTCCCGTGGCCTCCAGGGCGGGTCACTGACCTCTGTACCTACTCAGAGGGCAGCCCCACGGGCCGGCGGAAAGGTGGCTTTCTCAGCCATCCCCCCCAGCGCCTGGACCAAGGGGCGTCGGGAAGCTAACAGCCTCGTGTTGCCTCCAAATGCAAGTCTTATTGTTGCTCCTTGTAGTGTCCTTGTGCTGAGATGCGTTTATTATGGAGTTCCCACCCTACCTGGATATGAAAAAAACCACAGCAGGAAAGCTGCCATTGTGAGAAAGAAGGACATAAAATGTAAGCAATGCATTAAAGAGGCAAAGGAAGCGCTCTTTCCTTTATTAGAAATGGAGGCAGCAGATTGTGCTCATCTTGCTCGGGGCCAACAGCCGCGCCTGGAGCTCGGCCAGCCTCAGTCACAGGCTCACTTAGGAGCTCTGCTCTGCGCTCGGTGAAAGGAGGTGGCCAGATGGGCTATTTACTTTCAACAAGATAATTCCGGAGGAAATGGTTATAAGTCAAAGGAACTTTTTAGCTTCATCTGCTATTTTAGCCTCTAAACCGACTCGGGAGGCGGCGGGGAGGGTTTCTGGAGGAAAGAAGGAAGAGACGGGGACGAGGGAGGGAGCGGCAGCGCAGTCAGAGCCTGGGCGGCAGCAGCACCCACGTGCAGAGCTGCAGGCCACACACCTGGGCTCCATCCCAGCTCTGCCAGCCGCTCCCCGTGACCTTGGGCGAGCCGCCTGAGCTTGGGTTTGCTCCCCGGGGCATGAAGACCACATGGTGTCACGAGAGGCTTGAAGATTACAGGGCAGGATGCAAGAATAGCACCCGAAACCTAACCCGGGACACGGGCTCTCAGCAAACACTGGGCCTCATTTTCACCCATTTCATCTCCTACCCGCAGCACGGAGAGAGAAACCATCACGTCGATGTATCTGTGGGGACAACATTCTCAAGAACATGGTAAGAGTTAAAGGTTAAATAAGTCTACTGATCACACTGGGGAGAATATAAGTGTGAAAACTACTTCTCTTTAATTTTGGATTTAAAAGAAAGAGGAAAAGAATCCTGATAATTGTATCCTTGCATCAAGAATTCAAAAAGATGTTCCTATCTAAAACTCACTTCTTTAAGAAAAAGTAGCTGTAGAGTGAATATGTAGAAGTTCATTAAATCATGAGTTAAACTTCTGATAAATATAAAAGAGGCTTCCTAACTCATTAAGCCAGGTTTCGCCCCCCACCCCCCATTAAGCTGTAAATAATGACTCTGGGATGAAAGAAAAGTAATCCTTATACAAATACACTATGGAAAGGCATCTCGTGGCCTCATTTTCAGGATATACAACCAACAAATATTATTTATTAAGCAAAAACTAGTATTCAACTTATGGGATCACTAGGTATCCAAGTTAACCTACTTTCTTTCTTTTCTTTTTTAACTTGTAATATTGTTAAACGATAACTGATGATTCTAAGCCAATAAAAGACACTCTCTGAACAAAGCAACATGCAATTATGTGTAGGCTGCTTTCTTGAGCATGGCAGGAGAAAGGACATACACTTTTAGAAATACTATTCAATACGAAAGATTAATTAAAATATTTTAGTTTTGCCAGGTCATCTCTGGTCTGGTTTTAAGAAAACCACAAATATTCTATTATACTGCCATATTAAAGAAACAACACACTCACTATTTTTGTAATATATTCTCTTTCTGAAGAGAAAAATATCACAAGTAAATGATCAATTTAATTTTCAAAATTTATTTATGGGCTAAGATACGACAAACACAACAGCATATAGCAATTTTAATTTTTTTTTAAAGAATGTTTTCATTTTATTTTTGTTGTTGTTAATCCTCACCTGAGGATATTTTTCCATTAGGTTTTAGAGAGAGTGGAAGGGAGGGGGAGAGACAGAGAGAAACATCGATGTGAGAGAGACACATCGATTGGTTGCCTACATCATGCACCCCGACCAGGGTCGGGATGGAAGCCTGCAACTGAGGTACATGCCCTTGACCAGAATTGAACCCGGGGTCCCTCAATCCACAGGCCGAATCTCTATCCACTGAACAAACTGGCTAGAGCCAAATAGCATATTTTAAAACTATTTAGAAAACCTAAAAAGAATTGCCGCTATAGTTAATTTTTAACATTCCTAGTGACTCAATCTGGCTGTGTTCCCAAGAAAAGTGAATGATGTTTATGGTAAGGGTATTTGAAAAGAGCATGAGAAACCATATACATGTATCTACACTAGAGACTTACAGATTTTATGCCCCAATTAAGACCAGCAAATAAGCTAAGAAGAGTCTGCAAGGGAAGATAAAAGAAGTGGAAATCAAATCTTTATTTTAATTATCTTTTATAAAGTTAATATAAAATAAAATTTCCCTGAGCACTAGAGAAAGCCAAGTAGTGGAGCAGGACATCTTACATCTTCAATAAACTGGAAATGGGCAGGAGAGCCGATTCCCTGTGAGACAACCAACCAGGCCTTTCATGACATTGATTCTCAACAGCGATGAAATACTCAATGACGCGTGGAACTGGCATCTTCCTCTCCTACACCAAGCATTGCCCCCCACGTTGGAAGCATCTATTATTTCACTAACCCAAAGGCCAAAAATCGGATAGCCTGTGGTTTCAACCATGGGCCTGCCCCCACCCGGGCAGCTGTGCAAACAATGCTGCCGGCTCCAATACACCATCGGCGGCTAAGGCCGCTCCTCAGGGGGAGCAGACTTCCTCGGCCGCTGAAACCCTTCATATCTACTGGGTATGCCCAGACGGCGAGGGCCTGACTGCAGTTTTACATGGGCCATTTCTCAGGCTGCTTTTGCAGATGAGAGATAAGGCTACCTCTCCCCTGGACAAAGAGAGGCTTGGTTACTGCTTGCTATAAAAGCAGTGAGTACCCCAAGCTCAGAGCTCCTCAGTGGCAATGCAAACTCAGCCACATCCAAGGCATCCATCTGGACCAGTGCGGGCAAGGATGCTGATACCGATGTGCTGAGCTTCATGCTGCTGGTGGTCTCTGGCCCAGGGTCCCGTGTCTGGGTAAAATCATATTGCCAGGACAATGGGGCAGAGGCCTTCTGCCCAACAGAAAGGCAATGTGTGGGGGTGTTGAGTCGAGGAGTCCTCACAGCTGTGCAGGGGTGTCCATAAGGATGACCTTGCTTCTAGAGGGCCACCGACCTGAGACGTTCCTTTTCTTGAGCCCCATCCGGCAGCTGTTTGAAACCAGCCGTAAAGTGCCGGCTCACTGACAGGAAGCAGCTGTCTCCCTCCACACCACCTGGTCACTGTCTTCCCTCTACTCTCACCTCAGGCAACCAAGCCTGCAGCTACTCAGAATACTGTCTGTGTGGCTTAATCAAACCAGGTAAAGGTGATCCAAATCAAGTGTAGCAGCAGATTCCAAACGAGAGTGACCAGGGCTCTCTGTGTGGGGGACTGTGGACCACGAAATGGCTCTCTACTGGGTATGAGAGTTGCTTTCTGGACCATCTATTTCCCTCTGTTATTATTGGCAATGACACCAAAGGTCAACAAGTCATTACAAACTCCTTGTAGGAGTCATAACAGATAACATAATTGAATTAGACTGTCTTAATTAAGACCTACTGGTCTCTGCCTGGGATTTAGTCAACATGGGCTGAGTCAGAGACCCTGGGGTGTGGTGGGGAGGCAGATAAATGGAATCAATATTGCAAGTTGGCCTCATCCTGCTCTTGGGATCCTATTGATCACAGCTCGAATTAAATGCTATATGAGACAAGTGGAATGGATTTGGTTCCAGTCTCTGGTGGCCCAATTAATCAGAGTGACCATGGAGTGGCATACTTATGTGAAAATTCATCACAAGTGAAGATGGTGTAGCAAAAACTGATGGTTATTTTGTGAGAGAGTTTTCTTTAGGCCTCTTACCCTCTCCTGCATGTCCCTCTGACTTCCCTTCCACCTGGGCCATCTCTCGGGGTTGCTGATGCATCGGACAACCTTAGGAAATGACAGCATGTTTATCCCCAGATATGGGGAAGGTTTGCTGACTGCTCGCTATAGAACTGGTGGATTCTGCAAGCTCAGTAAATGGACCCATGTTCAATGAAAACCCGCTACATACCTAGAATCCATCTGGGCACATGACATCACCCCTGTGGAATTTGGGGGCAAAGAAACTGGTATAAATATGATAATGCTTATGCAATTTGCTGTGTTATAAGTAATAAGTTCTTTATCTGACCCATGGTTCTTATATCTTCTGCCAGTACCCATGATACATTAGCAGGCAAACTTATTACTTTGTAAGTAGAGTAAAAAATCAATTCTCAGACCCAACATGCTTATCTCTGGCTTGAACCATCCCCATACCTGATGTGCTAAAGCTGAAGCTACTCATCTTAGAGTCTTTGATGCAAACAAGAGAAATAGTTAGCATATCAATGTGAAAATCAGGATCAAGTTCCTATCTTCTAGAATCCTACATCTATGGGTTCTCCTATGAGAACTCCATCCACATAAAACGAAATTCCTCACTTCAGTTCCAGTGTCCCAGAGCAAAACGCCTAAAGGGGAACCGTTATTACCCACCACCACCACTGCATTATCGTGTGGAGAAGAAATGTTCAGTATATGAGTGATTGCTATGCTCTAGTTTAGGGGAAGGGTGATTTGAAATAAGCCTGGATGAGGAGGGGCATGAATAAGGAGTACTACTAGCCATGGGCAACATGTATATATGTTTAATTCCAAGCCTGATTTTCAGAAGTACCATTGATCAATCAATCAATCAATCAACCAACCAACCAGCCAACCAATAAGCCTATTATCATGGAAGCAAAAAACAGCTAAAAGACCATTATTTATAAGGTTAGGTCTCTGCCAAAGGGGAGAGAAGGCAGGAAAAGTATGTCAGATCCAGGGAATTAAAGAGCTGACAAATATAATTTTATTTTCCATTATCAAAAATCCTACCAAAGCAAAGTATTTAGGGTTCAAAATTCACCTTCAGAAATCTAATAAAATGACTCAAAGTGCTTATTGTATAGTTAACCGCATAAGATTTGTCTATTAGCTATGACTTCTCACTGTTAGAAGCAAATAAAAACAACTTAAGAGGATGGAATAACATGTTGGAAGTAGAATGATAAGCGCCAACATCCAACGACTTCAGGGTTCTGTCCAGCCTTCCAGCTGAGTGTCCCTGTGCCGGGTCAGTGCTCTAGGTTTATTGCTTTGTAATGTGAATGCTTAGAACAAACTGCTAAAACCTAGGGAGATTCACGTTGCTTCAAAAATTTCCTATTCACTGGCCTCCACGATTCATTACAAAGAAAAATGCGTGGGTTTTGAGAACAAGCACAGACGTGAATTTGCTGGACGGCGCATCTCTGCCCGCTGGGAGCCGGAGGGGGGATAGCTGCTCATCACAGGGCTCTGAGTCACCCTGAGTGAGTGACGCTGTGGCCCTGGGGCAGGCGGGAGACGTGCGGGCACAAAGACACTGCTGGGCTGTGCTTGCAACCACGCCCAAACTACCCATAATTTCAAAACCGGCTCAAAATTACACCTGTCTCACAGACATGTGAAAGGAAGTCTTTAGAGCACTTGTCAACCCCCAACACGGGTCCTTGGTGGTCGCACTGGGACTTTCTGTGGTTGCGAGTCCTGTCCGCAGGGTGGAGGAGGGGCGCGAGCATCCGTAAAGGGCTGTGGGGATGACATCAGAGCCCGTGGAACGCTAAGAGCATGAAAACAAATCCATTTGCCCATTAAAGAAATGCCTCAGCATAATTCAAATGGACCCCCCCACCCCGCCCCGAATGACACTGCCCTGAAGTTGCTGTGCAGGCTCCAGGCCTGCACGCATGCTCCCCTTGACTTTGGCCTGTGGGCTTCTTCCATCAATCATGCGGCAGCCTGAACTTAATCGAGAAGATGGGATCAAGGAAAATCAGAGTCTTTAACATTTAGCCTCAGTAATGTGATTATGGAGCTTTTAGGGATATTGTAATCACTTGGCAGCCTGAGCATATGTTGCCCTGAGCGCACTCCACGGAGAAAGCCGCCTTAGGGGAACAGGAAGTTCAGGCCTCACAGAAGCCAACGCACATTTGTCGTAAAGTTAAAGCTAAAGGTGGACAAGAGACAAGGCGCCCGTCATTTATACTCCAAACATCTTGCATAGAGCAACGGCTTTAAAATCCGGCTCATTCCAGAATTACAATAACGGAGTGGCTCCCTCCCGGGGCTCGCATTAGAGAACGGCGGGGAGGAACAGTCGGTGGGAAGTGAGAAAGGCATCGTCCTGTGCTGGCTCCATCCTCGCCCGGGAAAATGTGACAGACGAAACTCTCCCACAATTAATGAATCATCTTCTCAGACGACGCAGCATTTTAACATACTTAGTACGCCAGTCACACCAGAGCAGTCCCTACCCCCGCTTACTAATTCTTCCATCCATCTCGGGGCTCACTGGGATGCTGCTGGCTCGGGGTCACAAAGGTGAATGCAGTGAGGCCTCACCCCAAGGCCAGTGTCAGCACAGCGTGGACTCTGCTAACGTGGTACCCCCACCGCAGACGCAGGAAGGGATGCGAGAGAAGACAAAATGAGAGAAGACAAGGGGCTCCTCTCCTCTGATTCAGTCACCGATCTGACCACCACTAAGCACAAGCGCATCTCTTCCCTCAAGAAGGACGTGGGCCACGAAACTCGCAGCATTGAGAGGGAATGAGAGGAAGTCTTGAAACGCTTGCAGGAAGATGGCCCTGTCAGGACACTCTGACGTCCGCCCACCTGGGATGGACCAGGTCCCCTGACTGGATGACGCCAGTGCCGTGTCGGAATAGCCCGAGATCCATGCAGGAGGCCTGCAGTCGACGCAAGACTGTGGAATTGAGCTCCTGCCCGTTTCATTTGTTTTTCTGTTTGAATTCACGCCCCACGTTCAGCCACAGGCCCTGCCACTCTCTCTGTCACTGTCACAGAGGAGCCGCGTTCACCACGTCTGTCCCTCGCCCCGGAGGACTGCGGGCACTGACGTCCACGTCCTCTGCGAGTGGGCCTGGACTCCAGCGCTCAGCTGTGTGGACCTGCTGCTCTTCACTGAGTCGGGACACACCGGGCGAGCACTGTCATCACGTCTGTCAACCAAAGTCACCGAGTGAGATGGCATGTGGCCCGCTGCCGAAGCTCTTTCTAAAAATAAATTTGATCATGCCCCTTCCTGGCATTAAGACCAAGTGAGTTCCTCATTACTCACGGGGCAAAACCCGAGCTCTGCAGCCTGGCACAGGGTCACCCCCTCCCTGCCCTTCGCCCCGATCCCTCAACATTAGCTCCTCCACACGCCTGGTGCTCCATCCCCGTCAGCTGCTCCTGCCCAGCACAGGGGTGCCCACGAGACTCCAGGGGAGGGACGCTTCCACCACAGCCTCCCTCCGGATGGCCGTGCTCTGCCGTGTCCTCAGCGTCTTCCCTACACGTGGCTTCCTCGCTGACACACGCAGACTTGCGCCCGTCACAGGTCCTGCAACGCACCCTCTCCAACAAGGCTGGCTGAAGTTCATATTTATTTTCTTACCTTTTTCCAAGAAAAATGCAACTTTTCCTTTTCTTACAAATCAAATTCTGCACCTGTTTTAAAAATGTACTCCATATTTCCCTGCGAGTTTCTCCTGACTGCACTAATGATGTGTAATGAAACACTTCCCCAATATTTCAGCTAAAACTGCCTCATGGAACCAAATTCTATACTGTCATCGTTTTTTTAAAAAAGGGAAGCAGATTAAGCTACACAATCTTGTTCTTTTTTTGTCCTTTATAACTTGACTAGAATTTATTTAAAACATCTAACGGTGTAATTTTCAACCAAGAAAATAACTAGGCCAGACTAGTTACTGCTTACCAAGGGCAAGAGGGTGTTAAACTCCCCCGCAGCAGCGCTCTGGCTGCGGTGCCAGTGAACTGTTAAAGGGGAAAGAAGAATGAAACGGCCACTGGCCCTGCTTTGCCGGGCCCCGTGCTGCTGGGGAAGTCACACTTCCCGTCACACGCAGAGCACAGCTCCCGCCCTGCGGGATGCCCACGAGCACCTCCTGTGACCGTGGCCTCAGAGGTCAGGAGAGCTTTGTGCTGCTTCAGCCACCAAAGGTGTGGTAACTGTTACGGCAGCACGGGAAACCAGAGCAGCCACGGCGTCTCGGTGGCCAGCAGCACACTGAACAGTCTGCGCTGGGGCAGTGAGTCAGTCTTCCGGGGACCACTGCTCCATGACCCAGCCTGAGACCCCTCCAGGCACCGCCATTATTTGTCGCCCATAATTTGTCACGAAAGTATCATCAGTTCTGCGTGAATTGCAGTGGCCATGCATTTGTCCTAGCTTTAAAACTGCGTCTATAACATTGACTGTATTTCTAAAATATGATATGCTTAATGTTGAAGATCTGAAAAACAGAAAATCACAATGAAAAAAACATCCCACAACCCAAAGATAATAATTTCGGTTATACCTCCCAATAGATTTCATATGTGAGTGGCAATCAATGCAAGCTGGTTTTAAGTGAGAGTAACGAAGCTCTGATGTTAATACTTTTTAAAAACAACTTCTTAACCATTAAAGAATTCACACATATTCATCAGCCTCAGGGCATTAACATTATTCACCCTGTTGTCGTCATTACTTAAGGACAAAAAGAAAAAAATCATGTCCCCTCCAGAAACCTGACCTCAAATGGCATAGCCACCCTTACCAGCTTACCTCGCATTCTAATTATTTATAATAATTAAATTGGCTGCAGAAGTCAGAAGAGATTTTTCAATAAATTTATACACAAAGGAAGGTGACAACTGTGACTAGACCCAATAAAGAAGCTCCTTAGATAATTAAGCCCCAAATAGAAATTATTCGAGATCCTTCCTCTCCTCTCTCCCCGCCCCCTCCCCCCCTCGCCCCCCAAATAGTGCTACAATGATCTGCAGTGCGCAGTGCTGGCCAGCGCTCGAAGACACACGTGGGACCCAGCATACGGCTCTGGCATCACACACTGAGACCATGTGGTGATTGCCTTGAAATTGAGCTGATGGGGGGAAAGATCAACACATATGATGGAAACGCTGCAGGTAGTGAGAAACTGCATGTGCCACACGCATATACAGAAAGGACAAGAAGGAAAGGAGAAAGCTCTGGAGAGGACCACGATGAAGGAAGAAATTCCCTTTCCGACCGCTGGCTGGGGCTTCACCGATTCCTAAACGAAGAGTGGAAGCACGCACCAGATCTCCACCATGTGAGCCATATACTCATGTCCACAATGCCTGCGCGGCGAACACACGCAGCTCCTATCCAACACCGCGAACGCAGGCGCCTCCATTTGGCATCTTTAGTGTTGTCACAGGTACCTCTCCGGGTCCAGGGGTGGCTGCCCACTGATGCCTGTCAGCAGCCCCCACAGGCCGCTGCCTGGGGGTGCTTACATCCACCCCTCTCAGTCTGAGGACACGCCAGGGAGCTGCCAAGGACCCTGAGCCCGTGTTCAAGGGCAGAGAGGAGATCTAGAGCGTGAGTTCTTTTTCTGAAACCTTTCTTTCTCCAGGCAGTAGGCCTACTCGAGCCTCTGGTCAGCCCAAAGCTCACCTCTCCCCAAAACTCGGGCGAAAGGAAAAGGAGCTGGAGGCAGGCCTGAGTCTCCTGAAGCACACGGAGCCCGGCCCGCACGGGGTGCTCAGACAGCTCCCTGTGGCGAGGGGCGCGGTGGCCCCTGGTCTGGGCAGTCACACCACTCCCGTCACGACCTGGGACACACTTTCTACCAGCAGTGGAGCCGGGGAAACTGGTGGCAACGGTGGCAAGCAGAGAAGAGCTCACCTCATCATTGTCCAGACACCAGCTGCCCCGTGAGCTAGAGGGAAATGGGAAATCCCAGCTTCTGAGAAAATCGAGGAACGTGGGAAGAAAAAGTGAAGAGAAGGGGGGCGGGGTACAGGTGGATGCTAAACGGACGCTCACCTCAGAAACACAAACAGCACACCCTTTCGGTCTGTGTGTCCAGGATACTAACAGCGCGGCGTGAGTTTCGGATGTCTAACTCCGATCTTCCCAGGGTCTGGAAGATGGATCTGCTCTGAAGAATAGGCTTACAAAACCCCCAGGCAGTTACATGGGGCTTCCTCTCAGGTCATCGTATTTATGCACTGAGACTCCTAAACATTTAATAAAAGGAAGCACTGGTACACTCATCAATCATGAAGACAAATAATGAAATATCTCCACTGGAACACCAACATTACTTGGCTCCCTAAATCAGTAATTTTTTTTCCTAATTTGATGAGGGTGAGGTGGGTAAGGTTCTATATATTGTACATAGTGATTTTTCTCTCTTCCAACATTAAGGAATCTGACATTATCCTGGATGAGGAACCCTTACAAGTATATTGAATAAATCATAAAAACAAAACAAAACAAAAAAACACCCAACATTTGTTCAAGGATGTTCTCAACACATGGCCGGGCACATATGTTATGCAGATACCGCAGGCAACTGCACTGGAGTGGATCACTCAGTGGCTCCAACTACAGCGACACTGTCCTCACATTTAGGGGAGAAACTGTAAACAGAACACTAAGCGTCATGAGCCACAGATCAAAGGAGATACGGGTTATTTATGGAACATAAATAACTTTAAAGCTTGAGTACCGTGAGTAAAAGCATACCTGTCAATAAAAGATAACACCTTCTACAGAAATAAGAACAATTTTTTAAGAAGTGTGGCCCTTGATTAGAGACGAGTTAGTGACATATCAGACCCATGTCATCACCTGAGAAGAGCCATCCCCTGCCCCACACCCTGCCACTCTCCATGGCCGCCCATCTCCCACTTGAGAGAAAGCAGAGGCGACGAGTGGTTCCTGGGACTTCTGGGCACT
Source organism: Eptesicus fuscus (assembly GCF_027574615.1). Lineage (NCBI taxonomy): Eukaryota > Metazoa > Chordata > Mammalia > Chiroptera > Vespertilionidae > Eptesicus > Eptesicus fuscus. Next base: position 95,690,344 of record NC_072482.1, read on the forward strand.
GTTGGCACGTGTGGGGTACCCTGCAGCTGCCCATGTGGCCACAGACCTCCCTCCCGAACACCACCCGTTCATAATGCCCGCCGGTTCACAGCGGCTCAATGGCTGACTCCTTGCTACCAAGTAAAAACCCACCCTCCTGACACTGCTCCCACACCAGGCCCTAGCCTGGCGCCAGCCTCCTTCTCTAGCCTCGGCCTCATCACATGCCCTCCCCACTCCCTGGGCTCCTGGATCCTCTCCTCCCGCCCCAGCCCCACCCCCAGTTCAGACTGCTGCCTCCATCCAGCTCACTCCTCCCTGTTCTTAGGGGACAGTCAAAGGCCCCGGGAAACAGGGGGCCTGGGCTCAGCTGCCCTCTCCAGGGCTTCCCTGTGCAAACTTTCATGGTGGAACCTACTGTTTATTTTTCTCTACACTTTCTACTCCAGGAGTGAGGACCTAACAAATAGTAGTTGCTAATTTCTTTTTGTTTAAATCTATTTATATTGATTTCAGAGAGAGAAGAGAGGGAGAGAGAGAGAGAGAAACATCAATGATGAGAGAGAATCATGGATCAGCTGCCTCCTGCACGCTCCACACTGGGAATCGAGCCCACAACCTGGGCATGTGCCCTGACCTGGGAATTGAACCGTGACCTCGACGCTCAACCACTGAGCCACGAGGGCCGGGCAGTAGTTGCTAATTTCTTAGTTGATTCTAAAGGAGTCCATTGCTTCAGACTGAGGAAGGGGTGGAAGGTGGGGCCAGGTGGAGAGAGCTCAAAGAAAACGTCCTAGAAGGCTGGTCATTTGAAAGGGGTCTTGAGGCACGCACAGAGGTTTCTAGGTGCGCTTTAGACAGGAAAGGCCTCAGAGCTGAGAGAATCACGCGAGCAAAAGAAGGGAGACGTGGGATGGTGTGCTGTGAAGGAGAGGTGTGAAGAGTGGGTGTGTTCACACAGACATTTCTTTCTAATGACTCTTCTTCCGTGGGGAGACAGGAGAACCCTTCCCCCGAACATGCGTTTCCCTGTCCGGCTACAGCACAAGCTCTCTGAGGGCGGTAGCACTTCTGGTGAATAACTTTGGAGAGTTACCAAGTATTTCTCTGTATCTTACATTTCTCCGCGTCCTTCCCCACACCCAGTAGATACCCAGACACCATCATTCCTGGCCCTCCTGCACAGCGCCACCTGGCCCACTATCTTGGAAAGAAATGACACCGAAATCATGATTGAACTGAAATACCTATGAATCCAAGGAAGAACGTTTTCTGTTTAGGGAAAACAGTTGTTTGAATAACCTGGCGGAAGTCCTGGACAATGGGAACGCACGGAACTGGGGGAAATAGATGCATTAATGCAATTCCTTTTAACCAAGATTCCCTCCTATCGGGTGAGGGACGTAAGCCAGGGAGGCGAGCTGCAACATAAACCAGCCAACTGTCACACAAATCTCTTTCTTTAATATCACAAACCTAAGAGAGAAACCATTCAGCTAACTACAAAGGAACATTTAAAATGAGCTCATTAAATGCAAATTAAAACAGAAACACCGAATAAGCACTGGGCCTCAATTAAAGGCTGAAGAAACAGCAGGTAAGAAACAATTTTCACTGATCAAAGAACTCAAAGCGAACAGAGTAAAGAATTCTGCATCGAAACTGCTTTCATGAATATGAAGCATTTTGAAGTGAGGCGAGTTTTTCCTTTTTGCATTTTTCAAAGACGCTTTGGAGGTAGAAATGGATTTGCGTACCTCAGTACAAAGTACTTTCATTGTCTCCTTTCCAAGCGATGAAGCTATGAGGTTTCAAAAAAAATGCAGACTTCAAAAAAAGCCCTTAGAAATAGTTCCAAGATTGAAAAGGGCATGGGGTCATTCTTTTGGAGCCTTTGGACTCAAAGGACTGTACATAATTATGCAAAATCTTCTATGCAAAAATGTAGTAGAACTTCTTGTGTGACACACGTCTACTCGCCATACGTAGAGGCTTTCGAGCCTACGACGGGCGCATGGCTGTAGGTCACCCTTCATCGGAGATCACTGAAATGGCAGGACGGGTAGCAGCACACAGTATCTTCAACCAGAAACAGCAATTCTGAGAGCTGACAGTTCACCACCTACAAGCTTGAAAACAAATATCTAGATTTGTGGGCAAACAGTGAAGGTAGAATGCCCATTCACGATGGCAGGCATTGTGTGTGTGTGTGTGTGTGTGTGTGTGTGTGTGTGTGTGTGTGTGTGTGTGTGTTTCCCCACTCATGTATCCCTGGCACCTGGAGCAGGACGGCACACAGTAGGTGCTCAATGCTTGCATCTGCTTTCATGAAAGTAATGTGTTATGAGAAGTGAGAGGTTTTCCTTCATGAATTCACTTCACAAATTAAAACACACTGTTCTTCCACCTATCATAAGGCAAAATAAAGTTTATAGGACACGGGGGAATGGGCAGTCCTACAAACACTGTAGGAGGTCAGGGCCTCCGAGGACAGCTGTGCAGCTGGGCGCTGCTCGAAGGCGCGGACCTGGGGTTGAGGAGCGGGTGTAAAGGGAAGAGGAGACCCAGTAGGTGCTCTGGGGGGATGTCTTTCTATAATCTTTCCGCCCAGAGGGGCAGGGCAGGTCTCTGCTACCTAGTTGTGGTAGACAGGAGTGTAGAAGAGAGTGATTTGCTTTAGGACAACCGGAAATACTTTGCAAAGTTCAAAATCTTACAAAGGCTTCATCTAGAAAACCTACCCAGACACTGTAATAAGGTTCTTACTTTACATATATGCTAACATATGCAAATAAAATGATATAGACACAAACATTCCTGATGATAACAATTGTCTGTAAACTTACTGAAGGCTCATTTACTGGAGACTATTTGCATAATTTATGTACATCCATAAAATGAAAGACTAGGCAGGAATTATCAGGGGGTAGATCTGTACATGCAGACATGTAAGTCTTCTAGGAGAGGGTAAGTTAAACAAGGTACAGAGGAGACTCTGTTCTAGTTATTGTGTTCTTTTAAATCAAAATCTTTTTAAAGAATAAGACGTTGAATTTGAAGTTCAATACTGGCAACACTGTTGTACACATATCCATGCACTTTATTTTATTAATTTAATTTTTAAATAACGGTTTTGTTTTATTTTTTTATTGATGAAAGAGAGAGAAACATTGATAGAATGCCTCCCCTGGAGCCCTGACTGGGAATCAGACCCGTCACCTTTTGGTATATGAGAGGATGCTGCAATTATTTGAGCCAAACTGGCCAGGGCTACCCATTTACTTTAATATCTGACACTATGCCACAAATATCACTATAAAATTGTTAAACACATTTTTTAAAAAGACCAAAAAAAATTAAAAACATTGAAATACAAAGAATTGCTATTTTTTTTAAAAGGGTGAGATCTATTTTTAATAGAGGCCAACCAACTGAATGGGAGAAGATATTTTCACACAACACCCACCTCCAATAAGGAGTTAATATCAAAATATATAAAGAACTCATATAACTTAACAACAACAAAAATTTAAAATCCAGTTTAAAAAATGGGCAGAGGACCTAAACAGCCACGTCTCCCAAGAAGACATACAAAGGCCAACAGAGACAGGCCAAGATGCTCAACATCACTAGCTATTAGGGAAATGCAAATCAAGACCAAAATGAGATACCCCTCACACCTGCTAGACCGGCTATCATCAACAATTCAATTACAAGTGCTGGAGAGGCTGTGGAGAAGAGGGAGTTCTCATTCACTGTTGATGAGAATGTAAACTGGTGCAGCCACCATGAAAAACAGTATGGAGGTTCCCAAAAAGTTAAGAATAGGGTTACCACATCACCCAGAATCCCTGAGTATCTCCCAGACATGTTTGAAGACATTTATTTGCAAAGATATAGGCACTCCTATGTTCACTGCAGCATTATTCAAGGCGACCAGGACATGAAAACCAAAGTGTGCCTCAATAGATGACTGGATAAAGAAGATATGACCCAAAAACACAATGAAATACTACCCAGCATATCATCAGAAAAGATGAAAAACCGCCACTTACAACAACATGGATGGAGCATCCGAATATCACGCTAAGGGAAATAAATTAGAGAGAAAAAGCCAAGCACCATCTGATGTCACTCATAGGTGGGATATAAAACTGAAAACAGCAAATGAACAAACAAGGAAAAGAAACAAACCTCACACACACAGACAGTAGTTTGGTGGTTACCAGGTGGGAAGGAGGGTGGGGGGAAGTCAAGGTTAAAGGGGCTCAAATAAAAAATATAGAGGTGCCAAAATGACATTGTTCCAAGTTGAATTTTCTTAAAGGTTTTTCCATTCTGCTTATATTACCTTGCAGTCCTTCTCCATACTTCTCACAGTCATCATTTTTCAGACGCCGGTTAAATTGTGTTTCTGTAGCTGTCTAGGTCAGGGCATTTAACATATCAGTCATTATTCAAGTGAGAAATGTACACGCTTTGAAACAGTCTCGGTGCCAAGATAACTGTGTTGGTTGAGAGGTAATACCTTACTCCCGTTCTACCAAGCAGCCCACTTGTTTTTCCTCCAAAGCGAGCTAAGACATAAAGAAAGTGGGAGGGTGCTCTTTGCATGAAAGGAGGTGTGGCAATGGCCGAGAGCACAGACGTGAAACGGGCAAGTTCTGAGTAGCCCAGGTGTTTACACAGAAAAGACAATCCCCAGGTGTGTAGCCATGTGCATTTGGATCCAGCTCATCGCTGCGTGTAAACTGTAATGCCTATCCTGGCTCCAAAGCGGTCACAGCAACTGGAACCCCCTCCCTCCAAACCTCCCCTCCCCGGCTCCCATTCCCACGCACCCTCACCACTATCCAACACAACCAGGCCCCACGGGCAATGAGGATCTTTGTTAAAATGTGCCTGCCGACAGTCATCAGCCATGCAACTAGTTATAGAAATAATTCATTGCACATTGCCCTCCAGCTTGTTGTAGGTAAGGTACTTTTCTTAGGATGGGACATACATTTAATTACCTACGTTGTAATTGACACCATTAAAAACTGGAATATGACAAAAACATTTTTTTGTTGTTAATCCTCATCCTTGAGGATATTTTTCTCATTGACTTTTAAAGAGAGAGGAAGGTGGGGGGAGACAGAGAGAGAGAAACATCAATGTGAGAGAGAGACACGCAAACTGGTTGCTTCCTGCGAGCGTCCCTACAGGGATGGAGCCTGCAACCTAGGTACATGCTTCCGACCGCAATCGAGCTTGCAACCCTTCAGTCCACAGGCCGGTGCACCAACCACTGAGCGAACTGGCCAGGGGATGAAAAGAAACTTTTAAAAACCCACTTTAAACCCTTCATGTCATTACCAGTTACAGATAACTGTCTAATCATCAAATCCCAAGGTCATACTTTCTTCTTGTGTCTCTAAATAAAAATAAAAAAAACCACACAGAAAACTAAACAAAACTGCCTAAACAAATTTCATCCTAATATTTATGTAATCATTTATTAGATACTTAATTTGGCATTAAGAGATGATTTTTAGATCTTAAGTCCCTGTCTTTATCTATAGCTTTATCATAAATTGGTTTCTTTTTAAATTAATCATGCCCTGGATTACGTTGAACTAAAATCACACTACATCTGACTTCAGATGCATTAGTGGAAATCAAAAGCGTTTCATAGTCCTGACTGGTTTGGCTCAGTGGGTAGAGCGCCGGCCTGCGGACTAAAGGGTCCCGGGTTCGATTCTGGTCAAGGGCATGTACCTTGGTTGCGGGCGCATCCCCAGTGGGAGGTGTGTAGGAGGCAGCTGACCCATGTTTCTAACTCTCTATCCCTCTCCCTTCCTCTCTGTAGAAAAATCAATAAAATATATATTTTTAAAAAGTGTTTCACAAATGGCGCTTATTGGAAATAATCCCCAAATAAGCTCACCAAACTGGCACATAGTCTAGAGCAAGGCTCTGTCATAATAAACTCCCCTAATAGTTCATGGCGGGCACCGGGAAGCGGCGTGTTCTAGCCACGCGGTGCATTTCCACTAATTTCCCCCAAAATCCCGCCTGGTTACCCGCCCAGAACGTGGTGACACCGCGCGCTGACCTGGCCGCGCTGACCTGACCGACAGCCGCAGCCCTGCCAGCGCCTCCTCCCTGACGGCCGCTGGTCCTGCCTTTTCCCTAACGAGACGCCAGGCCCATTCTTCACGCACAAAGTTTCATCCTCGCTGCTGGGGCCTCTGAATCCCTCCTCCCCGGCCGCCCCGGGAGATGGCGGGAAAACTCGTGGGACGAGAGTGCAGATCCACCTGCGGGAACGCCGGCTCCCCGCCCTCATCACAGGCTCCCGCCTGAGTTTAACCCTTTGCACTCGCTTGCTTTTTTCTCGATTCCTTCATTCTACTCAGGATTTAATTTTTTAAAATACCCCAGATTTTACAAAGCACGGTAGTAGAATAAAAAACTGGAGTTTCTTTTCATACAAACTTATTTATTTGGATTTTTTTATATTTCAAATTATTGATACATTCAAAGAGTATAAACAGAGCTGCTACCGATGCTAACCGTGTCGAGTCACACTCGACATCCGAGTGCAAAAGGTTAAAGAGCGGCGAGGCCCCCACAGCGGACAGTGGAGCGGCCCCGGGGCCCGCGTGCTGAGCGGGGGGCAGCGCCCACCCCGGGCCTGGCAGGCGGCGCGCCGTCCTGGGGCCAAGGGGCTGGCGTCCCCGGGGGCGGGGGTGCCCCGGCGCGCCAGGTCCCCTCGCCGAGTTGTCAGGGGGACAGCCTGTCAGACCGGGGTGCGCGGGGGCTGACAGCAGCACCCCAGTCTCCGCAGCCCCGCGGGCACCCGGAGGCCGGCGGCGCGGGCTGGAGGGGGCGCGGACACCGCCGCGCCGCCGCTGACAGTTGGCACCTGAGGGCGGGAGGGGGGCGCCCTGGGATCCCCGTCCTCCGAGGACCGGCGCGGCGCCCCGGCCGGGCGCAGGGCGGCGCAGAGAGGCTGTACCTGACAGGCACCACGTACCGATCATGGTCACGGGCAGGTGCGCACTGCTGGGCAAGAGGGGGCCTCTGCGCGCTCGGGCGCCCGCCCGCGCCTCCCTCAGGCGGAGCGCTCCGGGCTTCAGTCCGCCCGGACTCCCCGCCCCGGCGCCCGGCCGTCGGAGGACGCACGCGCAGACCGGGAGCAGCCCACGGCCTTCTGGGAGTCGTAGTTCGAGCGCACAGTTTCTCCTCACGCCGCCCGCCGCCCGCGGTCGGCCGCACTTCCGGGTTAAGTCCCAGGAAACGTACGTCACTGGGGGTGGAGCCACCGACCGCAGTGTTGACGCGTCGCTTAGCAACAGGAGGCTAACCTTTGGAAGCTCGTTGCAGCACCGGCCAAGGTCCTGCGCTCTTCCCGCCCCTCCCCTCCCCTCAACTCCCTTCACCTGGGAGCTGCCAAACATCTCCACCAACCTGGGCACTGGGAAGGGTTGAATTTCTACCACGAGCGCGCCTTTTTACGTTTCCCCCGACCCCATCCTCACGTCCGCAAAACCCACTTGATTTTTTTACTACACGTTTTATGAGAGCAAGACATTTTCTAGGAAGATGGTGGCAGAAAAAGAGACCCTGAGCGCGAACAAATGCCCAGACAAGATGCCGAAGAGGAGGACCAAGCTGCAGGCGCAGCAGCCGCTCCTGGCGCACCCGCCTCACTCCCTGGTTTCTGAGGGCTTCACAGTCAAAGCCATGATGAAAAACTCAGTCGTAAGTGACCCTCCCGAACTGAATGCAGCCACTGCGATCCCGCCCGCACCAGGTTACAGCGGCCGCCGGCCGCCCGGGGACTCTGAGCCCCTGTCCTGGGTGGTCTCTGCCGCAGCAGACGGTACCCAACGGTGTGGAGGCCCCGGCCAGGTTATTGGAAAGGGTCTTGAGCAAGTGGTACATTGTGTGCATTTATAAGCACATCCCTAACAACGTGTGGTCTCTAGGACACCCAGATTATTCATCAATTCCTATTGATGAAGGAACAAGACCCCCTTTAATTTACTGTCCTCTAAAGTAGCCCCACTAGGCCAAAGGCTTATCGCAAGCCGGTGAGTTCTTAGAAATCTTTTTTTATTAGCTTTCTTCTTCTTCTTCTTCTTCTTCTTCTTCTTCTTCTTCTTCTTCTTTTTCTCATTATTATTATTAGTTCTTAGAAATCTTAAATTCTCCTTCAAATTTGACAAGTGCTTATGAGCTGGAATCATAAACTCATTAGATAACCTACGATCAGAAATCTCATCAATTCAACCTAGGAAATGTCAGAATTATCCTAGCATTTTATTCTGACAACACTCTTTCTTACAAAATGCTTATCAGCCTGTTAGAATAGTGAAAGGCAACTGAATATGTGTATTTCAAGACACCTTTTAAATGACAAATTTTTAAAAGTTCAAGCTTCAGTTCAAGTATCGCTGGCTATTAATACAACTCATATCTCATTTTTATTATTTGAGGTAGTTGAAATAGTTTTAATACTGTTGAAGGGGGGAAAGAAACAAGTGATTTAGCTACCTGTGTAATAGGGGTTTTTTTATTTTGTTTTGTTTTTAAGCCTTCTTACGTGAACAGTTTTAAATTAGGTTACCACTGATCGAGCACCTGTCTGGGAGATATTAAATAATGCAGCTTTCAAATTGTATAACTTACACTCTGGGAAGATCTGACTCATTGCATAGCAACTCATTAAGTTAAGTGAATGGTATTGCTTTCCAGTGTCACAGTATTTGTTTTCCATAAATGTTGCAAAACTAATACCTATTCTGAAACCACATTCTTAATGAAAACATGAATGACAGAATACCTTTAGGCCCCCCAGCCAGATTTCCACATTGCTACACAGATGACATTCATTGGAATGTGGGTCAGTTGATTTACAATAGTTAAAAATCATTGAAAATAGATGAAAACTCCGCTAGTTGTAGCTTCAGTTCTTTGTGTGTATTTTATGTAAATAGGTGGTCATGGAAGCCAAGATGACTACTGATCAGCAAATACCAAAAACCATCACTGTTCAAGCTCATGGTTATAATCTTAGTGATTTTTCAATGTTATATTTTTTCACAGACCTAAAAAATATTGGTCAGATTCTTTCTCTGTTGTTCTAAACTCATGTTCATAATCATGTTTATTTTTTAAAAGACTTTACACTAAAGTCATAGTTCTGGAAAATCAAATATTTCAGTATTGCCAAATGTAATAAGTGTGCTTAAAAGACTCAAAAAGAAAAAAAAAAAACTTGATTATGAAGCAGCCTTCTTTATAAGCAACTTATTTGACAGAAATTATCCTGTTTTCATATTTTTAAAAGAAAATCTTTGTTTAATATGTGTTTTTCTACTGGGATCTTTAAAACATGATGGGTAATTGTTTCACTTGATTTAGTGGAAATCATAACTATTGGATGCAAACATTATTCAGCCATTCACTTATTCCTTTAATCAACACGTCCTTTCTAAGTGAAGCTAATAAGTTGTTACGCAGAGTTCTGGGAATTTAGGATCAGCGAGACAAAGCCCTGTACTTATACTCCAAGGAAAACCACCACCCACAGCAATAGTAAGGTCTCGATCAAAGGAAGACGGACAATCCTGTTCATACACAACAACGTCAGCGGTGTAGGAAATAGTATTTTTTCATTTTCAGTATTTACATGTCAACGTTTCTGTTTTCAACAGTACGGACCTTTTGTCATTATCAAGTCAACACGCCCCTCTTTTCTTGAGGTTTATCTTTATTCAGAAAACAATAGGCCAGTGTCCAGCCTGATGACAAGTCCTTGTTCCTAAAGCCGCTCCCACACCATCTCCTGGTTAGGGCTGCCTTCAGCTCCTCATCCCAGCACGTGGCTGACTGACGGTCACATTCCAGTGCTCTCCCAACACACACACAGGCCTCTGCCGGGAGCTCTGGGCGCCTCTCCCCGGGGGGGGGGGGAGCTCTGGGCGCCTCCTGTGGATTCACTGGATCCAGTGCTCCAGGGATGGAAGCTCAGGAACCTGACCGTAAGCACATTTGATCAGCTGGGCTGTGCAAGCAGGCATCCTTATTTAAAGTCCAAGTTTAAACACGAAGACACAAACTTATTTACAAAATAATTATTTACAAAATAATACGTGCAGATGCAAATGTTTTCAATCCCAGTGTCAAGTGTTGCTCTTCACGAGCACGTAGTTCCCAGACTCCCTTGAAATGGTGGCTGCGCTCTACATTAACACAAGCAGCGGCCGCCGTCCCACGGCAGAAAACTCACCCTCGTCTGGTGACGATGTTTGCCTGAGAAGATGCGGTGACACTGAGTGCGAAGCTTTTATAGTCCTTTCCCGGCAAAGGCCGTGTGTGTGGTGTGACAGCCGGACTCAGAAACCAGCAGCTAGCGGAGCGTGTCCTGGCTTCCTCTCAGCGCACAGGGAGTGAATGCTGTGCTTGCCAATCTACCTGTGACGAAGCCAGTTAGGGTCCGGGCCCCAGGCCCTGACACAGAACTTCCCTGCAGTTGAAGCTTTATATGACTATTTTCCCATATACTATAAATGTGTTATGCTCAACGCTCAGGGGAATGGGGAAAATATTTATTAGTTTACTTACATAGTAACTTTTCTACTTACAATCATGTTCATTCAACACGTAGTCGTGACGGTCAGTATTGATAAGCGATGTGTTAAGGTGCTGATTGGGCTGCTGTTAACAGAGACCAAACGATGACAGCGTAACTGGGATGGAAGTTGCTTCTCTCACATACGCAAGTCCAAGCCCGTACACCGTCCAGGGAGGCTGGGCCCGCCTTCCACACGAGATAGGTCCAGGGACAGGGGGCTCTTCTGGCTTCACGTCCTGTGGGATGACGCCCGGGGTCAGGGCGGGCTCACCGCCACCCGGGCCGAGCCCCTGCCCTGGGGGAGGAGGCAAGAGGAAGCAGAGGACTTCCTGTACTGCCCGACCCAGCACCGTCCTGCAGCGCACTCACACGCCACTGGACAGCATTTATTCAGAGGCCTGGCTCTTTTGTTTTTGGAAAAGCCAGTGAAAGACAGGTGTGGGGAGCCGGCACGGCCATGGCATGCTCAGCCCCGGGCGCCTTACGTCCCGCCAGCTCAGCCAGGTTCGGTGACCCTGAGAGGGGGTGGTGAAGGATTAGAAAAGACAGATGAGAGAAGGAAAGCTGGGTCTCGGTGGGACGCTGCTTTCCTGATGGGGACCCAGCAGCGCCACGGACTACAAGCCGTGTCTTTATTTTATAGCCGATGCCACGAGGCAAAGCAAGGGCTGGTCAGGATGTTTACAACATTCTCGTGGGTTTCGATCCTCCTCAGTTACATGCACCTGATCAGGCTTTGTTTACCTGCAGCCTCTATCACTCAGGCACGTGGGCCACGTGTTCGGACCATAGGTTCAAGCCCACAACCACAGCTGTTGGCTATCATGGTGCTGGGAGGGCCCTGCCCTCCAGGCTGGGACTTGCATGTGGCCACGAGAGGACTGTGCCCTCTCATCAGTCCGAGGCTTGAACCTGTCCAAACTCTGTAGCCGCGCCCCACAGATAGATCCTTACAGACACTCTTGCCTCCCGCCCCCGCACCCTCCCAATCATGAAAAAGGCCTAAGAAAGGTCTCTAGTCCCAAAAGGGCATACTCTCCAACAGCTGTGTCCCGCAGGGAGAACGGGGGAGGAGCCGCCTGCAGGAAGAGACAGGCAGGAAAGGAGAGCGAGCGCTTCCCTGGACCTGGACGGGGCAGGGGTGCGGCAGAAGGTGCACGGGCCACTTCTGCTCACGTCCATTGCCAAACCTTCACCAAACCTTCATCCCGTGGCCTCAGCCGGCTGCAGGCGCGGCGGAGAGACGCAGTCTGACGGTTAGCTCTGTGCGCAGCTGAAGCCTCAGGTGCTTCATGGCGGGAGTGAAGGAGACGAGGGAATTGGGGGGTGAAGACAGGTGTCCTCCACGGGTACTGCCGGTTTCTAGTGAAGAAAAGGAGGTAATCCCCGTACAGATAAACACGCATCTACAGACACTCAGTGCGGTGAAGGTGCTCCTGGCGCAGGGGCCAGGGCACTGGCCGGGTGGAGGCCTGGCCGCCTTCAGAGGAGGTTCTCACAGCAGCCTCCACTCTGGTCGCGGGACTCCATCCACCCCGCGGTTGGCCGCCTTCATGGGCAGTCCTCGCCCACACTCCTCCTCCCAGCTCCGTGTGCTCCTCCCGCTGCTGAAGGCTTGCGGCCCTCTGATCTTACCTGATCTTACCGAAGCCGCAGTCCGGGCAGCGCCGCAGGGCCCGCGCTGACCTGACCCTGCTCTCTGGCTCTGACTGCATCCCCACTCCGCTCACTCGCTTCTGCCAAGTTGGACTGGAGCTCTTCATGGCTGTGGTTTTGCGTATGTTGCTGCGTTTGCTCGGTGCCCTTCTCCCTACATATCTGCCCACGGCAATCGCTCGGTCATTGGGTAACAAATGTGTTCTGGTCACGGGGCCAAGCACTGTTTCAGGTGCTGGCATCTGGCCGTCTGGAAGGGGCGGGACGCATGCCATCATGGAGCTTATGTTTTTGCTGCCAGCTGCTTCAATCCACACCACCCGCCCCCTTTGCCAACCAACATGAAAACTTGCCCTTCGTTCATTGCATTCTTCTGTGTATTGGAGTGATTTCTGCATGTGTTTGATCTCCTCGTGGGCATCCCCCGTGCGGGCAGAATCTGTGTCTAACTCATTTCTCTCCTCCCAACCAGCACCTAACAGTGCACTCAAATGTCTGATGAATGAAGGAAGGCCATTCTACCCTTTCTTCTTATCTCATTGTGTTCCTCTTTTCTGTTCCTCTAATTGATCTTTATTTCTAGTTTGGATTTTTCATAACCACCCTCCTCCATTTAGGAGCCCAGAAGATCCCTTTCAACGCAGCCCGATCATGACATGGCTCATCTCCAACCCTCGGTGGCTCCTCATCTCACTCAGAGTAAAAGCTAAAGTTCTTACCCTCCTGTGAGGCCCTAATGTAGCTGCCATATCGTCTTTATCCATCAATCTCAGTACTTGCTCCCTCGCTCATTCTGTTCCACCCACAACGGACCCCTTACAGTTTCCTGAATCCACCAGTTTGCATGGCTGCCTCAGAATCTTTGCCCCTCCTGTTCCCTCTGCCTGAAATGCATTTCCCCTACATATTACCATCGTGTGATCCTTTCATTTTGTCCAAAAACTAACTTCTTAGTGAAAACTTCCCTGACTATTTAAATTTTCAACTCCTTAATCACCCCCTCCATCCAGCACGCCTATCTACTCTCCGTTTTGCATTTTCTCATAAATACTTCTCACCCTTTCGTATTAACTTAGTACACCTCATGTCTTCTCCCACTGCAGGGTAAGCTCCTCGGGGGGCAGGGAATTGTCACTGTTTAGTCACTGCTGGATCTCCAGCTCTAGAAAAGTTCCCAGCACGTAGTAGGTACTTTTTGTTTTTGGTCAAATGAATTAATAAATGACAATGTTTTATCCTATAATGAGACAATCATCTTTGAATTAGCAGCTTCAAGAAAATGCTAATGGTGTTATGCAAATATGAAATATAGGAATTAGATTAATTTAAAATGTTTTATGCCATATTTTAATTAGCTTATTATGAATGTTATATATGCTCATTGTAAAACGTTAAAATGATTTGGCTTAGCAAACTTTCTCTGAGCTAAGATTATGGGAAAAGGTTTAGGCTTTTTTCCCATTTGTTATTTTAAAGCAGGGGTCCTCAAACTTTTTAAACAGGGGGCCAGTTCACTGTCCCTCAGACCGTTGGAGGGCCGGACTATAGTTTAAAAAAATCTATGAACAAATTCCTATGCACACTGCACATAGCTTATTTTGAAGTAAAAAAACAAAACGGCAAAAACACCCGCATGTGGCCCGCGGGCCGTAGTTTGAGGACGCCTGTTTTAAAGCTTTTCGAGGTAAAAATTTTGATTTATTTTTTCTCCAGTTGGTCAGAGGGTTATTACATGACTCTTTATAAGTAATTACACTAAGTTATATCAAATATCTTTCTATTTGCTTTGAATGCTCCATGTGTATTAATGATAGCAGCTTTATATATGCTTTATTTTAATATTTCAGAAGACAGGTCATTTATCCATGTGGCTTTCCAACCAATCCTATGAGGAGGCAGGCAGACTGTTTTTTCCCCACTTAGCATATAAATCTAAGACAATTTAACTTTTTGCTGTTGTGATTTGGGGACACATTAAATGGCAGAGCAAGAAATGGAACCTCTTTTTCTAGATTTTCCTGACTCAGACAAGTCTTCTCTTGATGCTTTTTTATAAACTTTGGTTGATGTATAACCCTATATAATAAAAGGGTAATATGCAAATTGACCAAATGGCAGAACTACCAGAATGCCTGTGGCCCCCATTGGGCGCAGGCTGGCGGGACCCCATCAGTGCACAAATTCATGCACCGGGCCTCTAGTATGTAAATAGAAAACACACAGTGTACGTGTATCAGTTGGTAAACATAAAACCAAACACACTGGTTTAGCCAGCACCCAGATCAACAGGCATCACCAAGCCCAGAGCCCCTCAGGCCTGTCCGGTCACTGCCAGGTCCTCCTCAAGCCCTGACCCCTGACGACAGATTTGTGCTTATGTACACGGAATCACAAAATAGGCCGTCGTTTCGTGTCTGGCTCTGGGTCAGCACTGTATCTGTGAGATTCTCACAAATGTCTCTGCATGTGACTGTGGATCATACTCATCACTGGATAGTATTTTCATCTGTGAAGATTCCAATTACCCGTCCCTCTGCTGATGCGCCTTTGTGTGAATTCGAGGTTAGGACTGCTACAAAGTACTGCTACTAAGGAAATTCTAGTACATTTTTAGAGAACATATGCATGAATGTCCAAGGATATATCCCTGGGAATTGCTGGGTCCTCGGGTATGCATTTGTTAGCTTTTAGTAACTACATCAAAAGTGTTTCCAAACTGAATTTTTAAACTTAATCTCTGCCAGCTCTGAGAGAGGGCCATTTGCTTTGTAGTCTCACCAAAAATTGGCATTTTCTTTATTTTGCATTTTAGAAATTCTAGTGGGTGCATAATGTTATCTCATTGTGGATTTGTTACTTATTTTATTGTGACCAGTGAAGTTTAAAACTTTTAAAATATCTTTATTTGACATTTGATTAGCCTCTTTTTTGAAAGGTCTTTTCAAGACTTTCGTCTGTTTCTTTCTTGGCTTGACTTGTCTTACTTGTAATGCTTTTAATTTTCACACTCTATTCTAAATGACCTAAGGCATTTCTATCGCAAGTCTGGCTCCCCACGCTGTGAGTTTCCTTTCCATTATCTAACGGTGACTTTTATCCATCTCTCTTTAAAATATAAAAAGAAAAAAAAAGTATATTTTGTGAGGAAAATGATCTCAAACATTTTATTTACATATTTATGTATAATGTGTCCCTCGACCAATTTTAATTGACTCCCAATAACATGTAAAGACACAGGCTTGGAAAAGAAACTTGAGGGATCAGAAAGAAAACAGACAGTGGAACAAGGAAGTACATGTAAGGCAGGCAGGAAGCTTACGCGGAGAGGAGAGTCGGTTTAGCCGTTCTCAAAGGCTAGTATTTCTGTTGATTGATGTTCAGACTTCTTTCTAGTTTCTTGGCATCTGTTGTTGAAAGCTGACCGTCACACACATCTCCTTCTCACCAGGGACGCAGCCCGTCAATCCCATAGGGAGCTCAGGCCGTCCCTGCGCCCCATTCTCAGAGAAAAGTTCTCAGAGCAAGTGATTCAGCAGCATTTTACTTTATTTTTAATCTCTGCTGTTGGAAGTATTACATATGTCCCCTTTCCTCCCATGGACCCCTTCTAGCCTGCCCCTGCCCCTGCCCCAGGCCTCCTCCACCCCATTGTCTGCGTCCAGGGGTCATGCACGTATGCATACAAGTTCTCTGCCTCAGCAGGTTCGCCATTCACATCCGTGTCTTTATGGTCAGCGTGGATTCCTGCTAACGCTGACTCGAAAGGAGATGGATTCCAGCTGGCGCCGAACGTGCGGTTGCATTTCTCCCCGTGTCCGCGTGGGCTTCCTGCCACGCCCAGGCATGTGCTCCTTGGGGGAACGGCTGTCTCCACTGGCCCCGTCTGCGGGTTGGGGTGAGCGGGCCTGTGCGGAGGGGCGTCCTGCCCAGGGTGATGCTGCCTGGCCCCTGAGCTGCCAGGGCAGGCTCCATCCGGCCACCTGCCACCTCCGCCTGCGACCTCCGGCCCTCCGACCCTCCGACCCTCCCCTGGACACAGCAGGTTGGCAATGCGCTCCTTTCCTTGTTTTCTTCGTCTTCCTTAAATGGATGCATTTTAACACAGCCCCTTGAAATACCACCTCTGGAGCCGAATTGGTGGGTTAGAGAGTGGAAGCCTCCGGAGACTCTGGTGAAGGTCTGACTGACTTGGCCACCTGCAGGGCCTGGCCGCTCTTCTCCCTCCTGCGGCCCAGCCCCGGGGGTCCCAGTTCTCGGGTCTCACCTGCCACCCCCTCACCTGACGCGGGATGAGAGGATCGTTGTAGCTCTGCTCCTCCGAAACCCGTTCACCACACATATTAGAAATGGTTGGCAACCCCCAAGGCTGTGGGTCTCAGGTTGCAAATTGGAGTCACCCGGGGAGCTTAAAACTACTGACTCCTGGGCCCTACCCTCCAAGATTGTGACTCCATTGTCCTGGGGCTGGTTTAATTGGTGATTAGTAGGGATTCAGGACAGTTGAGGACAGAGTATTTTGGAAAGATCTCGAAAAACTATTTGCCAGATAACTACTTAATTTTTCCAGAGAGAGAGAGAGAGCCAGAGAAAGAGAGAGAGAGAGAGAGCCGTGTTCTGCTGCCCACTGATTTGTTACTCTTTTGTATTATAATAACACATAATACTCAGATATTTGAGAGGAATGTTTAACCAATGTAACATGATTTTAATTATTATAACTTGGTAATATGTTTAGAAACCGATGAGGGTAATCTCTCCTGTTAGTTCCTATTCAGAACATTGATTTTACATTTCAACTTTTTATCAGTTTAACCTCCCAGGTGACCTTTGAATAATATGCAAAAGTGAAATACTTCTTTGAAATTGCAATGGGCATGTACCTCACTTAGAAAAAAATTCTCCTGTTTTTAGTGTCTTCGCTTGTAGTAACACACTTTATCACTTCGTGTTTATACTGTGCATCTATTTTAATAAGTGTTTTTATATTTATTTTATATCCAGCTTCCTCATTAACTCTTTTAAATCTAATGAAGCTCCCATTGAACCTCATGTTTTATTTTCATTGTTTTTCACATTTTGAAAACTGCAAATAATCAAGGATAGAAAATAATAAAATAGTCATGTATTTACCTAGATTTGACAAGTCTAGATAATAAATTTCTTATAAATATATATATTTAAATAAGCTTCCAGTTTTATAGATATAACTAGAAGCCCGGTGCACGAAATTCGGACATCCCTCTCACAATCCAGGACTGCTGGCTCCCAACTGCTTGCCTGCCTGCCTTCCTGATTGCCCCTAACCGCTTCTGCCTGCCAGCCTGATCACCCCCTAACCACTCCGCTGCCAGCCTGGTTGATGCTTAACTGCTCCCCTGCCAGCCTGTTTGCCCCCAGCTTCCCTCCTCTGCCGGCCTGGTCACCCCTAACTGCCCTCTCCTGCAGGGTTGATCACCTCCAACTGCCCTCCCTTGCAGGCATGGTCCCTCCCAACTGCCCTCCCTTGCAGGCCTGGTCCCTCCCAACTGCCCTCCCTTGCAGGCCAGGTGCCTCCCAACTGCCCTCTCCTGCTGGCCATCTTGTGGTGGCCATTTTGTGTCCACATGGGGGCAGGATCTTTGACCACATGGGGGAAACCATATTGTGTGTTGGAGTGATGGTCAATCTGCATATTACTCTTTTATTAGATAGGATAGAGGCCTGGTGCAGGGGTGGGGGCCAGCTGGTTTTCCCTGAAGGGTGTCCCAGATCAGGGTGGGGGTTCCCTTGGGGCATGGAGCGGCCTGAGCGAGGGGCCTGTGGTGGTTTGCAGGTCAGCCACGCCCCCTGGCAACCCAAGCAGAGGCCCAGGAATCTGGAATTTATTTTCCTTCTACAATTGAAACTTTGTAGCCTGGAACAGAGCCAAGCCTGCTGCTCCCTCTGGGGTGGCAGCCATTTCTGTGGCAGTTAATTCATCTTCTATAATTGAAATTTTGTAGCCTTAAGCAGAGGCTGGGCCTGGACAGGGTGTGCGGAAAGCTTTGCTTCCCCTGTTGCCGCCGGCAACCCTGGCTTGCTCTCTCAAGCTCCGCTGTTCTGTGCTGCCATTTGTTTGAATTTGTTTACCTTCTATAATTGAAACTTTGTAGCTTGAGTGGAGGCTCAGGCCTGCAACAGCTTGCGGAAAGCTTGGCTTCCTCTGTTACCTGGGAAACCTTGCTCTCTGTGGCTGTAGCC